>NC_091993.1:87271882-87598012 GCF_044704955.1 Pristiophorus japonicus
TGATCAGGGGAGAGCAGCAGCAGCCAAGTTCATGGCACCATGGGTGGCTCTGCTGCACAGGAGGGCAGGAAAAAGAGTGGGAGAGCTATAGTGATAGGGGATTCTATTGTAAGGGGAATCGATAGACATTTCTGCGGCTGCAATCGAGACTCCAGGATGGTATGTTGCCTCCCTGGTGCAAGGGTCAAGGATGTCTCGGAGCGGGTGCAGGACATTTTGAAAAGGGAGGGTGAACAGCCAGTTGTCGTGGTGCATACAGGTACCAACGATATAGGTAAAAAATGGGATGAGGTCCTACAAGACGAATTTAGGGAACTAGGAGCTAAATTAAAAAGTTGGACCTCAAAAGTAGTAATCTCAGGATTGCTACCAGTGCCACATGCTAGTCAGAGTAGGAATTGCAGAATAGTTCAAATGAATACGTGGCTTGAGGAGTGGTGCAGAAGGGAGGGATACAAATTCCTGCGACATTGGAACCGGTTCTGGGGAGATGGGTCTGCACTTGGGCAGGACCGGAACCAATGTCCTAGGGGGAGTGTTTGCTGGTGCTGTTGGGGAGGGGTTAAACTAATATGGCAGGGGGATGGGAACCTATGCAGGGAGACAGAGGGAAGTAGAATGGGGGCAGAAGCAAAAGATAGAAAGAAGAAAAGTAAAAGTGGAGGGCAGAGAAACCCAAGGCAAAAAGCAAAAAGGGCTACATTACAGCAAAATTCTAAAGGGGCAAAGTGTGTTAAAAAGATAAGCCTGAAGGCTCTGTGCCTCAATGCGAGGAGTATCCGTAATAAAGTGGACGAATTAACTGCACAGATAGCAGTTAACGGATATGATATAATTGGCATCCCGGAGACATGGCTCCAGGGTGACCAAGGCTGGGAACTTTACATCCAGGCGTATTCAACATTCAGGAAGGATAGATGGAAAGGAAAAGGAGGTGGGGTGGCATTGCTGGTTAAAGAGGAAATTAATGCAATAGTAAAGAAGGACATTAGCTTGGATGATGTGAAATCAGTATGGGTGGAACTATGGAATACCAAAGAGCAGAAAATGCTAGTGGGAGTTGTGTACAGACCACCAAACAGTAGTAGTGAGGTTGGGGACAGCATCAAACAAGAAATTAGGGATGCATGCAATAAAGGGTCAGCAGTTATCATGGGCAACTTTAATCTACATATTGATTGGACTAACCTAACTGGTAGCAATGCGGTGGAGGTGATTTCCTGGAGTGTATTAGGGATGGTTTCCTAAACCAATATGTCGAGGAATCAACTAGAGGGTGATGTATAATGAGAACAGACTAATTAGCAATTTTGTTGTGCGAGGCCCCTTGGGGAAGAGTGACCATAATATGGTAGAATTCTTTATTAAGATGGAGAGTGACACAGTTAATTCAGAGACTAGGGTCCTGAACTTAAGGAAAGGTAACTTCGATGGCATGAGACGTGAATTGGCTAGAATAGACTGGCGAGTGATACTTAAAGGGTTGACGGTGGATAGGCAATGGCAAACATCAAAGATTACATGGATGAACTTCAACAATTGTACAAGTCTGTCTGGAGTAAAAATAAAACGGGGAAGGTGGCTCAACCGTGGCTAACAAAGGAAATTAAGGATAGTATTAAATCCAAGGAAGAGGCATATAAATTGGCCAGAAAAAGCAGGAAACCTCAGGACTGGTTGAATTTTATAATACAGCAGAGGATGACAAAGGGTTTAATTAGGAGGGGGAAAATAGAGTATGAGAGGAAGCTTGCTGGGAACATAAAAACTGACTGCAAAAGCTTCTATAGATATGTGCAGAGAAAAAGATTAGTGAAAACTAATGTAGATCCCTTGCAGTCAGATTCAGGTGAATTTATAATGGGGAACAAAGAAATGGCGGACCAGTTAAACAAATACTTTGGTTCTGTCTTCACGAAGGAAGACACAAATAACCTTCCGGAAATAATCGGGGACAGTGGGCCTAGTGAGAAGGAGGAACTGAAGGAAATCCTTATTAGGCAGGAAATTGTGTTAGGGAAATTGATGGGATTGAAGGCCGATTAAATCCGCGGGGCCTGATAGTCTGCATCCCAAAGTATTTAAGGAAGTAGCCCTAGAAATAGTGGATGCATTGGTGATCATTTTCCAACAGTCTATCGACTCTGGATCAGTTCCTATGGACTAGAGGATAGCTAATGTAACACCACTTTTTAAGAAAGGAGGGAGAGAGAAAACAGGTAATTTATAGACCAGTTAGCCTGACATCAGTAGTGGGGAAGATGTTGGAATCAATTATTAAAGATGAAATAGCAGCGCATTTGGAAAGCAGTGACGGGATTGGTCCAAGTCAGCATGGATTTATGAAAGGGAAATCATGCTTGACAAATCTTCTAGAATTTTTTGAGGATGTAACTGGTAGAGTAGACAAGGGCGAACCAGTGGATGTGGTGTATTTGGACTTTCAAAAGGCTTTTGACCAGGTCCCACACAACAGATTGGTGTGCAAAATTAAAGAACATGGTATTGTGGATAATGTACTGACGTGGATAGAGAACTGGTTGACAAACAGGAAGCAGAGAGTCAGGATAAACGGGTCCTTTTCAGAATGGCAGGCACTGACTAGTGGGGTACTGCAGGGTTCAGTGCTGGGACCCCAGCTATTTACAATATACATTAATGATTTAGATGAAGGAATTGAGTATAATATCTCCAAGTTTGCAGATGACACTAAGCTGGGTGGTGGTGTGAGCTGTGAGGAGGATGCTAAGAGGCTGCAGGGTGACTTGGACAGGTTAGGTGTGTGGGCAAAAGCATGGCAGATGCAGTTTAATGTGGATAAATGTGAGGTAATCCACTTTGGTGGCAAAAACATAAAGGCAGAATATTATCTGAATTGCGGTAGATTAGGAAAAGGGGAGGTGCGTCGAGACCTGGGTGTCATGATACATCAGTCATTGAAAGTTGGCATGCAGGTACAGCAGGCGATGAAGAAGGCAAATGGTATGTTGGCCTTCATAGCTAGAGGATTTGAGTATAGGAGCAGGGAGGTCTTACTGCAGTTGTACAGGGCCTTAGTGAGGCCTTACCTGGAATATTGTGTTCAGTTTTGCTCTCCTAACCTTAGGAAGGTCGTTTTTGCTATTGAGGGAGTGCAGCGAAGGTTCACCAGACTGATTCCCGGGATGGCAGGACTGACATATGAGGAGAGACTGGATCAACTGGACCTATATTCACTGGAGTTTAGAAGGATGAGAGGGGATCTCATAGAAACATATAAAATTCTGACGGGACTGGACAGGTTAGATGGAGGAAGAACGTTCCCGATGTTGAGGAAATCCAGAACCAGGGGACATAGTCTAAGGATAAGGTGTAAGCCATTTAGGACTGAGATGAGGAGAAACTTCTTCACTCAGAGAGTTGTTAACCTGTGGAATTCCCTACCGCAGAGAGTTGTTGCTGCCAGTTCATTGGATATATTCAACAGGGAATTAGATATGACCCGTACGGCTAAAGGGATCAAAGGGTATGGAGAGAAAGCAGGAAAGGGGTACTGAGGCAATGATCAGCCATGATCTTATTGAATAGTGGTGCAGGCTCGAAGGGCCGAATGGCCTACTCCTGCACCTATTTTCTATGTTTCTATGTTTCTAAACCTTCACAAAAAAATTCCCTCAAACTCAACAGTTGCAGAGTTCCATTCTCAAAGAGGCTTTCATTTTTCAATTAAAAGATCACATTTTGTTCATTTTAAAACTGCAAACTGTCAGATGCAGGAATTTCAATTACTCGATGTTCTAAATTGATTTTAATTTTTAAAACCTCTTGTGTACAATATGTCTCCAGTTGCTGTCGGTCTGATTCAGGCCTGTGCATGGACATGGTGGAATGCTCAAACTGTACGATTTGCAGCTGCCTGGTTGATGGCACCAGTGAAGTCTGGAGGTCATCCTAATTTGAACAGGTTCAGAGAGCTGCAAACTCATATTGGGCTTGACGCTTTAGCTTATTGGAGAGCAAGGGAACTGGAAATTGAATGGTAGCAACCGTTAAATACTGGGTAAAGTTAAGTTAGAGGGATGGTCACTCAAAGGTAAGTGACCAAATAGGGGTAGCATTAAATTTACGCTAAATTTTAAAAAGGCTGAAAATGTTTCAAATGGTTACTTTAACTTTCAAAGGAGTAATTGGGGTAAAAGTGACTGACAAAATCCATTGATTGACAGAGTAAATGTGAATTGGAAAACGGGTTCTGTGAGCACCTGGTGGAGTTGTGCAATGTTCAAAATTATGTTTGATGACCGGCGAAGTGGAGCTACTGCTACATGAAAGAGTTCATGTAGAACTTTATAAATCACTGGTTAGGCCTCAGCTGGAGCAATGCGGATAATTCTGGGCACCACAATTCACGAAAGATGTAAACACCTTAGAATGGGTACGCTTTAGAGGAGGGTTACCAGGGTGTTACCAGGGATGAGTGACTTCAGTTATGGGGAGAGGTTGGAAAAGCTAGGACTGTTCTCCTTGGAACAGAGAAGGTTAAGAGGTGACCGAATAGTGGTTTGCAAGATGATGAGAGATGTTGATAGAGTAGATAGAGAAAAACGATTCCCTCTGGTGAGTGGGTCAATAACCAAAGGTCAGAGATTCAAAATCATTCACAAAAGATCCAGAGGGGAGATGAGGAGATTTTGTTTTTCACTTAAATTTCTCAGGATCTGGAATGCTCTATCTGAAAACATGGTGGAGCTGGTTCCATAAATAATTTACAAAGGAGTTGGGACAGATATTGAGGATAAGGAACTTACAGGGTTACAGACAAAAAGTGGAGATTTTGGGTCTAAACATAGTTGCGCTTTCTAAGAGCCAGTACAGGCCCGATGGGCCGAATGGATACTTTCTGCACTGTAAGTTTCTATGAATCTGTGAATCTAAGATGGGTCTCAGCATGGCTGATCTGTTTGCCACTCCAGCGGAACCTCCCCACAGGCTCAATGCTGCTTGAACTGCTTGCAATGGATTTCCAATGAAGCAATTCCCATTACCTTAGCTTCTTCTCCCTCTCCATTGTTGCCTCTTGAGTATGTAGATTCTATCCCCCATCCCAGGACTTGAGGACAAACCTAGGCTGACATTCCAATGCAGTACTAAGGGAGTGCTACATTGTCAGAAAAAAGGGCTGAAATTCTGATTCCAGTGGCTCAGGTGCAAGTCAACTAGACTTGGTTTTTCCTTGGTGTTTATTTTGTCTCTCTTGTTTTGTTCAGTTCTGATGAAGTATCTATATCTATGTCTTTTTTTGCAGATGTTGACAGAACTGTTGTGTATTTTCTTTTTCATTTTCAGATTTTATTTCAAATAACTCATATATTTGGTGCAATGTGTATGTTCCTCAAAACTTTTGTTGACACCAGGGATTGTAACATCATCCATAAGCATTAGTACTATTTATGGGCTCAATTTTCCCCAAAACATTTTTTTGGCATATTGAAGAGTTTCGCCCGATTTTTTGGGGGCCCAAGTACGCCCAAAAAAAAGTTTTGGAAGTTTCCCCGTTGGATCTCTTCATTTTGGCGTGGCCTAACCCGAGAGGGGTGGAGCCTTGATCTGCGCCAAAAAGATCGGGCTGCCATGGCCACTAGGGACACAATGCGAGTTGAGGCTGCAAAGTGAAGTATACACCCAAGACATTAATCGCTCTCTCGCTCTCTCTCGCTCTTGCTTGCTCTCTCGCCCTCCCTCCATCCCTCTCTCTCCCTCTCTCCCTCCCTCTCTTCCTCTCTCCCTCTATCCCTCTCTCTCCCTCTCTCCCTCTCTTCTGCTCAGATCCCAAAACACTGCACAGTAATACTTTTTGATCTCCTCTTTAATAAAGTAGGTACTGAATATCCAAATAATGCAGAGAACCAACAACACAATTTTGTGCTGCATTTGAATTGATAATGGAAGGGACCTTATTGAGTGTATAATGTATGTATAAAATGCAATCCGGGTAATGTCATTTTCTTCTAATACCTGTTGTCTTCTATCAGAGTATTGCACAATTTGTCCGTTGACAAGGATGAAATTGCGTTGACTTTATAATAACAAATGGATATGAAATAGCTTTTATATGCCCATAATGCAATGCGCTAGCTCTTAAATCTGTTCTTAAATCACAATTGCAGGTCACTACAGCAACTCATGCAAGCTTCATATATATTATTAAAGTTGAATGATTTTCCAGTTGTCACTAGCAGATTCAAAGAAGCAGAAGTGTTTCATTATCCGGAGCTGTCAGATCCTTTTTCTATTAAAGTTCCATTGTGCACTGTAAACCTTAATTTTTCAAGAACAGCATTTTGACAGCACAATTATGGCTGCAGAAGAGCTGAGCTACAAAGCAGTAAAAAAAAGAAAATAAAATCCAGCACCGCTTTAACGATTACATTTAATAGATTTAGGGGTTCTGATATAAAAACAATTTAGCACAGCTCATCAATAAAAGATTAGTAGCTGCTTTGGGTTCCTCCACAAGTCTACATTTCACTCTGCCTTTAGTTTCAAAGCTTCTCGTGCTGCAATGTCTTTTCTATACCATAGATCATCACTTGATTTAAACAGGAGTTCATTTCCCCTCACAGCCTTCAATCCCAAGAGCATCGTTTTTTTCTTAAAATAATTATCGTGCAAATCAGAGGAACTGCATCGGGTGAAGAAAGCTGAGGACTAAATAGTCCATGGCAATCTATCAACAAATTCTGAGGGATTGTATAACTAAATGAAATATAACCAAGTAACTATTATGGTAAATCCAAAATGGTGGATCAATATAGCAATGAGAACGTTCATTTAACCCATCCAGCTCAGCACATCTTTCAGGCCTTTATCAAGGCCCATAATGCTGTCTTTCCTATCCTCTACTTTCTGATGAATTAGGAATCTGCCTAATTCTTTTCAACTGCACGAGCATTTACTATGCCAGGTGGCAGCCTAATCCATAAATTAGCTACACTAATCTCAAAAATCTGTTCTCATCATTTTATATTTTTCAAAATGTTAAGCATATAAATGATTCATCCCAAGAGTTATTACCTAGCTAATCACATCAACATTAATATAAAAGTTTTTTTTTCAAAAATATATTTTGTAAATTCAACTATCACATCATTTCTTTGTTCATTTAAGTAAAGGCAGCAGAAAGAAGCCCATTTTGAGATTATTCACGGCCTCTCCAATCAAATGTGATTGGAGTAGCAGCTTCATTGGGACAGTATCCAAACCTTGATTTATGATTGCAACCAGAGACAATAAGAATTGTATTAAATATGCCCATTTTGCTTTCTCAATATTAATTTTTAGATTCATAGAAAGAATATAACTATGAATGATTTTGCATTTTCAACTCTGATTTTAAGTATAGGCTTGTTTGGTGATACCCTTCTTGCAAATCACTTCAAGGTGACAGATTGATTTCAGAAATTATCTGTAAGATTGTATTCAAAGGAATGTAATTTCTGAACCATTATATAGAATTTTTTCAAGTGGAGCCAACAGGTTGCTAATGAATCTGGAATTAAATTAGGATGAACCTCAAGATACTTGTAAAAATCTCCATGAATTTAGTTCTTCAAATCTTTGCAAGTTTTAACAGTACCATTAAATAGATATAGATATAGATAACATTACCATTAAATATAGATATTTTTAAATGATCAACTCATATCTAGAATCCAATTCAAGGTGGAGCCTAGTCAAAGTCTTGGGTATTTTTTTAATCACACGTCAAGTCTTCATTCCTAGCAACATGGTGACAACTGACAGTAAATGAGCTACCTGTGACAAGGGACAAAGATGTGCTGTTTCAAACCACAGCAGCATTCTTTATGAATCATGGACCATAACATTCTATTCAATGCCTGAAAAGCCAACTGGTAAATTAAAAATTAAGATAACCCAAATCCTCTTTTATTCTTCCTTCTATGTTCTGATGAAAGGCCATCGACCTGAAACATTAACTTTGTTTCTCTCTCCACAGATTCTGCCTGACCTACTGAGTATTTCATTCATTTTCTGTTTTTATTCATCCTTTATTCTTGTTTAACTACAGCAATTTGTATCATATGCGAAGTCTTTCCACCCATACCACATGAATTTTGACCTGCTGCAGTTTACAATCACATTATACGGTGCCCAAATTCATAGGTCGGAATCTTACCAGCCCTGCGAGTGCGGGTTTGGAGGCTAATAAAATGGCCGTAATTGACAGCGGGGTGGAAGTCCGCTCTGAACCCGTCTCTTTGTGAATTTCCAAAGTGCCGGCTCTGGCTGTGGATTTCAGACCCAGCACGAAGTGAGATGTCAGGCAATTGTGCTAGTTAACGAGCTGCTTAAAGCTATTTAGGCAGCATTTGAGCAGGTCCAGAGGATTTTTCCAAGTTTTATACAAGGTTCACATCCCTCAGGTATCACGTCAGGAAAGTGTGTTGGGTTCTCAACAATTCTGGATTGGTTTGACTAGTTGATAGCTTTTATACCACTTCTGCAGCTATCATTTCACAACTGCTCAATTTCCAATCAAAGAAACTGGATCCTTCCGGATGTGGAGTACATAGTGTCCGCAGTGACTCAGTGGGTAGCACACTCACCTTTAAGTCAGAAAGTTGTGGGTTCAAATCACGCTCCAGGAACTTGAGCAAATAATTCCAGGCTGACACTCCAGTGCAGTGCTGAGGGAGTGCTGCACCGCCAGAGGATGAGACCTTAAACCGAGGCCCCGTCTGCTCTCTCAGGTGGACGTAAAAGATCCCATGGCACTATTTCGAAGAAGAGCAGGGGAGTCATCCCCACTGTCCTGGCCAATATTTATCCCTCAATCAACATCGCTAAAACAGATTATCTGGTCATTATCACATTGCTGTTTGTGGGAGCTTGCTGTGCACAAATTAGCTGCCGTGTTCCCTACATTACAACAGTGATTACATTCCAAAAGTACTTCATTGACAGTAAAGCGCTTTGAGACATCCGGTGGTCATGATAGGCGCTATAGAAATTTAAGTCTTTCTTTCTTTATGGAGGTTTGAAGTGTTTGCAGTGAACTCTTTATCCAGTGTCACCTCCTTGGAGCAACCTATTTCACCATTAACAGATTGCTTCTGTCATCTCAACTTCAGCTGCCATCTATTCCAGCAGCATCCATGCCCTTGAAAAAATCTCACGTTGGTCCTCAGAATCCCACCACGATCAGCCCCAACATCACTAGGCACACCAGCATCACCAACAACAACACCAACCTTCCCCACAATCACAGGACACAGGGCATCAGCACCCAACCATATTGCTACCCGGAATGCCAGGGATGGCTTCACCATGGCCAAATTTACTTCACTTGATGCTGTACACCCGGGCTGTCACATGATGCCCCAGATTGGCACAACCCCACACCAAGACCATAAAGCATCCCTACAATGCCCAAGCCATTCCTTTCACACTCATCACCATTGCGGGGGGTACCGTTATGTCTCACCATTCATTGAACTCACTATGCCACTTCCAAAGGTGCATACAGATCTGTCCAAGAAGACAAAGTGTTGAAAATATAGATTTCAATGTTTGATAACATATTAGCAGAAACTCTACATCAGCATTAGCGATAACACCCAAGTGCCTATCCTTGTGTTTTGTTAGTTGGTATGATTGGACAAGGATGAGGGGGAGTGTGAGGGGTGGTTAGTGAGATGGACATGTGATAATGTAGAAAGACAGAGAGGTGCAAGGTAAGTTGGTGTGAGTAAGGGTGTGCAGGAGTAGGGTAGGGAAGGCAGAATGATGAGGATGTGTTGAGTGGCACAGCAGGATGAGGTTGAGTTTGACTTTACAGTAAAGTTTCATGGTCCACTGAGATCATTGAAAGGTTTGTGCCACTGCAGCTAGGTCCTTCTAACGACATCCCTGCTTGTGGCTTCCTGTGCAATGTGCAACCAGAATGCATTGGTGTCCTGGGAAGGTCTCTTCCATCCATTGGAAGGGAAGAGAATCTCTCTGCTTGCTGTGACTCTCTCCATACACATCTGGAGGGAGTGATGGGAGAGCCTTGGTTCAGCCATGCACCTTTGTGCAGTGATTGTCAGTGTTTGAAACACCTCAATGTTGTAGAAAACTGAAGCACCACGATCAAAATGTATGTGGGCATGGACCCTTTAAGGAAACTGGCTGATGATGTCATCAGACCCGCTTCATTTTGATTGGCTGGGAACCTCGCAGGGCGGACTTACAAGCAAAATCCAGGTAAAATCATGTCAGAGGCCCGGATCAACTCAGCTGTGGGATTGGGACTTGCTAAGGACATCGCCCGCCCCGGATCCGCCGAGGTTGGTAAAATCGCATTGCGGCACTGGAGCTGCGCAATGCAGAGGATGTCGTGAATAGCATGTTTAGTGAGATGGTCACACCGCAGGCAAGGGTTACTCAGGCAGATAGGGAATGGGTGACCAGCAGGAAGAGCAGTGGAAGGAAGGTATTGCAGGTATCCCCTGCGGTCCCCCTCCAAAGCAGATACGCCATTTTGGGTACTGTTGGGGGGGATGACTCATCAGGGGAAGGCAACAGCAGGCAAGTTCATGGCACCATGGGTGGCTCTGCTGCACAGGAGGGCAGATAGAAGAGTGGAAGAGTTATAGTGGTCAGGGATTCTATTGTAAGGGGAATAGATAGACGTATCTGCGGCCGCAATTGAGACTCCACAATGGTATGTTGCATCCCTGGTGCAAGGGTCAAGGATGTCTTGGAGCGGCTGCAGGACAATTTGGAGGGGGTGGGTGAACAGCCAGTTGTTGTGGTGCATATAGGTACCAACAATACAGGTAAAAAACGTGATGAGGTCCGACAAGTTGAATTTAGGGAGCTAGGTGTTAAATTAAAAAGCAGGACCTGAAAGATAGTAATCTCAGGATTGCTACCAGTGCCGCATGCTAGTCAGAGTAGGAATTGCAGGATAGCTAAGATGAATACATAGCTTGAGGAGAGGTGCAAGATGGAGGGATTCAAATACCTGGGGCAATGGAACCGTTTCTAGGGAGGTGGAACCAGTACAAACCAGATGGTCTGCACCTGGGCAGGACTGGAACCAATATCCAAGGGGGAGTGTTTGCTAGTTTGGGGAGGGGTTAAACTAATATGGCAGGGGGATGGGAACTTATGCAGGGAGACAGAGGGAAGTAAAATGGAGGCAGAAGCAAAAGACAAAGATGAAAAGAAAAAGTGGAGGGCAGAGAAACCCAAGGCAAAAATCAAAAGGACCACATTACAGCAAAGGTCTAAAGGGACAAAGTGTGTTAAAAAGACAAGCCTGAAGACTCTGTGCCTCAATGAGAGGAGTATTCGTAATAAGGTGGACAAATTAACTGCGTAGGCAGCTATTAATATGATATAATTGGGATTTCGGAGACATGGCGCCAGGGTGACCAAGGCTGGGAACTCAACATCCAGGGGTATTCAACATTCAGGAAGGATAGACAGAAAGGAAAAGGAGGTGAGGTGGCATTGCTGGTTAAAGAGGAAATTAATGCAATAGTAAAGAAGGACATTAGCTTGGATGATGTGAAATCAGTATGGGTGGAGTTACGGAATACCAAAGGGCAGAAAACGCTGGTGGGAGTTGTGTACAGGCCACCAAACAGTAGTAGTGAGGTTGGGGACAGCATCAAACAAGAAATTAGGGATGCATGCAATAAAGGGTCAGCAGTTATCATGGGCGATTTTAATCTACATATTGATTAGACTAACCTAACTGGTAGCAATGCAGTGGATGTGATTTCCTGGAGTGTATTAGGGATGGTTTCCTAAACCAATATGTCGAGGAATCAACTAGAGGGTGATGTATAATGAGAACAGACTAATTAGCAATTTTGTTGTGCGAGGCCCCTTGGGGAAGAGTGACCATAATATGGTAGAATTCTTTATTAAGATGGAGAGTGACACAGTTAATTCAGAGACTAGGGTCCTGAACTTAAGGAAAGGTAACTTCGATGGCATGAGACGTGAATTGGCTAGAATAGACTGGCGAGTGATACTTAAAGGGTTGACGGTGGATAGGCAATGGCAAACATCAAAGATCACATGGATGAACTTCAACAATTGTACATCCCTGTCTGGAGTAAAAATAAAACGGGGAAGATGGCTCAACTGTGGCTAACAAAGGAAATTAGGGATCGTGTTAAATCCAAGGAAGAGGCATATAAATTGGCCAGAAAAAGCAGCAAACCTGAGAACTGGGAGAAATTTAGAATTCAGCAGAGGAGGAGAAAGGGTTTAATTATGAGGGGGGAAATAGAGTATGAGAAGAAGCTTCCTTGGAACATAAAAACAGACTGCAAAAGCTTCTATAGATATGTGAAGAGAAAAAGATTAGTGAAGACAAACGTAGGTCCCTTGCAGTCGGATTCAGGTGAATTTATAATGGGGAACAAAGAAATGGCGGACCAATTGAACAAATACTTTGGTTCTGTCTTCACGAAGGAAGACGCAAATAACCTTCCGGAAATACTAGAGGACCGAGGATCTAGTGAGAAGGAGGAACTGAAGGAAATCCTTATTAGTCAGGAAATTGTGATAGGGAAATTGATGGGATTGAAAGCTGATAAATCCCCAGGGCCTGATATTCTGCATCCCAGAGTACTTAAGGAAGTGACCCTAGAAATAGTGGATGCATTGGTGATCATTTTCCAACAATCTATCGACTCGGGATCAGTTCCTATGGGCTGGAGGGTAGCTAATGTAACACCACTTTTTAAGAAAGGAGGGAGAGAGAAAACAGGGAATTATAGACCGGTTAGCCTGACATCAGTAGTGGGGAAAATGGTGGAATCAATTATTAAAGATGAAATAGCAGCGCATTTGGAAAGCAGTGACAGGATCGGCCCAAGTCAGCATGGATTTATGAAAGGGAAATCATGCTTGACAAATCTTCTGGAATTTTTTGAGGATATAACTAATAGAGTGGACAAAGGAGAACCAGTGGATGTGGTGTATTTGGACTTTCAAAAGGCTTTTGACAAGGTCCCACACAAGAGATTAGTGTGCAAAATTAAAGCACATGGTATTGGGGGTAATGTATTGACGTGGGTAGAGAACTGGTTGGCAGACAAGAAGCAGAGAGTCAGGATAAACGGATCCTTTTCAGAATGGCAGGCAGTGACTAGTGGGGTGCCGCAGGGTTCAGTGCTGGGACCCCAGCTATTTACAATATACATCAATGATTTAGATGAAGGAATTGAGAGTAATATTTCCAAGTTTGCAGATGATAATAAGCTGGGTGATGGTGTGAGCTGTGAGGAGGCTGCAGGGTGACTTGGACAGGTTAGGTGTGTGTGCAAATGCATGGCAGATGCAGTATAAAATGGATAAATGTAAGGTTATCCACTTTGGTGGCAAAAACATGAAGGCAGAATATTATCTGAATTGCGGCAGATTAGGAAAAGGGGAGGTGCAATGAGACCTGGGTGTCATGGTACATCAGTCATTGAAGGTTGGCATGCAGGTGCAGCAGGTGGTGAAGAAGGCAAATGGCATGTTGGCCTTGTAAGGGGAGCTTGGGGGTGTGGGTTCGTATCCACACTCCCCTGGGGTTCTGTACGTGCGATTTATGAGGATGGGTGAGTAATGAGGCACCAGACACAGTGGGTAAGAGTACAAAATGGCTAATGTTGTTTATTTAGAATAGTAAACACCAAGATAGAGGGCATAGGAAGAGGTCATGAATAGCAGTAATGGCACAATCTCCCTCAACAACACGAAAATTCTCGCAACAGGGAAGGGGAAAATAAGAGGTTAAAACATTCCACTCACACACAACCACACCTCCCATTTCTACCCTTCTTATCAATTCCTATCAATTGAGTCTGTGAGGGGGTTTGGGCTATACTCACAATCCTATCGACTCCGGGGTTCTGGGGGGCTCTTATTTCAGCTCGGGCTCCCTCTGGGGTGGGTTTTACGTTGTTGGTCGGTTTGGTTTTCCTCCTCGATGTTGCGTCGGTTTCTTCTCTTTGCCTTTCGGTTGGCTCCTAAGCAAAAAGCTGCTGGAGTTAAGCACACCTTCCCCAGAGCGAGGGCCCTGTGAAAAGCTGACTCAACTCCCAAAAGCTGACTCCAACCTCCAACCTCTGGTTGGTTTCCTTGCTCAGCTCAGTTGTGGGAAGTCACTGCCACTGCCTGCTGGTTTTCAGTCTCGGTGGCTTCGTCTGCGGAACTGCTGCTTCTTCCTCTGGTGGAGCGAGAGCGAGAGGGAGAGAGAGCTCTCTCTAGATACAAGCTGCAAGCTGCAAGCTCCAAGCTCTCCAACTTCCAAAATCTCCCCCCTCTCCAAAACCTCCCCCACCTTCCAAAACCTCCAACCTCTCCAGCCGCTTCCACACCCTGCTGCTTCTACACCCCCGGTGGTTCTGTAGGTCCTATAATCAATTTAATTCTGGCCTTTTCACGCTCAAACTCAGTTGGCGGTCCATTGTGTAAGTTTGGGCGGGGAGATAGCTTTTAATATTTAATCAGAAGATGTCACAGGTATCGGTAGGTGTGAGGACAGGAGTATTGTTTCAGTGCACATTGGTGCCTCAACATCTGCTGGTCCATTGTCCACTGCCATATTAATTAGGTAGATGATGGTCCACATTCATTAGGGGTGAGTCATATTTTCAAACTGGGCTGGGTAGTCCCCATTGGTTGAGGATTTCCCCGCTTCAGGCCCGACTCGATCCCTGATTGGCCTGCCAGAATGCGCTTTTCCCCCATTGGCCAGTGCCTCTGTCTCGCTTGTGAGCCAGACTCCACAATGTCTGTATCCGCCCACACATTTCCCAGCCTGCCTGGTCTGAGGATTTTAGTTGACCAAAAATGTTCATTTAAAATGTATAGAACGATCCCATCTTAGTTTTCTTGTCCTTAAGGTGTTCCAATAAAATGCGGCCGTGGATTTTCGAACCTTACAGCCTTCATAGCTAAGGCATTTAAGTATAGGAGCAGAGAGGTCTTGTTGCAGCTGTACAGGGCCTTGGTGAGGCCGCACCTGGAATATTGTGTTCAGTTTTCGTCTCCTAATCTGAAGAAGAATGTTCTTGCTATTGAGGGAGTGCAGCGAAGGTTCACCAGACTGATTCCCGGGATGGCTGGACTGACATTGAGGAGAGACTGGACCTGTATTCACTGGAGTTTAGAAGAATGAGAGGGGATCTCATAGAAACATATAAAATTCTGACGGGACTGGACAGGTTAGATGAAGGAAGAATGTTCCCGATGTTGGGGGAGTCCAGAACCAGGGGTCACAGTCTAAGAATAAGTGGTAAGCCATTTAGGACCGAGATGAAAGGAAACTTCTTCACTCAGAGAGTTGTTGACCTGTGGAATTCTCTTCCGCAGAGAGTTGTTGATGCCAGTTCGTTAGATGTATTCAAGAGAGAGTTGGATGTGGCCCTTATGGTTAAGGGATCAAGGGGTATGGAGAGAAAGCAGGAAAGGGGTACTGAGGTGATTGATCAGCCATGATCTTATTGAATGATAGTGCAGGCTCGAAGGGCCGAATGGCCTACTCCTGCACTTATTTTCTATGTTTCTATCAAGCCCACAGTCTCTGTTAAATATAGCATGGGTGGGGTAAAAGAGCTATCCTAACTACATTGACTTAACACGGCAGTGGAATAAGGAGACATGCCTGTTTTATAGAATTGTCCACTAGGTCCTTCAACAATTTTTGGGTTGCCTAGGGCAGAGTGGATAGATTGAAACTGATTAGAATATTGAATGCATATGGGTGTGAAAGCTGAGGTCCAATATAACATGTGCATAGATAACCTTTGATACATGGAAATATGCAGATTTCCAATGCTGCACTTGGCTTCATTATGCTCCTATTGAAACAATTATTCTATTGCTTATCTCAGTTGTGGTTACAAATATGTGCTCGCTAGAGTACATTTTATCGAGGCAGAATCTGTCCAGCATTTTAACATCTATTAAAATTGTTACGGTGTTATAGGGACTCTATATCTGGGTTCTTGTGATAAATAGAGGAGATCATTTGAAATACTTCTCATTTTAGTAACAACTCAGAAAAACTACTTCCTCTCCAGTTTGTACATGTTAGACTTGGATCACTTAACAAGGGTTAGAATTACAGCTCATTCATAGTTAATAGGTAGAAATTCTAACCCATTACATGCCCATGTTTACTGGTTTGAACTGCAGACAGGAGCAATAGCAACTCTGAACATTTTGGAGCTAATTTAGAGCTAGTTCACACTCTAATTGTGCATTAAAGAGCATACATTTTGTGATTTGGCTTTAATTTATTTTACACCTTCCTGAACTTGCTCCTGGCAGAAAATTTTTCAAAATGTACATCAGAACATACGTGCAGCACAAAGTTTTTATTTGCTTGTTGGGCAGCAATTAATGTAGAATATTAGAATGGGAATGTTTCCATTTAAAGCTGGTTTTAAACCACTGCAGGTAGCATAGCAAGAGATATTAAATGGCCTACAATTGGATTTTAAAAGATGTCCATTTTTAAGGTGAGAAATGGGTACTGAAGGTTCCAATATGGCGTGTGGCATAGCCCTGTAATTCTGCGCCAGGTTTGTACCACACATCATACTGGTTAGGGATCCTTGTAGTTATCCAGGTTTGAAACAGAATTAGGCCCATTGCCTATACAAATCATAGACCTAATTCCAGATTCAGGCCCTTTTACAATATTAGATTGCAATTGACCACAGCATATGCAATGCAGGCTATAGCCAAACCAGAAGTCTCCAGGTGGAGGCTTGTTTTTTTAGCACCTCAGAAATATTCTCAGTATTTATCTTCTGTGCTTCATTTTCAGCAAGTTACAGACAAAGTTCAGGTCATCAATAATCTTGTGAAATTATTCAGACAAACATGGTTGATGCCCACAATCTTCTTTGATGGGCATTTTTACTAATGTATGGCAATTGACAACCATATCCCTATATAATAATATATAATACAGGTTGAACCTCGCTTATCCAGAACCCTCGGGACCTGGCCTATTCTGGATAAGGGATTTTTCCAGATGAGGGGGTGATCATGTTAAATTGGGTGGTACATGTACTGAGCAAGGGAATATCAGGGCTGGCTGGCTTGGGGCTGAGCGTGCAGCAGAGAGATCATGGGGCGGGGGGAGAGGGGGGGTGCGGTGGATCGCGGGGTCAGGCCAGTGATTGCGGGAATTGGCAGCGAGGAAGGATTTCAATTTGTTCATGTCGGAGTTCTACGCATGCGCCACTGGTGGCCGGGAATGGTTCTGGATGAGGCGTAGTTCTGGATAAGGGAGTTCTGGAAGAGGGAGGTTCAACCTGTAATTGGAAATCATATCGATGAAGAGTAGATAACATAGTTGAGAGTGATCCTCATTGCTTCTCTTGCCAGTTTTCTTTAAAGTGGGCATTTCTTCCACACATCCCTGGAACCTTTGGCAGTTTAGAAAGACTATAAAGACATCTCAAGTGGTTGCCTATCAGATTTCTTAGGCCGCTTTATTGCTAATGGGTTGGTCTTCTGATTTGTTAACAAATGTTGTTCTATTTCCTCACACTATTCACCATAACCTGAAGACTCTCATCAATAAGGTGATCTTCGTTCAAATTATTCCTCCCATCAGCACTGACTTTTGCAAACTAAACAGTTGGATTGGGTTTTGGTTTTCATGATTGGCTGAGTTGTTCATTCCAAAGTATCTGAGCTCCAAGAATGGTACACAAGTAAACCTTTGTTTTCCTTGAGTAAAGAAAGAAAGACTTGCATTTGATACGGCACCTTTCATGACTACTGGATGGCCCAAAGCGCTTTAACGTCAATGAAGTACTTTTTGAAGTGTTGTCACTGTTGTAAGGTAGGTAATGCAGCAGCCAATTTACACACAGCAAGCTCCCACAAACAGCAATGTGACAATGACCAGTTAATCTGTTGATTGAGGGATAAATATTGGCCAGCACACCGGGAAAAACACTCCTGCTCCTCTTCGAAATACTGCCATGGGATCTTTTACAACCACCCAAGAAAGCAGACGGGGCCAAAAGACGACAACTCCGACAATGCAGCACTCCCTCGGTACTAGAGTGTCAGCCTAAATTTGTGCTCAAGTTACTGGAGTGGGACTGGAACCCACTAGCTTCTGACTCAGAGGTGAGGCTGCTATCCACTGAGCCACAGCTGAGGCAAAGTGTGCTAACAATCTTTTTTTAATCTACTTTTATTTCATGCAAAGTGCGCTAAGAGCAAATTTAAATACACTAGGTTGACATCATAGAATAGAATCATAGAATGGTTATAGCACGGAAGAAGGCCATTTGGCCCGTTGAGCCAGCGACGACTCTCAGCTAAGCCCACTCACCTGCCCTTTCCCTCTAGCCCTGCAATAGATACTTATCCAACTCCCTCTTGATTTCTTGTATCTCTTGAATTGAGTTTGCCTCCACCAGGCAGTGCATTCCAGATCTTAACTACTCGCTGCGTAAAAAAGTTTTTTCTTATGTCGCCTTTGGTTCTTTTGCCAATCAACTTAAATCTGTGCCCTCTGGTTCTCGACCCTTCTGCCAATGAGAACAGTTTCTCGCTATCTACTCTGTCCAGACCCCTCATAATTTTGAACACCTCTCTCAAGTCTCCCCTCCACTTTCTCTGCTCTAAGGAAAACAATCCCAGCTTCTCTAGTTTGTCAACATAATTGAAGTCCCTCATTCCTGGAATAATTCTCGTAAGTCTTTTCTGCACCCTCTCTAAGGCCTTCACAATGTTCCTAAAGTGTGGTGCCCAGAATTGGACACAATACTCCAGTTGGGGCCAACCCAGTATTTTATACAGGTTCATCATAATTTCCACACTTTTGTACTCTATTTATAAGCCTTTTTAACTGCTTTCTCATTCTGCCCTGTCACCTTCAATGATTTGTGCACATATGCTCCCAGGTCTCTCTGTTCGAGCACCCCCTTTAGGATTGTACTATCTAGTTTATATGTCCTCTCCTCATTCTTTCTACCAAAATGCATAATTTCACACTTTGCTGTATTAATTTTCATCTGCCACCCATTTTACCAGCCTGTCTACGTCTTCCTGAAGTCTATCACTCTCCCCCTTATTGTTCACTATTCTTCCAAATTTTGTGTCATCTGCAAATTTTGAAATTGTACACCCATGTCCAAGTCATTAATATATACCAAGAAAAGCAGTGTCCTAGAACCGACCCCTGAGGAACACCACTGTGTACCTTCCTCCAAAAACAACCATTCGCAAATACTTTCTGTTTCCTGTCACTTAGCCAATTTCGCATCCAGGTTGCCTCTGTCTCTTTTATTCCATGGGCTTTAATTTTGCTGGCAAATCTATTATGTGGCATTTTGTCGAACGCCTTTTAGAAATCCATGTACACTACGTTAAATGCATTACCCTCATCCATCAACCTCAACAAAAAACTCGATCAAGTTGGTGAAACACGATTTGCCTGTAAAAATCTGTGCTGGCTTTCCTTAATTAATTCACTCCTATCCAAGTGACTGTTAATTTTGTCACTGATTGCTGTTTCTAAAAGCTTCCCCACTACCGAGGTTAAACTGACTGACGTGTAGTTGCTGGGTTTATCTTTACACCCTTTCTTGAACAATGGTATAACATTTGCAATTCTCCTGGCATCCATGGAGGATTGGAATATTATGGCCAGTACCTCTGCGATTTCTGCCTTCAATTCCCTCAGCATCCTAGGATGCATCCCATCCTCTCCTGGTGATTTATCTCCTTTAAGTACCAAGCCTTCCTAAAAACTCTTCTTTATCAATTTTTATCTTATCATGTATCTCCGCTCCCTCCTCCTTCACTCTATCTATGGCAGCATCCTCTTCCTTGGTGAAGACAGATGCAAAGTACTCAATTTAGTACCTCAGTCATACCTTCTGCCTCCATGCATATGTTTCCTTTTTGGACCTAATCGGCCCCACACCTTCTCTTACTACCCGTTTATTATTTATATGCCTATAGAGGACTTTTGGATTACTTTTTATGTTGGCTGCTATTCTATTCTCATACCCTTCCTTTGCCCCTCTTTTTGGGCTCAATTTTCCCGGATCATTTGCTCCTTTTTCTTAGGCGTAGGTATTTAAATCAAAGTTTCCCACAGGAATCTGCGCTGGCATAACTGAGTTAGTTACAATTCTTTTACGTTATGTTTTTTCATGTCATAGCGGGTATTCCGTCATGTCTGCGCCAGTTTTGATGATTTTTCAGTTTGGCCAAAAAATAAATTCTGCTCGGTCGGTGTATCTGGCGACTCCCGAAAAACCTTCTGGTGAGTTAACAGAAAGCAGCACACGTTGAGAAATCGGCACTGAAAGACGCCATTGTTTTTCATCGAACTTTTTGGAGGGAGTCAAGAACACTTTAAATATCCATAATAAAGATGACATTTTTTGACCTTTCAACTGAGTACATGGAAGTTTCATGGAATTCTGAAGTTTTCATTATGTCTTTACACACACACCGCCACCGAACACCTTCAAACATGGCTGGAGGGTCGCAGCAGGCGGTGGCACAGTGTTTCTGGGGTTGGTACCAAGTTTATTCTTTCTAAGATCTCGGGTAATTCGCACCTGTTGGGGAGCGGGGTGGGGGCGCAGCTTGGGGCTCTTCAGAGGCTGGTGTGGGGATTGGAGTGGGAGGGGCAGTTGATTCTGTCAATGGGCGTGGGGTCTGGGCATGTTCCCTTATTGCAGCAGCAAACTCCAACGTGCCGTCCCGCATATACCCTGACAGCATCTCAACGATCTGCAACATTCCCTCCCTCATGTTCAATGATAGTGTTTGCACCATCTCTGACATTCCCTCCCTGATATTCACGGACAGCACATCAGCTACCTATGACATTCCCTCCTTCATGGTCACTGATATGGTTTCAGCTGACTGAGATATTCTCTCACTCATGGTCCTGGACATCGTTCCCATATCTCGTAAGATTGATGTTATTCTCCTGACAGTTCTGCTACCTCATCACCCACCCCACTGATGGTGTCCAGGAGTGATCATGTAAGGTCACTGCTCTCCCCACTCATTGCAATCATCTAAAGCACATCTGTTAGATCCTGCTCCTCAGGAGAGCATGGTCGAGCTCTCCTTCCCCTCATCCCCATGGGTGTGGCTCGCACCCCACCACTGGGACCCACAGTCTCGGAAGGTGGGGCCCTGGGTGTGCCTCGCTGCACCACACCACTGGGGCCCGCAGCCTCGGACGGTAGGAAACCATGGAATGTCCCACCAACACTCAAACCACTAGTCACAAAAGGGGCTGGCATCTCAATGGGCGGCACCTGCACCTCCTCCAATGTCAGTAAAACAGTGGGGGCTTCATCCATCTCCATCCCCTCCCCCTATCCCTCCCCCTCACCCTCACCCCTATGCTCTTGGTCTGGAGGGTAGGATTGGAAGATGTTGTCCTCTCCAGCTCGTCCGCGTCTGAATCTTCTTCTGCATCATCGGGGTTGGCCTCAAGTTCTGCAAAATATAACACAATAGTCAAATGGTTTGCAGCAGAGGAGGGAGCAGAGTGGGTGGCATGAGTAGGCTCACACAGTGCAGGCAGCAGGCTGATTTGAAGGACCACGATGAATGATAGCACATTGCATCAACCGAAGTGTAGCTGACGGAGACATCCCCAGGAACCAAAGCATGGCTAGCCTGCGCAGTACTTATCAGGAAAGCCAGACTGTGGAATTTGCAGGACTTACCTTCTCCCTCGAGTGTGGGTCCAGCTTGTGTAGTGGTGGTTGCTTTTCTCCAGGCAAGACGCATCAAAGCAGCGACCCTCTCTTCCAAGGGTGTGAGTGGGTGAAGATTTGCCGGGCATCCTCCTGTTAGAATTCTTTCCCTTTTGTTATGTGGCACCTTCCTCTGCAAAGATGAAAACGCAAGTTTTTAGAGAGGGTGTCTTTCTGCTGGGTGGGTCATGTACAGCTGGTCACATTTACAATTGCAATTCCATTGAATAAATGAAAATATTACTTACACTAACTACTTGACCTACGTCCTGCCATTTCTTTTTAAACTGGCCTCCAGATCTTATGGTGGTCACCATTGCAGCATAATCTTCTGCAACTTGGTTCCAGCGTTTCTTCATTTCTTTGAGTGGAACTTTTATGTGACCTCTGCTGGTGTTCAACTCCTGCCATCTGGCCTCAATCACAGTAACTAGTGCCTCCACTTCATCCTATAAGAAATTCTTGGTCCTTGTGCCGCATTGCATCTTGCATAGCAGCTCCGATTTTTCCAATGCTCTCACACAGCACTCAACGTTCTCACACACACAACTGGCTCTTTAAAAATGGCTGATTGCAGTCCCAGAGCTGTACTGCGCATGCGCGCCCATTGGGATCATGTCAAAAATGTCCTTTTTTTTGCGCATGCGCAGAAGATCCGGCATCGCTTTTTCCGCGCAGGCAGCAGGCTCCACCCCCCAAGATGACTGGACAGGCTGCGTGGCGCCAAATTTGAAAAATACATCAGGGAAACTTTGGACAAATATTTTTGGTGCATTTCTGGTCTAGAAAAACAGGCGTAACTCTGGTAATACACCAAAAAACGGGCTTAGGCAAAATTGAGCCCATTATCTTTTTTACTTCTTCTCTGACCTTTCTATCTATTGATTCTCAGATGTATCTGCAACCTGACATTTGTCATACATGTTCTTTTTCTATTTCATCATATTGACTATTTGTTTTATCATCCAGGGAGCTCTGACTTTAGTTGCCCTACCTTCCCCCCTGGTGGAAATGTACCTTGACTGTACTCGAACTATTTCCTCTTTAAAGGCAGCCCATTATTCCTCTGCAGATTTTCCTGCCAGTCTTTGATTCTAGTTTACTCAGGCCAGATCCATTCTCATCCCACTGAAATTGGCCTTCACCCATTTTTATTTGAGATTGCTCCCTGTTCTTTTCCATAGCTAATCTAAATCTTATGATACTATGATCATTGTTCCCTACTGACACTTGCTCCACTTGACCTGTCTCATTCCCCAGAATCAGATCCAGCAATACTCCCTGCCTCGTCGGGCCGGTAACATACTGATCAAGAAAGTTTTCCTGAACACACCAGAAATTCTTCCCCTTCTATGCCCTTTACATTATTACAATCCCAGTCCACATTAGGATAGTTGAAATCCCCCATTATTACTACTCTATATTTTTTGCACTTCTCTGTAATTTCTCTGCAAATTTGATCCTCCATATTTTCCCCACTATTTGTTGTTTATAGAATACACCTAATAGTTTAATGGCACCTCTATTATTTCTTACCTCTAGCCATATAGATTCTGTCCTTGACCCTCCAGGACTTCCTCCCTCTCCAGCACTGTAACATTCTCCTTAATCAATACTGCCACACCACCTCCTATATTTCCTTCCCTATCTTTCCTGAGCACCTTATCACCAGGAATATTTAATACCCAATCCTGCCCTTTTTTGAGCCAGGTCTCAGTTATTGTCACAACATCATATTCCCATGTGGCTATTTGGGCCTGCAGCGCACCAACCTTATTTACTATGCTTTGTGCGTTCGCATACATACACTGTAAACCCATCTTAGACCATTCTGCATTCTCTCTTAGTTGGACCCAACCTAATACCTTACTATTTCTTACATTAGTACTCTCCGCCTCTCCCAACCCTTTGAGCACTTTATTTCCCCTTTCTAATGTTACATCCTGGTGCCTATCCCCCTGCCAAATTAATTTAAACCCTCCCCAATAGCACTAGCAAACCTCCCCGCGAGGATATTGGTTCCGGCCCTGTTGAGGTGCAACCCGTCTGACCTTTACAGGTCCCACCTCCCCAAAACTAGTCCCAACACCCCAGGAATCTGAAACCCTTCCTCCTGCACCATCTATCCAGCCATGCATTCATCTGCTCTGTCCTCCTATTTCTATACTCACTTGCGCATGGCACTGGGAGTAATCCGGAGATTACTACCTTTGAGGTCTTGTTTTTTAATCTCTCTCCTAGCTCCCTAAAATCTGCCTGCAGGACCTCATCCCTCTTTCTACCTATCTCGTTGGTCCTGATATGGACCACGACCTCTGGCTGTTCACCCTCCCCCCCTCAGAATGTCCTGCAGCCACTCAGTGACATCTTTGACCCTGGCACCAGGGAGGCAACAAAACATTCTGGAGTCATGTTTGTGGCCGCAGACACACCTATCTGCTCCCCTAACTATCGAATCCCCTACCACTATTGCTCTCCCACTCTCCTTCCTCCCCCCACCCTGTATGGCTGAGCCATCAGTGGTGTTGCGGACTTGACTCTGGCTGTACACCCCAGAGGAACCATCGCCCCCACGAGTACTCAGAACTGAATACTGGTTGGAGAGTGAGATTCACTCAGGAGACTTCTATACTACCTGCCTGGTCCTCCTGGTCTGTCTGACGGTCACCCATTCCCTCTCTGCTTGCACACTCCTTATTTGTGGGGTGGCCACCTCCTGAAACGTGCTATCCATGTAGCTCTCGGCGTCGCGGATACACCGCAGTAATGCCAGCTGCTGCTAAAGCTCCGAAACCCGGAGTTCGAGCTCCACCAGCTGACGATACTTCCTGCACATATGGTTGTCCAGGACATGGGAAGCATGCTGGATTTCCCACAGGCACAGGATGTGCACTCCACGGGACTGGTCATTATCACATTGCTGTTTGTGGGAGCTTGCTGTGCATAAATTGGCTGCCACATTTCCCACATTACAACAGTGACCTCAAAAGTACTTAATTGGCTGTAAAGCACTTTGAGACAACAGGTAGTCATGAAAGGCGCTATATAAATGTGAGTCTTTCTTTCTTTCTTCTTCGCCCTTGCTGCGCTCCCATTCAGGTCTGCTCCTTCAAATCTGAATGAATTCACAAACCATGAGGATACCCCCAGTCAAAATATGGACACATTTCAGCTACACAGTGATAAATGTTAGCTGTAAATATTTAAAAACCTCTTGCTCACCTGATTAAAAGGTGAAACGGGCTGAAAATGCTGTTATTTGCTTAGCCAACTGATAGTGCTTTGGTTTTATCTACTGATTTTGAATCTTGAACAGATGAAAACATTTCTGCATGTCATTCAGAAAATAAGAGGATTAGGCATATAGAGCAAAGCATCCCTTCATATAAAATCTATTGTGTTGTTTGTCAATTTTAATTCTCTCATCACTGCGACCTGTTCAAATAATCTCCAAAGCGAAAAAGAAGAACAGGATTGATGGGCATCCATGACCAGTGCCTGTCTGGAAATCCAATTCAGGTAAAATAAAACAACAATTTGTACCAGTGACAGCTATTGATGAGCATAATGTCTCTATTTACTTTAACAATTGATATATTGCCTGGTTCAAATCTGCAAAAAGGTGGTAGCCAAGATAAGGATCCCCCTTCCCTTTCGAAATGATCCAGTATATTTTAAGTATTTGAATAATACCCTGACACTGTCAGACTGCACATCAAGGACAGCGACAGTATGACTACAATCTTTAACAATCATCTAATACTGTTGTCTAGTTTTAGTAGAACTAGCTTAATTTAAGTGAATTAGTTTAGGAGAAACAATAAACTTTCCAGAAAGCTTATTAACACTAGTACAGTGGAATTGATGTATCTTATTTATCAATAATGCAACTCATTTACTAGCATAGAGTTTATAGCCACAAAATACTTATTTTTGTTGTTTCTATCATATATTATATAAATCAATAGATTTATTACAGTGTCTCACTTCCCACTAAATCCCACAACTTTCTACACTAACTGCGTGTAGCATAATTTGCTGCAGTACATAATTTTGCTTAAAACGTCCTGAAGGCAGTAGAAGTTGAGCAGCCCAAAGCAATAACAAGTCACTTGCCCTAGTTGTAAGCACATAATGTGGGTTCAGTTCAGCGGATCCCCAAAGGAGGAGTCAGGCATGCACATCAGGGGCGTAGGATTGTCACAAAATGAGCAGCAGTGGACTTTCAAATGAGTTTTGCTGCAAATAAATCTTTTCAAAATTGGAAATTTTCTCCCTGGTGGCAGAAATTGCACTTTTGAAGTTTCTCCAATAGCTGAGTGAATAAGTGGACTGTGGCAGTGTGATACTGAATCACACAGGAAGATCTCCCGTTTAATCCACAGTCTGTGCTGAGTCAGCTGATCTCAATTAGAGCGGTGGTAAAGACACTAAATTGGCCTCCACACCCCTGGGTAAGGAAAGAGGGAGAAATAAATTACTCTTGTTGTCTGTTGGAAACTACATGCGAGTCAGACAAGGACAGGGTATGGATCTGTTACGAAGATCCCCACAATCTAATGATCTGATGTCAACACGCAATATCGAGGCTCACAAATGAAGACAGACTGCTTAGCCAAGTTACTTACTGTAGGACTGCTGGTGCTATGGAACTGCATCTGAACGTAAGTCATTATCTTCAGGAATGAGGAGAAAAATAGCAACAAAAAATATCAAGTTCAATCAAGCAGATTTTTCATATTCTAGTGACCATTTAAAATAAAATATCACGTAGAAAGTCATGTGCTCTTCCCTAAGCCCCAGCGCACAGTAAATATTGAAATTTAGTGACAACCTATTCTTCTGACACCACCAGGTGAAAAATTAAAACAGATTACCCTTCGCTGCAGACCATAAGAACATGACATCCAGAATAGCTATCATAAAATATACAGGCTCAAAATTTGCAGTAACTCTGTCAATTTGCTAGACTCAATGCTCTAGACTTTCAAAATCAGGATAACAGATTTCCTTGTATTATTTAATGTCAAGAAATCTTAGCCCATTACTTGTAAAGAACAGTATTTATATTTATATGGCTCCATATCTTGCCCTTCAGAAATGTCTGAAAGCAGTTCACACAAAATGAATAACTTTGAAGCACAGTGAATGTTATGCAAGCTCATGTGGAAGCTGTGTGCATATAGCAAGATTCCATAAATGGCAATGAGATGAATAAACAGTTTATTTGTCATTGGTGATGTTTCTTGAGGGAGGAATTTTGGACACCAGAAGAACGCCTCTTCAAATAATGCCTTTAGGTTGTCATTTTTTTCTTCCTCGTCTCTTACACCAAAATCGGCAGATATAGTCAACATCATGTGTGTCAGCTGTGGCTCAGTTGGTAGCACCCTCGCCTCTGAGTCAGAAGGTTGTGGGTTCAAGTCCCACTCTCGAGACTTGAGCATAAAAATCTAGGCTGACACTCCAGTGCCGTACTGAGGGAGTGCTGCACTTTCGGAGCTGCCGTCTTTTGGATGAGATGTTAAACAAAGGTCCTGTCTGCTCTCTCAGGTGGATGTAAAAGATCCCATGGGACTATTTTGAAGAAGACCAGGGGATTTATCCCTGGTGTCCTGGCCAATATTTATCCCTCAATCAACATCACTAAAACAGATTATCTGGTCATTATCACATTACTGTTTGTGGGAACTTGCTGTGTGCAAATTGGCTGCCGCGTTTCCTACATTACAACAATGACTACACTCGAAAAGTACCTCATTGGGTGTAAAGTGCTTTGAAACATCCGGTGGTCGTGAAAAGCGCTATATAAATCCAAGTCTTTCTTTCTTTCTTTCACTCCAGTCCACTATGGGATATGTATAATTTCCAGAGATGTCTGCTGCAGAACCCAATGCCTGATGCCCTAAGCGAGGTTGGTGCTTCTCCCACAGATGGTCTGACATCTGGGATTACAGAGGAGAATGAATTATCTCTCCATCGTCAACAAGCTTTGGGGCTGCCTGGAGAGAAAGAGGCAGGACTTTACTGATTTCATTGGTAACCATAAGTTCTGTTGCTATGCTGATCAGTGGCCTAGGTAAGGAGAGATATTGTTCAAATGAGCACGGATGGTGGTGCTGTCTCCCAGAATGGCAATACATGTGGAACCTCCCATCAGATAGCTCCCACTACCTACACGTGGCAGAAAGCAAAGAGGTCCAGGCTAATCATGTAGTTGCAGAAGTGATATAGCCTGCAGCTAGTCCATCTCAGATACCAGCATCAAGTGCCACATCAGTTCCCCTCGGCCTTTTGGCTAAGATCATGCGTAACTGACCTGACAGGGGAGTAACCACCATAACCCCAAGGTGGTTCTCCCTGGATCAGGAAGGTATATGCTTGCTTTTTTGGAAATAGGAGGTGGGTGGGGTGGCTTGTCCCATCCACCTCCACGGAGGTGTGTGGGGGGCCTGACCCATCCACCTCCATGGCACGAACCTGGTATTGCAGTACTTCCAGGAACGGTGCAGTGGCTCTAGGCCTTTTGGCTAAGAGCATTGGCGCAGAGTGATCCTTGATGTGTGCAAGGTGACCTCTGGTGTTTGTGATTTGACAAAGAATTGGAACGATTGGCTACGAATTTCAAAAAAAAAAAAATCAGTTCCAAGAGATGGTTATGAAAATACAGCAGCCAGCCAGCTCACGTACTCCTGCCACTGAGATAACATTTATATGAAGCACAAGGCTATGTTTACGAGCACGTATTTCACACACTATCGAGAGGAAGCACCAAGAAAGCAAACACTAGACACACGCACGGCATGTGTGATTATTGAAAATCTGGATGGACTGCTGTGTGTGGAGTCAGTGGCGAGGGAACAGAGTTTGTGGCGGGGACCGAAAACAATGTCTTCGATCTTCCCAATATTCCATTGGAGAAAATTTCTGCTCATTCAGAACTGAATGTTGGACAAGCACTCTGACAATTTAGAGACCATGGAGGGGTCGAGAGAAGTGGTAGTGAGGCAGAGCTGGGTGTCATCAACGTACATGTGGAAACTGACGCTGTGTTTACAGATGATGTCGCCAAGGGGCAACATGTAGATGAGAAATAGGAGGGGGCCAAGGATAGATCCTTGGGGGACACCAGAGGTAACAATGTGGGGACGGGAAGAGAAACTGCTAGAGGTGATTCTCTGGCTACTATTAGATAGATAAGAATGGAACCCGGCGAATGCAGTCACACCCAACTGGACGACGGTGGAGAGGCGTTGGAGAAGGATAGAGTGGTCAACCATGTCAAAGGCTGCCCACAGATCAAGAAGGACAAGGAGGGATAGTTAGCCTTTGTCACAGTCACAAAGGATGTCATTTGTGACTTGGTGAGAGCCGTTTCAGTACCGTTTGTAGTCGCGGAAACCGGATTGGAGGGATTCAAACATGGAATTCTGGGAAAGATGGGCACGGATTTGGGAGGCAACAACGGAGCTGATATTGGCCTGGAAATCCCGGCCTCCCCGGGTCCGTACAAAATTTCTACTGACCCAGGAAGGCATCAGAAAAGCCGGTTTTCAGCGCACAATGAGTATGTGCTGAAAACCCGCTTTTCCAATCTGTCAAGCTGGAGCTTGACAGATCTCCCGCATATCGGGTGCGAGGACATTTGCAAGGGCAAGATTGCGATATTTACCCATATCTTGCCCAGCAAATGTCCTCAAAACTCTTGCACCTGATAAAAGCAGACGCATAGCCGATTTTGACAGGTGGAAGAGTTTTAAAACATATAAAAATATAATTAAATTAAATTTAAAAAACATAATATTTTATAAAACTCTGCCCACCATGTTACATTTATTTTTAACCATAATTTTTTTAACTTTTTAAAAATTCGGGAAAAACTTTCAGATATTTATTAACTTTTATTTCAATTAATTTTAATTATGTCAGATGTGCTTTTTGTTTTTTATTACATGTGTTTAGTGTCTTTGTTTTTTTTTCTCATTAATAGCAATGAGAACTCGTACATGTGACCACCTTCTGCCTGGGAACCTGGAAGACGGGAGCGCGCTTCACAGCGTGGGAAGAGAAGGCCTCCCCACCGAAATCGTAAGCTCCTCCCGGACCACCAGGTAGATTCGTAGACATTTTTCAGATCGGAGGCATCTGCCCACGGGAAGCCGCTGACTGCAATTTCTGAGCCGACATGTTCAAGGACTTTGGAGACGAAAGGAAGATTGGAGATGGACGGTGTTGTGTACCTGTAAAGCATGCACTCCCATGTTCCGTCACCAGGGAGCTCGTCCCCTGAAGCCCCAAGGGATCCCAGCATCCCTTGGGAGCACTGTATATAAGCCGACCCCTAAGGCCTGTTCCTCCCTCTGGAGTGTTTTATTAAAGACTGAGGTCACTGTTACTTTAACCTTCCTGTGTGCCGTCTCATCTGTGTTAGGAACACAATAACCGGCGACGAGTATACGAATCCAACGCAAAGATGCAGCAAACTGTGGGCATCCTGGAGAAGTTCTCAGAGGGTGAGGACTGGGAAGCCTATGTCGAATGGCTAGACCAGTACTTTGTAGCCAATGAGCTGGACGGAGAAGGAAGCGCTGCAAAAAGGAGAGCGGTTCTCCTCACGGTCTGCGGGGCACTGACCAACAGCTTCATGAAAATCTTTTGGCTCCAGTGAAACCCACAGATAAGTCATATGAGGAGCTGTGTACACTTATTTGGGAGCATCTTAACCCGAGGGAGAGCTTGCTGATGGCAAGGTATCGGTTCTACACGTGCCAGCGATCTGAAGGTCAGGAAGTGGCGAGCTACGTCGCCGAGCTAAGGCGACTTGCAGGACAATGTGAGTTTGATGGCTACCTGGAGCAAATGCTCAGAGACTTTTTTGTATTGGGCATTGGCCACGAGACCATCCTACGAAAACTTTTGACTGTAGAGACACCAACCCTCAGTAAGGCCATTGCGATAGCACAGGCGTTTATGTCCACCAGTGATAACACCAAACAAATATCTCAGCACACAAGTGCTAGCAATGTTCATAAATGTGTTTGTGAGCAGAAATGTACAGGGCAGAAACCACGAGTCTGCAACTGCCAGCAGGCCTCAGGTGACTCAGATGACTCAGAGTCCGCAACAAAGGATGAATGCAAGGCAATTCACACCTTGTTAGCATTGTGGAGGCTGCCATTCAGCCTATTCATGCCGCTTCAAAGGGTCTGTTTGCAAGAGCTGTGGAACAATGGGGCACCTCCAACGAGCTTGCAGACGAGCTGCAAGTTCTGCAAAACCTGCTAACCACCACGTGGCAGAGGAAGATCGGACCATGGTGGATCAAAGCAATTTCGAGCCTCAGAGAGAGGAGGCAGATGCTGAAGTACACGGGGTGCACACATTTTCGACAAAATGTCCACCTATAATACTAAATGTAAAATTGAATGGCTTACCCGTAGCCATGGAACTGGACACTGGCGCTAGCCAATCCATCATGAGTAAAAAGATGTTTGAGAGACTGTGGTGCAACAAGGCATTCAGACCAGCCCTGAGCCCCATCCACATGAAACTGAGAACGTACACCAAAGAGCTTATCACTGTCCTGGGCAGCGCTATGGTCAAGGTTAGCTACGAGGGCACGGTGCACGAAATGCCACTCTGGATTGTCCCGGGCGATGGCCCCACATTGCTTGGAAGGAGCTGGCTGGGCAAAATCCGCTGGAACTGGGATGATATCCGAGCGCTATCACATGTCGATGAGGCCTCATGTACCCAGGTTCTTAACAAATTTCCTTCCTTTTTTGAGCCAGGCATTGGAAACTTTTCCAGGGCGAAGGTGCAGATCCACTTGGTCCCAGAGGCACGACCCATTCACCACAAGGCACAAGCGGTACCTCACATGATGAGGGAGAGAGTGGAAATCGAGCTGGACAGGCTGCAACGCGAAGGCATCATCTCACCAGTGGAATTCAGCGAGTGGGCCAGCCCGCTTGTTCCAATGCCCAAAAGTAATGGCACGGTCAGGATTTGCGGCGATTATAAAGTAACTATTAATCGTTTCTCGCTACAGGACCAATACCCGCTACCCAAGGCAAACGACTTATTTGCGACGCTGGCAGGAGGCAAGACGTTCACCAAGCTCGACCTGACTTCGGCCGACATGACACAGGAGCTGGAGGAGTCTTTGAAGGGCCTCACCTGCATCAACACGCACAAGGGACTGTTCATCTACAAAAGATGCCCGTTTGGAATTTGGTCGGCTGCAACGATCTTCCAGAGAAACATGGAGAGCCTACTCAAGTCAGTACCACACACAATGGTCTTTCAGGATGACATATTGGTCACGGGTTGGGACACCGCCGAGCACCTACAAAACCTGGAGGAGGTCCTCCAGTGACTCGATCGCGTAGGGCAGCGGCTGAAGAGGTCGAAATGCGTCTTCATGGCAACAGAAGTGGAGTTTTTGAGGAGAAAGGTCACGATGGACAGCATTCGGCCCACAGACACCAAGACAGAGGCTATCAGGAACGCGCCCAGGCCACAGAACGTCACGGAGCTGCAGTCGTTCCTGGGACTCCTCAACTATTATGGTAACTTCCTACCGGGGTTAAGCACCCTCTTAGAGCCCCTACATGTGTTATTGCGTAAAGGTGAGAACTGGGTGTGGGGAAAAAAAGCAAGTAATTTCTTTTGAGAAAGCTAGAAACATTTTATGCTCCAACAAGCTGCTTGTATTGTATAACCCGTATAAAAGACTTGTGCTAGCATGTGACGCGTCGTTGTACAGAGTCGGGTGTGTATTACAACAAGCTAACGTTGTGGGGAAGTTGCAACCTGTCGCCTATGCTTCCAGGAGCTTGTCTAAGGCTGAGAGGGCCTACAGCATGATTGAGAAAGAGGCATTAGCGTGTGTGTTCGGGGTAAAGAAAATGCATCAGTACCTGTTTGGCCTCAAATTTGAGCTGGAAACCGATCATAAGCCCCTCATATCCTTTTTCGCTGAAAACAAAGGGATAAATACTGATGCTTCAGCCCGCATACAAAGGTGGGCACTCGAGCTATCAGTGTATAACTATACCATCCTCCACAGGCCAGGCACCGAGAACTGTGCGGGTGCTCTCAGTCGGCTACCGTTGCCCACCACAGGGGTGGAAATGGCGCAGCCTGCAATCTTGTTGATGGTGGTGCAGCCTGCAGACTTGTTGATGGCCATGGATGCGTTTGAAAATGATAAATCACATGTCATGGCTCGCCAGATTAGGACTTGGGCCAGCCAAGATCCTCTGCTGTCCCTAGTCAAAAAAACTGTGTACTGCATGGGAGTTGGGCCAGCATCCCTGTTGAAATGCAAGAGCTAATCAAGCCGTTCCAGTGGCAAAAGGACGAGCTGTCCATTCAGGCAGACTGCCTGTTGTGGGGTAATCGCGTAATGCTACTAAAAAAGGGCAGGGAGACGTTCATCTCGGATCAATTCCTCTTTCTTCAACTTCCACATGAATCAAAAGCGACCGTGATCCGGATGGGGAGGGGGAGGGGGGCCACTGTCCCATTAAGGGTTGGGCATCAGTCAGGGTCCACAGGACACGGTATTCCTCCCTCACATTGGCCGTGTGTGGAGCCTGTCCTGGAAACGTTCCATTTTCTCCTCTTTCTCCCTTTGATAGGAAGCGTTTGCTGCTGTCTCCACACCAGCCAAATGTGTGATTGGTCCTTATTACACCTTTCGTCGTACACCCGTGTTAGCAAGTGGTGCGTGTGGATCACTGCAGCACTACCTTAGGCCCAGTGCTATTGAGGGCCATTCCTTTGCTAAAATGGGCATCATTATATCGATTGTGACTGTTACAGCAACTGATGCTGATGCCCTCAACTTGGGCCTGGCCTGCAGCCCAGGAATCTTACTCCCATCCATGGCTAATGAGTTGCTCCCAAGTTCCTAAGAGCTTTGTGTTCAAGAAGTTATCTGAGCTGAATTAATCTCAGGAATTTACCGTGCCGAAACATTAACCCACCACGCACACTTCCTCATTCCAAACCAGGTGTCATTTGCTTAATGTTTACAGATTCCTTAGTTCTATGTAGATGGCATCGAGGACATTTGCCAACCTGAGGTGTTTTTTTGTTTTTGGTAATGAATTAATCCCAGCGCTCAGAAGCGAGCTACGCCATTGGATGCTGCACGAGCTACCTGGCTGTCACACTCATCTCTGTGGGGGTTCCACTGCTGTCTGTCCGTTGCCACTCTTCCATTGGTGGGACAGCCATCGGCACCAGGACTACGCTGCTTCAAGTAGAAGGCCCACCTCCACCTCAGGGCAGCTAGGGATGGGCAATATCCCACATCCTGAGAACAATTAAATAAAAGCCCATCACTGATCAGTTCTTCAGCTGACCCACTGGGAAAGGTTAAGACACAGCCCTACTCGACTATGCTCAATATTGTGTCCTGAGCCAGTATGCAGAAGAGTTTTGATTGACACTATGTGTGAAGCGGCTGTGCAGAGTAATTTAGATCCTTCTACAAAACAGTATTGTTCTTGAATTGACAATGAAAGTTCAATAGTGGCCTAGGTTGGCCCCTCAATTCAGCCATTGTGATTCCCGTCTGATTTTCTGGCTTAATGCAGCAGTATGTGGAGGTTGAACAAATGAGGAAGAATAGTGGATTGACTACTCTAGATATGGTATTCCCATTATTGGAATCCAGTACAACCTTTGCATCTAGCATTCCCTTCCTGTCTGAGAGCATCGTAAACTTCAGGTCTTCCATGGCCTTAGCTCTCCCTTGTTCCTCCAGCCCGACAACCCTTCGCGATCTCTGCATTCCTCCAATTCTGGCCTCATGCGCACCCCCCGATTTTCTTTGCTCCACTCCACCATCGGCAGCCGTGCCTTCAGTCATCGAGACTCCAAGCTTTGGAATTTCCCTCCCTTATCCTCTCCATCTTTCTACCTCTCTTTCCTACTTTTAGACGCTCCATAAAACCGACATCTTTGACCAATCTTTTTGGTCACCCGACCTCGCATCTCCTTATGTGGTTCGGTGTCAAACTCCTGTAAAAGCACCTTATACACGCGGGTTGTTGTTGATTATATCCCTCCATGTATCAATCTGTCTCTCAAAAGTACTGGGGTACATCGCCAGAATGAGCTGCTGTGTACAACACAGAGGGGAGGGGTAAGGCACCAGGCAGCTTCTCCTTGATAGCCCATATCCAGTGTCTTTCTCTCCCTTAGACTCCCCGCCCCCCCCATCCATTTGGATGAGTGCCTGTTCATGCGGATATGATGGTTGGACGGAATTCCAAGAATGGGGAAAGGCAACGGTATAAATACAATCTGATGATCTAGATGTACAGGTACATATAACTCTTGGTCATTCCAGTGCAGGCAGACCAAGAGTTCTCACGTCATAGTATAAAGGCACTATATAGGCTTGCAGTAACGATGTGGATTGTCCTCTCCGCTCTCACTGGGCATCTTGTCAAACACTGAACAATTGTTGATCATTGGAGGTGGCCAAATGGTGTTGAGTGCAGCTCGTGAATGTATCCAGAGTGAATTGGTTAATGCCATAAACACGCAGCAGCCAGTCAGTATCTGAAAGAGAAAAGATCGGTTCATGTATCAGCGGGTTCGTTCTTTTCTTCTCTCAACACTTGCTTTAATCCAGTCGGTTTGCCAAATTAGATCGCTGAATATTGGAAACAATAACACAGTGGTTATATTACTGGACCAGTAATCCTGAGGCCTGGATTAATGATCCGGAGACATGAGTACAAATCCCACCATGGCAGCTGGGGAATTTAAATTCAGTTAAACAAATAAATCTGGAATTAAAACGTTAAATCAGTAATGATCACCACGAAACTACCGGATTGTCATAAAACCTAATCTGGTTCACTAATGCCCTTTAGGGAAGGAAACCTGCCGCCCTTACCCGGTCTGGCCTATGTGTGACTCCAGACCCACAGCAATGTGATTGACCCTTCACTGCCCTCTGAAATGGCCCAACGAGACACTCAGTTGTCACCACACGACTGCGGCTCACCACCACCTTCTCACGGGCAACTGGGGAGGGGCAATAAATGCCGGCCTTGCCAGTGACGCCCACATCCTGTGAATGAATTTTTTTGAAACAGTTCTAAACCTAGCCAGGACAGAATGTGAATGTTTGAGGAGAGGGGTCATTAGCGTTACCTAGGTACTTACAGCCAGGGCAGCTTGTAACCATAGTTCCTGAACACAATTGTGCCATGTGTGATCTGTGTCAAATGTTAATGCTTGCGTAGCACTTACTCTGAGCTAAAGAACTGTTTGTCTCTTCCCCCCCGGCCCCCCTACCCTCTGTCAGTTGGAAGTAATGCTTTGAATGTGCCCAATTGAGCAATGCCAGGTAAGAGATTTAAGGTTTGTCACTGTGTCGACCTAAGGGTCCTTGATGACCCAGTCAGTGCCATACTGACATATTTGTCTTTACTACTAACCTTTGATAGAACTGGAGAGATGTCGACTGTCACGCCAACAGTTTTGGCAACAGACTGTTTAGAGGAGCCGATCCCAAAAACTGCCCCAAAGTTAATACAGCCCCTTTGATCTGCTGGAGTATTTTCCCATGAATTGTTCTCATATTGATTACCAAAGCAATTGGTGACATAGCCTGACAAGTCTTTGAACAGTGGGGGGGGGGTGCAATTTTATCCTGAGCCGCCCTACTCCGCGAGGAACTGCCGGGATGGATGGATGGGGGCCAGCGACAGCCGGAGTCAGTATCGGGAGTGGGGTAATACTGGCGTCGCATTCCATCCCGTGGTGATTCCTGCCCAGCGAGTTCGGTAAAAGTGATACCCCCCACCCCCGGGTCTCTGTGTGGCAGCCTCTTCAGCGGTTTTAATTTCTCCAGCCTCCCTGCACATGGTTTCAGTGGGTTCCTCAAGTCAGGGGGTCCCCAGTTACTGGCTGATGCTTGGCAGTGCTTACGGTCTTGTATGTATTGTCGCCATCGGGTTAATCAAGATCTGGTCAGTTACAAGCCATCTGTAAAGATGCAATGGGTTTTCCTGAATTTGTTAAGGCCCCTAGTTAATACGCAGCGAGGGTGTTACCATTCATCTGGACTTGGTTGGCTGTGAGGACAAGTGTACCCACTGTAACCAAACTCCCTCCTCCTGCTCCAGGCCAAGCAATGGAAGATACGTTCAGGAAAGGGGTACTGAGGGAATGATCAGCCATGATCTTATTGAATGGCGGTGCAGGCTTGAAGGGTCGAATAGCCTACTCCTGCACCTATTTTCTATGTTTCTATCTCCACAGCACACACCCGGGTATAGTAATGATGAAAGCGATAGCCAGACACCACGTGCGGTGGCCCGGTATCGACTCTGACTTAGAGTCCTGTGTACGGCAATGCAGCGTGTGTGCTCAGTTGAGCAACGCGTCCAGAGAGGCACCACTAAGTTTGTGGTCCTGGCCATCCAGACCATGGTCGAGGATCCATGTCGACTATGCGGGCCCGTTTCTCGATAAAATGTTCCTGGTGGTGGTGGATGCTTTTTCAAAATGGATTGAATGTGAAATAATGTCGGAAAACAACGCCACCACCACCATTGAAAGCCTGAGGGCCATGTTTTCCACCCACGGCCTGCCTGACATATTGATCAGTAACAATGGGCCATGTTTCACCAGTGCCGAATTTAAAGAATTCATGACCCGCAATGGGATCAAACATGTCACCTCGGCCTCGTTTAAACCAGCCTCCAATGGGCAGGCAGAGCGGGCAGTACAAACAATTAAACAGAGCCTTAAACGAGTTACAGAAGGCTCACTCCAAACCCGCCTATCCCGAGTACTGCACAGCTACCGCACAAGACCCCACTCGCTCACAGGGGTGCCCCCGGTTGAGCTACTCATGAAAAGGACACTTAAAACCAGACTCTCGCTGGTTCACCCCAACCTGCATGATCAGGTAGAGAGCAGGCGGCAGCAACAAAATGTAAACGATGGTCGCGCCACTGTGTCACGGGAAATTGATCTGAATGACCCTTTGTATGTGCTAAACTATGGACATGGTCCTAAGTGGATCGCGGGCACGGTGATAGCTAAAGAAGGGAGTAGGGTGTTTATAGTCAAACTAGACAATGAACAAATTTGCAGAAAGCACCTCGACCAAACGAGGCTGTGGTTCACAGACTGCCATGAACAACCCACAGCAGACACCACCTTTTTCGAGCCCACAACACACACCCAAAGGATCAACGACACCACGCCGGACCAGGAAATTGAACCCATCACGCCCAACAGCCCAGCAAGGCTAGGCTCACCCAGCAGCCCTGCAGGGCCAACAACAAGCCAGCCCAGCGAGGGCACAGCCAACACACCAGAACAGACATTTTTGCTGAGGCGGTCCACCAGGGAAAGAAAGGCTCCCGACTGCCTCACCTTGTAAATAGTTTTCATTTTGACTTGGGGGGGGGGGGGGGGGAGTGATGTTGTGTATCTGTAAAGCATGCACTCCCAAGTTCTGCCATCAGGGAGCTCATCCCCTGAAGTCCCAAGGAGTCCCAGCATCCCTTGGGAGCATTGTATATAAGCCGGCTCCTAAGGCCTTTTCCTCACTCTGGAGTGTCTGATTAAAGACTGAGGTCACTGTTACTTTAACCTCATCAGTCTCATCTGTGTAAGGAACACAATAAACAGTAGTTTGCAAGGATGGAGGGGCCGAGGGTTGTTTTTTTAGAGGAGTAGGGTGATGACGACAAATTTAAGGGAGACGGGTACAGTACCTGAGGAGAGAGAACTGTTAACAATGTCAGCTACAATGGGAGCCAAAAAAGGAAGTTTGATGGTTAGCAGTTTGGTGGGAATAGGTTCAAGGGAGCAGGAAATCGGTCTCATAGACAGGATGCGCTCGGAAAGGTCATGAGGGGACATCGAACAGAAACTGGAGAAAGATGTGAGGTCAGGGCTAGGGCAGGGGAGATCCATAGATTTGTGTGGAGCAAAGGGGGAAGATGTAGATAGAATTGTTAAATCAGTGAGCATATCTCCAAGATATGACAAGTCTCCTGTACAAGAGCTTGCCAAATAGCTCTTCCAACAGCCATTAGGTCCTCTGTTAGTTCGTATTCCACTTGGGTCTCTTTGCTGATGTTGATTTGCATGGCTGAGTTATGCAGTGTGCAACATTATACCCTAAGTTGGGCTATAATTGCAGGATACACCAGATCTATCCAAATACTTAAAGCAATGTTTTACTATACCTGTACTAGTAGTATGCTTGATAATTACTCAGGTCACCATCTGCCTTTCAGCCCTCAATCCCCCTGCCACACAACAGTTATAGCCTGAAGCTCACCACGCAAGAGTAGGCATCTCGAAGCAAAATTCTTCCCAGGGAGTTAGAGCAGAGCGCAGACAATTCTATGATGAAGAATACTTTTTGCAGAACTACTTTTTAATGTGATATAACTATTACTTTTACCTGTGAACATTCTGGAGGAACATCCAGTATGGTGGCTCACACCAATTTCATAACATTTTGTGGAATTGTTTGATTTACTTCTTTTATTGCTAATTGTTGCTGACTGCTCTTTTTTGGCCTGTAGTTTTATTGAACTTCATGATTGATGGTGTTTGTTCTTGTTATTAGCTGATTGGTCTGGTGCTTTCTAGTTCAGTTCCAACTTGATGCTGGTTTATGAAAAGTTGAATCACGGAAGTCCACATATGGTAATTTCTATGAATAATAGTGTGACACTGAATCGTGACACAGAAAATATAACAACAACATCTCTATAGCACCTCTAATGTCGTAAAATGCCCCAATGCGGTTTACAGGAGCATTATTAAACAGAATTCGACACCGAGCCACATTACCTCTCTTGCTGACAGTAATAACTCTGGGAAGAATACCGACTCAAATTCTTGGTTTTTTGGAGAGGCGAGCCCTTCAAGTAAAAATGTCAATGAACGGACTCAAATACAGTTGTAGATGTTTCATCATTTTATGGGGAATTTCACAACTTTTAACATCAATTATGTTATAAACTTTTCTTTGAAAATTTTTGCCTTCTGTAGTGAATATGGCTGAAGATAAAAAGTGCTCAAAAATATTTTGGTTCCATGAGAAATTTGATTTGTTTTGTTTCTGTTTTTTTACTGGTAGCTTTTCCTCACTGCCGATTTTTGTTTAGCTTTTATGAGCATGAAATTTAAACCAATCAGGTAAGTGTGACATGATCTTTTCAGTCAGAAATGTAGTGCAGTGGTAATGCCCAAGATGCAACCCAAGAACTGTATGATCTTAACATTGATGCACAGGAAGTGCACACATATGCATAATTTTTCTAATATAATGAACAGATTTCCTGTGATGTTTTGCATTGTCACTTGAAAGATAGGCTGGAGAATTTTAACTCCCGATCAGGTCTCATTAACATAGCGGCAATAAGCAGCCTGCTCGAGATGGGAAGGCAAAGGCAGCTCATCGGATTCCAGCCAACAAATATCGGGTGGCCTGGAGGATGGCCAGCAAGCAATCAGGAAAGACATCGAGGGGGGCGGCTCGTTCATAAGGGTTTAGCAAATGCAGAAGGGGGAGGAGCCCAGGGCAGCAGTCACCCTAAATTTTCTTTGTGGGGCTTCAAGGAGCACTCCTGGTCCTCCTGGCTGCACAAAAACAATATTTACGCTTATCCATTAAGGGCTCCGGTTCCTGCCCACCAGATCTTATTGAGCAGAGCATCAATGGCAGTCCCTTCACCCAGTAGGCTGTTAAAATAGTTTCACATGTATTCACGAGGCCCTGCCTGAATCAGACGGATGCCTCAACCGGCCAAGGAAATAGATGCGTTAAAATGGCCATGAGTATGTAAAAGATCACTAAGTATATTGATTGGATTTCAAGTCGTATTCTACACGGTTCTTGTTGGGTGGGGAGGGGAGTATCCACAGGGAGCCAGGAGGCCCTCCAGACCCATGGTCAAAAGGCAGTGATTGCAGATAACCGTGGAGGTCAATGCCAGGAGTCTAGCCCCGAGGACCTGGATGCAGTGATGCAAGAGGTTCAATGACCTCACACAGAGGTGGTGACACAGTGGTATGCAGTCGGGAGGGAATGGCCCTGAGAGTGCTCAACATTGATTTCGGACCCCATGAAGTCTCATAGCATCAGGTCAAACATGGGCAAGGAAACCTCCTGCTGAATACTACCTACTACCCTCCCTCAGCTGATGAATCAGTACTTCTCTATGTTCTGCAAGGGGTTCTCAGGGAGTGTTGTTGTGCCTTGGGTGTCTCTCTCTGGGCTTCTGCCCTCACAGCTTAGGCCTGGCCTGTGAGGTACCCTGAGTGCTGCAAGAGCACCCCTGGAGAGACTGTGTCCACAGCTTATGAAGGGGGTTTTGAGACTCGTGCGTCCCCACAGCTTATGCCTAGCCTGTGAGGCACCTGTGAGTGTCAAACACTCCTAACCCCTTCTTCCCTAGCCTGTGACATACAGTTGAGCATTTTCGAGGCGCTCCTAGCTTCCCTTACACTGTTCTGACATAAGACTCACGATCAGGAGATGTAATACAATAGAACTGAGACAAGGTGATTCCAAGAGGAACTTAGACTTCCAATTTATTTGACAAGGTGTATCTCAACAAACAGCAATACACCAACAAAACAATCCCCCTAAATCCCACTAAACGGACACAACGAAAGTTTTTACACAAGTTTAGCAGTACAATGCCCAACCTCCCACCTTTCCTGGCCTAACTGAGTTGGGAGTTCTGGGGACCAGAAGTTACACTCACTACTGTGCCTTTTGCAGTCTGGTGGTTTGTTTCTTCTATCTTCGGTGTCTTCGGACACTGGTTTTCCTTCAGTGTCGAGAGGCTTGCTGGTTGTTGGATCACGACAGCAGAGCGCACACACACTGCGTCAGAAACCCCCTTTTATAGCCGGATTATCCAGTCCGCCTCTCGTGCTGAAATCGATCCTTCCCATTGGTGGGCTTTGTGATTTTGAAAAATGCAGCGGTTTTAGATTATTGCGGGTTTTTTCCACTGATGTTAACCTACTCAAGGTTTGAGTAGGTGTTGATTGCGGGTTTTTTCCACTGATGTTAACCTACTCAAGGTTTGAGTAGGTGTTGATTGCGTTAGCCTCCTGTAGCCATTGTGTAGCCCCTTGGGTTGTTTTGGGTTCCCTAGTTTTCTGAAGTTCTGCATAATTTCCCTCCATAGTGTAAACATTGGGAAGGCAATAGCCCGATAATGGCGATGAGTCAGTTCCACAGTTTTCGAGCAAGTGCTCTCCCATTGGCTTGAAAGCCCCATGCTTCAGGCTGACTCTGTCCCACCATTGGCCCTCCGGTGTCCTCCCCGGTCCAATCACTGCTCTGCCAAGGTCAAACCGTCTCGGTTTCAATTCACATTGCGGCACAGACCTATCCCACAGCCCTTTTCCTTCTGGGTAAAATGAGGGGGTTTTCGTCCTCCCCTACATAATCCCCCATCTGACACAGTCAGACACCACTCGAGTGTGTCAAAGTTCAGGGTGGTGAGAAAACCCTAGGTCTCCCAAATTGCCCAACTTTCCCCAGTTTAACTCTAAACTGATCCCGTCGATATATATCGTAATTCCTTTTAACGCAGTACAAAACACAGAATTCAACAGGTTACAATATACGACAGCAATTATACATATATGTACTTAAGGTTACACCAGTAATTGTACATTGAGTCTCATTTCAGTCTTAACCGTAAAACAAAGAAACCTGCCCTGCAAACTCCCCAGGGGCCATGTATGAAAACACAGTCATTCCTGGGAATAACAAAACCGCCTAAATGTCGCGGTCAAGCTTTGTTTACATGCCTTGAGTGTTTAGCAACAGCTCTCCTGTCTGTGTAGTAGCCTGAGGAACTGCTTTCTTTTTCTTTTTCTCCTGAGCTTACAGCTTGTAACTAGCAGATATGCTACAATCAGGAATTGGCTGATTACTAAGGCATGCGATCCCACCCGGATCCACGCAGGTATGTCTGCCCGTATCCCCAAATCCCACCATGCTGGGGGTTTAATCTGGGCAATCTCCCCTGCCAGAATTTCAGTTTTCTGCTCCATGGTGTAAAAATGTTTTTGAGACAAATCCACTGCCTGGAGGAGGGCTGTAAGTTTCTCAGATAGTGGGGCAATGGGATAGCCAAAATAGGCGACATATTGTTGTAGGTGGCTGAGGTTGTTTTGTACCATGAGGTGAATCGTGAAAGGTTCAGGGATGGGTGTGATTCTGGTGTGTGCCACTTGAACCTCTTACCCTGGGTTTAAAGCAAAAGCTGCTGTACGGTATTGGACACCACCTTCCCGGTCCGTGTTCATAACGTTGGGCACTTGTGGTGACACAATATGTCCCACCGCCTACATATGCTACCTGTGGAGGCATGTGGTTAGGGGCCATTACCTCCATTGTGCAATTGATAGGCTCTGCCCCAGCAGTGCTGAACCCGAATTGTGGCCTTGCAAAAGCGTTCAAGTGCTGGGGACACAGGATTACCTGTGCTCCCCTGCTCCAACAACCCGAGAGATCTGTACCTGTCACAGTGTGTTCCCACATTGTGACATAAGGTGGGACCTCTTGGAATCGAACATGCACCCCTCCACGAATGACTCCCACATTCCCCACTCGGTACAGGGGTGCTGGTCGTGGGGACGCCCCCATCACGGGCATCCTGACCACCACATATAGAAAGCAATGGAGACTCCCCCTGAACACACGCGAGTGGATCCCCACATACACAAATAAATTCCTTGGTCGTACGCCCACCATTTCTCCCAGCACACCGTAACCCCGCCAGATGACCCCATGATGGTTCGGTAGGTATCATTATCCAGATGTTCCCAGTCCGAGTGTCGGTCTCCCACAACCCTCTTGAGCTTCCTGAGCCACCACCACCGTTCCAGAGGTATGTCCCCTTGGCAAGTGAGGCATACCTTCCTGCCTTCTGTCACTCTCACTCTGGAAATGGCCACAGTGATCTCCGGGCAGGAGATGGAGGCCTCTCCGTAGGTAAAGTCCTTATGGTTGGAGTACTTGGTGGAGTTCGATCCCAACCACCCAGGCCATCTCCCCTCGTGGGAGTAGGTGACCTGGTCATCCGCCGCCAGAGTCCCTTCTCCTGTGGTCACTGTCGGTGCTCTGCCCCTGGAGCATCCGAAAACCAGCGAGTCCTCGGTGTCCCCTCGGTGCCCGGTGCAGATCCTTAGCGATACCAGCATCACTAACGTCCAGTAGGGAGGTGTTGACATCTGAAAGGCAAGAAGAACATGGCCTTGCCTTGAGAAACCTCTCCAGCTCGGCCCGCGTAACATGTTCCAAACACAAAAATGCTGTACCCAACCATCACTGCCTTACCTAAACACATATGCACACAACACAAAGTAACAAAACAGGAAGGGAAAATATATACACCGTTACCCGTCCCCGGGTGGTCAGGCTACATCCTGTACAGGCGTCGTCGACCACTCGGCTGACTGTACCCTGGGGACCAGGATGCCCTCCGCTGAGGGGCTCGTATAGTCCCCCTTAATGAGTCTTTTGCTACCCTCCAAGGCCCTCCCAAGTCCCGGATAATCGGTGGGAGACCCTTGCTAGCGCAACAGAGCACCCTCCCTGTTGTCTTTCGCCTTCTCGGTCTGGGGCGGGGAGCTAAGTAAACAGGGGACCACGGCGCCCTGGGCTGTGGCACTCTGTCACTCCTCCTTACTGTCGGTGCAGAGTCCCACGTTATGGGCTGTAATGCTATCTCCTCCACCTCTTGGGCTAGCCCAGCTGATCCACCATGGGAGGTGCAGCTTCCCCTTGGACCTTGCTAATGGTAGAGCCTTTCTCCCTACTTCTGTTAGTGGGCTGGGAACCTCTACCCAGTGATAGGATAGCCTTACTGGAGCAGTGAACCATCCCCGGCTGTAGAGCTTCGGGGCCGGCTGCCTCCTCCGGAGCCTCCAAATCCACCGGGGCCTGTTATTCCCCCAGTGCCTGATTTCCTTCCCTTGCTCGTCCCCTCTGCTTTTTACCTCTTTTGGGGTCAAACAATTTACACTGATTAATGTGATACCACTTCACCCGGCGAGGCAATTGAACCGCATAGACCATAGGGCTAGCCTTGTCAACTATGCTGTATGGTCCCATATACAGTGGTTCAAATACCCCGACCCGGGCGAAGCTTCTCACCATCACCTGGTCGCCCACCTCCCAATCATGGTGACTGTGGGGTTCCAGCAGCAGCCGATTGGCACGGTGCTGTTTACCCATGTTGTTGGCCGCCTGCCAGTGAATCTGTTGAAGCTGTTCAAACAGATTCCTGACGAAGCGGTCCCGGTTCACCTCTTTAAGCTGCCCTTCGGTGAGAACCGGCGCCAACACATGCACTGGGGTTCTCATGATCCGGCCAGTCATCAGCTCAGTGGGGTGAGTACCCTGTGCTCTTTGACTGACTGGCCCGGATTCCCATGAGGACCAACGGTAAGACCTCCACCCACTTGTTCGGTGAGTCTCCCGTCTCCTTGCGCAGCCTTTCCTTTAGGGTCCGGTTCAGGCGTTCTACGGGGCCTGAGGACTGAGGGTTGGAGGTGACATGCCATTTGGCTCTTATCCCCAGCACCTTTAGGGTGGCCTGCATCACCTGGCCGGTGAAGTGGCTTTCCCGGTCGGACTCCATGATTTGAGATAGACCCCACCGAGTGAACACCTCCCTCACCAGGATTTTTGCAGTCCCCACCGCGGTAGCTGTTCGGCAAGGGAAGGCTTCCACCCACTTGGAAAACACATCCACCAGGACGAGGCAGTATTTATAACCTCCCTGGGCGGCCAGTAGGGGTCCGATGTAGTTGATTTGGATTGACTGCCATGGTCCCTCTACCCGCCTGACGTGTCCCATAGGCACCTTCCTTTTCTGAGGGTCTGCAGCGCAAACCAGACATCCTGCACAGAAGTTGCGGACGTCTTCCCAGAGGCCTGGCCACCACCCTGCCTTTTCTACCTGTTGCCAGGTAGATTCCGGCCCGAGGTATCCTGCACCTGGACCCTCATGGGCCAGCTGAGGAATTCCCTCCGGTGTTGTGGCGGCACTACCCATTTGTCCCTTTTAAACAACATGCCTTCCCGCACAGCAATATCTGCAGCACTGTATGGGCCCTCCGCCTTTTCCCCCTTTTTGATAGCAGCCAAAGCAGCCTTCAGGACCGGATCCTGCATCTGGACTACTTTAAGGTCCGGGGCCGCAGCCGCCCCTACGCTCCCTTGTGTCCCTGGCTTGCTTCTTGCTGCTGCTATCCTGCCTGCCTCGTATGGGTCCCATGGGCGACCTGTACGAGCACCTTCCCTTGCCAGCAGGTCTGCCTGCTGGTTACCTTCCCCCCGTGGCTCAGTTTTGGAGTGGGCCTTTACCTTATGGATATATACATCACCGGTTTCTCCTACTGCAGCCACGATCTTTTCCAGCAGGGGTTTGGTCACAAGGGGCTTCCCATCCGCAGAGGTGTACCCCCGGCATGACCAAATCGGCAGATACTCTGTGCACGAATTGCAAGTGAACATGCTGTCCGAGCAAATCGTGTATGGGGTAGGGAATTCCTCGGGGTGTGTGACCACATACATCACCGCCGAGAGTTCCGCCTGCTGGGTGCTCAGGGTGCATGGGAGCTTAAGAGCCAAGGCAATCCCTGCCTTGGGATCCCAAACTCCACAGCCCGTGAGTCTTGTACCCGCGGACACTGATCTGGAGCCATCAACGTAGATCTCGCGGCCTGTGGAGTGAATCCCTGCCCGAAATTCAAAGTTAATGTCCCATACCCCCTCCACAGAGCATCTATGAGGCTGCCCTGGATAGATTACATTTGCTGCGAGCCTGGGCTCGCAGAGGCCCTTGACCTTTAAAGTCATTTGGGAGAGGAGAAGGGTCCAGCGAGTGATTCTAGCACTGCTCACTGTCCCGTCCTTAATCCTCCCGTCCAACAGCATCTGCGTCGGGGTATGATGGGTGAGGAGTGTAATGGGGGATACTCCGGTAAAGATCTGAGCTCTCTTTACTGCCCATTGGGTGGCCAGCAAGTGCCTCTCACAATTGGAGTATCCCTTTTCTACCTCCGTGAGGACCCTGGAGGAGTACACCACTGGTCTCAGCTGACCGTTTCGCTCCTGGAGCAACACTGCACTTAAGCTGTCGCCACTGGCTGCCACCTCCAGGAAGAATTCCTCCCCCCCCATCAATTGCCCCTGGGGCTGGTGCTACCTGCAGGTCTCTCTTAAGACGGACAAATGCTGCCTCACAGCCCTCGTCCTATTCCCACTCGACCCCCTTATGTAGGAGTCTGAGCAGAGGGGCGGCAGTGGCTGCATAGTCCTCGATGAAGTCCCTACAGTAGTCAGTGATTCCCAGGAAAGACCTTATCCCCGAAACATCCCTCGGGACAGGGAGTTCCTGCACTGCCTTTCTTCTAGCCTCATCAATGGCCCTTTCTCCTGCCCTTATTGTCAGGCCCAGGGATTTTACCTCTCCTAGACCTATCTGGGCTTTCTTGGGGTTAACTTTAAAATCCCCTTCCTTCAGTAAGACCAGCAGTTCGGCCAGCAGTGGACCGTGTTCCTCACTGCTGTCTGTGAACAACAACAGGTCATCCACATACTGGACCAGCTGGTGTGGTTGGCTGAAGCCTTTTAAGCAGTTCGCCATGCATTGGTGAAAGATGCTGGGACTATTATGAAAGCCCTGTGGGAGGCAGCTCCATGTATACTGCTGTTCCCGGAAGGTGAAGGCAAACTTGTACTGGTCTTCCCTCTGTACAGGGATAGACCAGAACCCGTTGGATATGTCCAACACTGTGAATGTGGTTGCAGATGCAGGGATTTCCCCTATCAGATTCGCAACCACCGCTATTGTGGGGGCACAAGCTGGGATGTTTTTATTGAGCACCCTATAATCCACCGTAGCCCTCCAAGAATTGTCCGGTTTCCTAACCGGCCAAAGCAGGGAGTTGACAAGGGTGGCTATGGGTCTCAAAACACCCTGCTCGACAAGCGAGCTTAAAGCTGTCTCCAAGTCTGCTTCTACCTCTTGGGGAAAGTCATACTGCTTTTGCGGGCAGGACATGGGATCCCCATCTATTCTAACCTCCACTCCTGTGACTCTCCACAATCGTGCTTATGGGTGACAAATGCTGCAAGATTTGCTTGCACATAGGCCCGGTACTCGGCCGGGGCATTACCAACCAGAACCTCCAGGTCGTAACCCCCTTTTAGCTTCATTGTACACAGTCCCTTTGCCCTGTTTCTTATCAATAACCATGACTTCTCCCTCTGCTCCCGTGCCCACTGTGCCCCATAGACAGTGATTCCTCAAGCCTACTAGGATCTGGCGAGCGATGATGAAATCAGCCCAAGATCCCTTTTCCCACCTGCTCCCAGTTCATCAGGATGCACTTCCATTGTGTTTGGAGTGCTCCTAAACGAACTGCGAGTGGGACTGAGAAAAACCCAGCCTTCTCATTTCCTGTGAACCCAACTAGTTGATACGGCACCCCGTTTGATAGAGGTGAGGTTGCGGGGTCCTCCGAATGGACTATCGTGCTGGAAGCACCAGTGTCCAAAAGGTAAGTACCCAATACACCCTCAACCTCCATCTTGACCCAGGGTCGTCCCCAGGGGTCGTATTCTAGTGGGCACAGGTATGCAGGCTGGGTCTGAGCTAGTCATGGCCTCTGTACTGGCAGGGTTGCTGGTGCTTCCCTGCCTGTTGCCGTGGCTACCTTCCCAGTCCCCTCCAGCACTGTCCTCACTGCAGCTACTATCTCATCAAGGGATGGTAAGGAGCTCCCTCTACTTCCCCCACTCTGGGCGGCTCCTGAAGGACTTCTCCCCCCATATCTCTTTACTGGGCTCCTGCAATCCCTTTTAAAATGCCCAGCTTTCCCGCACCCGTAGCACACTTCCTCCTTATCAGACGAGTGGCCACCCTCCTGGTGCCATTCCCTTTTGGGAATCGAGTTGGGTTTTACTTCATTTACCCGACCTTTGGAGGTTTTCTCCTCCTCCCCTCCTCCATTCCGTTGGACCAGTGCCAGTTGCCTGACCATTGCTTCCTCGGTGAGGTTGGGGTCCCGGGAATCGAACCACAGTTCTGCCCTGGCTTTGAGCCAGGGCAAGCAGTTTGCCACCAGCATCCTCAGCCAGCGGCCAGTCTGTACCGTGGAAAGATTCGCCCGGTCGAGGAGCTCCCCACAGGCTGCGTGGTATACCACCCACATCCTGTCCGCAAACGCAAACGACCCGTTCGAAAGGACTGCCGTCATCGAAGCCTATAGCCTCAAGGACGGCCCTCTGGACCTCAGTAAATGTGCGCTGCTGGTCGGGCCTGGTACAATTTGCTGTCCAGAGAGAAGAGCAGCAGCTTGTCTGTCTCTTCCTCGTCGCACCCATTCATTTCCCCTGCCTGCATCACCTCCATGAAGTGGATAGATGGGTCCCCGCTGCGAGTGAGTTTGGCCAAATGGGCCACCATGACCCTGAGTGATTGAACTCCATGGGGAATAATAAAGTCGCTCTCCAGCGCTCCCTGACCTGGGCCACCTCCCTGTGGAGGACCGTACTTGCGCTGCCTGACCGGGCACATCCGCCCTGGTTCAGGATCTTTCTGCGCTGGTCCCTCTACCCCCGGCTGTCCCACCATACCCGGTGCAGCAGGCAGTGCCTGGTCGCCTGATCCAGCCCTTAACTGACCCTCGGCGGGAGCCTCACATCCCTGCTGCCGAGCGGGACACATTGGTCCTGCCCCCAGCCCTGGGTATGCTTCTACCTGCGCGCCCCGCTCCTCCTGGTACCCCACCGGACAAACCACCGGTGCCTCAGGAGGTGGTCGGGCGTCTCTTGCCTTTGGATTCTCCTCTACCCTCCAATACTCTCCTTTTGTCCCCTGTGGACCCTCCAGGTCCTATCAGGGCAACCATCCCCTTTGCCTGGGATAGAGCGTGGGTGAGAGTTTTAATCCTCTCCTGGCAGGGACCGTGATCTGCAAACTCACTGCTACTGGCCACTTTATAGGCTGCCTGTACGTCTTTTAATTTATTCTCTAGTTCCCAAATTTTCTGGGTGTACCGAGAGTTCTGTTCCCGGAGGGACCCTTCACTACCCTTGTCCTCAGTGACCTGACACTGAAGATAGTCCCGGCTATTTCGGAAAGTCTCCCCCAACTGCCTCTTCCTTTGCTGCTCCTCAGCTAATTCGGCCAGCAGGTTGTCCCAACCACAGCCCGGATAGCAGAGAGCTCCTCTGATTTCTGTAGACTCTGTTCCAAGTCCTTCACCCGCTGGTCGAGCTTTCGGACTTGGCGGGTGAAGCACATAAGCCAGATGGCCTTTTCCACCCTGCGGTTGTGATCCTTCCCTGCTGTCCACTGGGCAGCAACATCCACTGGGTGCTCTGCCCGTGTGAGGGCTTGCACCCAAGGTTTGGTGAGGTTCACCTTGCCAAAAATGTATGAGGAAATTCTCTCCTCTATTTTAGTTTCCTCTCTTATCACCTCATCTGTTATATTAGCATCTCCTGTTTGCTTATGTCCTGCCGCGGTCACCATGTTCTGTAAGGGGTTCTCGGGGAGTGTTGTTGTGCCTTGGGTGTCTCTCTCTGGGCTTCTGCCCTCACAGCTTATGCCTAGCCTGTGAGGCACCTGTGAGTGTCAAACACTCCTAACCCCTTCTTCCCTAGCCTCTGACACACAGTTGAGCATTTTTGAGGTGCTCCTAGCTTCCCTAACTCTGTTCTGACATAAGACTCACGATCAGGAGATGTAATACAATAGAATTGAGACAAGGTGATTCTAAGAGGAACTTAGCCTTCCAATTTATTTGACAAGGTGTATCTCAACAAACAGCAATACACCAACAAAACAATCCCCCTAAATCCCACTAAACGGACACAACGAAAGTTTTTACACAAGTTTAGCAGTACAATGCCCAACCTCCCACCTTTCCTGGCCTAACTGAGTTGGGAGTTCTGGGGACTAGAGGTCATACTCACTACTGTGCCTTTTGCAGTCTGGTGGTTTGTTTCTTCTATCTTCGGTGTCTTCGGACACTGGTTTTCCTTCAGTGTCAAGAGGCTTGCTGGTTGTTGGATCACGACAGCAGAGCGCACACACACTGCGTCAGAAACCCCCTTTTATAGCCGGATTATCCAGTCCGCCTCTCTTGCTGAAATCGATCCTTCCCATTGGTGGGCTTTGTGATTTTGAAAAATGCAGCGGTTTTAGATTATGGCGGGTTTTTTCCACTGATGTTAACCTATTCAAGGTTTGAGTAGGTGTTGATTGCGTTGGCTTCCTGTAGCCATTGTGTAGGCCCTTGGGTTGTTTTGGGTTCCCTAGTTTTCTGAAAGTCTGCATAATTTCCCTCCATAGTGTAAACATGGGGAAGACAATAGCCCGATAATGGCGATGAGTCAGTCCCACAGTTTTCGAGCAAGTGCTCCCCCATTGGCTTGAAAGCCCCATGCTTCGGGCTGGCTCTGTCCCACCATTGGCCCTCCGGTGTCCTCCCCCGTCCAATCACTGCTCTGCCAAGGTCAAACCGTCCCGGTTTCAATTCACATTGCGGCACAGATAGATCCCACAGCCCTTTTCCTTCTGGGTAAAATGAGGGGGTTTTCGTCCTCCCCGACAAATGAACACCACTTGGAAGAAACACTGAGGGTAGCAAGGGCACAGAATGTACTCTGGGTGGGGGACTTCAATGTCCATCACCAAGAGTGATTCGGTAGCATCACTACTGACCGAGCTGGCCAAGTCCTGAAGGACATAGCTGCCAGACCAGGCCTGGGCAGGTAGTGAGAGAAACATGAGGGAACACCTACTCAACCTTGTCACACCAATCTACCTGTCGCAGATGCATCTATTCATGACAGCATTGGTAGCAGTAACCACTGCACAATCCCTGTGCAAAGAAAATCCTGTCTTCACACCCTCCATTGTGTTGTGTGGCACTACCACCGTGCTAAATGGGATAAATTCAGAACAGTTCTAGCAGCTCAAAACTGGGCATCAATGAGGCATCGTGGGCCATCTGCAGCAGCAGAATTGTATTGCACTACAATCTGTAACCTCATGGCCCGGCATATCCTTCACTCTACCATTAACATCAAGCCAGGCAACCAACCCTGGTTCAATGATGAGTGTAGAACAGCATGCCAGGAGCAGCATCAGGTGTACCTAAACATGAGGTGCAACCTGGAGAAGCTGCAACACAGGACTACATGCATGCTAAACAATGGAAGCAACATGCTATAGACAGAACTAAGCGATTCCACAACCAACGGATCAGATCAAAGCTCTGCACTCCTGCCACATCCAGTCAACTGACGGGAGGAGGAGGTTCCATGAACACCTCCATCCTCAATGATGGTGGAGCCCAGCCCACAAGTGCAAAAGACAAGGCTGAAACGTTTGCAACCATCTTCAACCGTAAGTGCCGAGTGGATGATACATATCGGCCTCCTCCTGAGGTCCTCACCATCATAGAAGCCAGTCTTCATCCAATTCAATTCACTCCACATGATATCAAGAAACAGCTGAGCGCACTGGATATAGCAAAAGCTATGGCACCTGAAAACATCCCAGCTGTAGTGCTGGAGACTTGTGGTCCAGAACTAACCACGCGTCTAGCCAAACTGTTCCAGTACAGCTAAAACATTGGCATCTACCTGATAATGTGGAAAACTGCCAAGGTATGTCCTGTCCATTAAAAACAGGACAAATCCATTCCAACCAATTACTGTGCCTTCAGTCTACTCTCAATTATCATTAAAGTGATGGAAGGTATTGTTGACAGTGCTATCAAGTGGTACTTACTCACCAAATATCTGCTCACCGATGCTCAATTTGGGTTCAGCCAGGACCACTTGGCTTCAGATCTCGTTACAGCCTTCGTCCAAACATGGACAAAAGTGCTGAATTCCAGAGAGTGACTGCCCTTGACTGAGTGTGGCATCAAAGAATACTAGAAAATTGAAGTCAGTGGGAATCAGGGAAAAAACTCTCCACTGGCTGGAGTCATACCTAACACAACGGAAGATGCTTGTGGTGGTTGGAGGCCAATCATCTCAGCACCAGGACATCACTGCAGGAGTTCCTTCGGGCAGTGTCCTAGTCGCAACCATCTTCAGCTGTTTCATTAATGACCTTCCCTCCATGATAAGGTCAGAAGTGGAGGTGTTCGCTGATGTGTTCAATTCAATTTACAACTCCTCAGATAATGAAGCAGTCCATGCCCGCATACAGCAAGACCTGGACAACATTCAGGCTTTGGCTGATAAGTGGTAAGTAACAATCGCACCACATAAGTGACTATCTCCAACAAGTGAGCGTCTAACCAGTCTCCTTGACATTCAGCAGCATTACCATCTCCAAATCCCCCAACATCAACATCCTGCGGGTCACCATTGACCAGAAACTTAACTGGACCAGCCACATAAATACTGTGGCAACAAGAGCGGGTCAGAGACTGGGTATTCTGCGGCGGGTGTCTCACCTCCTGACTCCCCAAAGATCTTTCCACCATCTACAAGGCATAAGTCAGGAGTGTGATGGAATACTTCCACTGGCTTGGTTGAGTGCAGCCCCAACAACACTGAAAAAACTTGACACCATCCAGGAGAAAGCAACCCGCTTGATTGTCACCGCATCCACCACTTTCAACATTCACTCCCTCCACCACTGGCGCACCATGGCTACAGTGTGTACCATCTACAAGATGCACTGCAGCAACTCGTCAAGACCTCTTCGACTGCACCTCCCAAACCCGTGACCTCTACCACCTAGAAGGACAAGGGCAGCAGGTGCATGGAAACACCATCACCTCCAAGTTCCCCTCCAAGTCACACAGCATCCTGACTTGGAAATATATCACTGTTCCTTCATAGCCATTGGGTCAAAATCCTGGAACTCCCTCACTAACAGCACTGTGGGAGTACCTTCACCATACGACTGCAGTGGTTCAAGAAGGCAGCTCACCACCACCTTCTCAAGGGCAATTAAGGTTGGGCAATAAAGGCTAGCTTTGTCAGCGACACCCACATTCCAGGAACAAATTTTTTAAAACATCACTCACCTACCAACAATCTTTATCAATCATGACTCATACCATACCTTCATATGCTCCAGTATACTCTCACACACTTAGCACTGCTGCAAGCATCACACACAAATCCCACCGCTTGCACGCACTGCCAACTATTCAACCTTGACAGCCACATCACCCAAACAGATTGCATAACACTCACTGACACACGCCCCTGTCTCCTGCAGGACAAGGTGGCACACATCCGAAGGCAGTAGAAACTAACCGGAGAGGGACAGGTGCACCTGAATGTCCTAACCCCCATGGAGGGCTCGATGCTGGAATGACCATTATTGGAATGACCATTGCTGAGGCTATGGCTCGTGGCGGATCTGAAACCATTGAAGATGACGGGATTCTCATATCTAATCCTGCAGATTGTGTGACATGCAACTTCCCCTCCTCTCACAACAACCCTACCCTTGTGCCTTTTACCTTTTCAGATACCCAAGAACTGCAACCTGCCCAGGCTGTGGAGGAATACCAAGAAGTCAGTGATGATGAAGACACACTATCACTTGATTTCACATTCACAGTCACCAGTTTAGATACTTACACTGCGTATATATTAGAGGCTGAATCTGCCTATGGTGAGACACCAGGCATGAGTATGCTGCAGCCAGAGCAGGGGGCAAAGATAATTTGCATGCCAGCTAACGAGAGGGTGAGGTTGCTATGGGGCAGGCTACAAAAGAAAGCTCATGAAATGCTGCGTTGAAAGCCTGACAGAAAGCCTGTGTTCAATGTCAAGGAGCTTGGAGGGATCTGTCACCAACTTGGCACAGGACTTTGCACATAGCTTGGAGCCCATCCTTTCCAGCATGGAAGCGGTGGGCAATTTCATGAGCACACTACTGGACCCAACCATAATGCAGCATCTGAGGCTGATGTCTCAGTTTCCATTGCAGCAAAAGCAGCAATCAACTTCTGAGTGCTGCAGTGGAAGCTCAGGCTGTTGCTACCATGGCTCTGCAAAAGGGCTTCTAGTGCATTACAGCACTCCTGCAATCTGCTCTCCAACAGATCTGTTCCCTAAAGACCCTCTGCAGATATGGCCTCCTATTGAGAGTCCTTCTCCCCCCTGCCTACTTACTCTTCTAGCAGCTTGTCCTGCTCTGCGTGGCCTCTACTCATTCTCCCAGTCATGCTCAATGCAAAGAGGAAGCCCTACTCTGTCACCCATGTCTGGGAGCAACTGGTCTGTGCAGAAGCCTTGAAGTCAGCAAAAGGTCCTTCAGCACCTGCCAGACCACTCCCTGTTTGCAACTTGAAAGCACCAAACAATCAGAAGAAATCAACAAGCAACTAACCTGTAAGTAGTTGATGATTCCTTACTCATGGTCTACAGGACTGTAGTAATAGCCGTCCTCCTGTATGGCTCAGAGACATGGACCATGTACAGCAGACACCTCAAGTTGCTGGAGAAATATCACCAACGCTGTCTCCGCAAGATCCTACAAATCCCCTGGGAAGACAGGCGCGCCAACATCAGCATCCTCATTCAGGCTAACATCCCCAGCATTGAAGCACTGACCACACTCGATCAGCTCCGCTGGGCAGGCCACATAGTCCGCATGCCAGACACGAGACTCGCAAAGCAAGTGCTCTACTCGGAACTCCTTCACGGCAAACGAGCCAAAGGTGGGCAGCGGAAACATTACAAGGACACCCTCAAAGCCTCCCTGATAAAGTGCGACATCCCCACTGACACCTGAGAATCCCTGGCTAAAGACCGCCCTAAGTGGAGGAAGTGGATCCGAGAGGGCGCTGAGCACCTCAAGTCACCTGTGAGCATGCAGAAATCAAGTTCAGGGAACGGAAAGAGCGTGCGGCAAACCAGTCCCACCCATCCTTTCCCTCAACGACTATCTGGCCCACTTGTGACAGAGTCTGTGGCTCTCATATTGGACTGTTCAGCCACCAAAGAACTCACTTCAGGAGTGGAAGCAGGTCTTCCTCGATCCCAATGGACTGCCTATGATGATGATGACTGATGGAGGGTCCTTCCTGCTGAAGACGTGTTCAGCTGTGCGAGGTTAAGAGAGGGCTGGAGCTTGGAGCTCCAAAATGGCTTCGCTGGCGTCAATTCAGTGTTGCCTGCTGCTTGCCTGTTCTACATCCTTTCGGCAGATGTTAGCTGCGTGTGCTAACACCTTTACCAATATGGCGGCCTGCACATTACACATAGAATTTACAGCACAGAAACAGGTCATTTTGTCCAACTGGTCTGTACCGGTGTTTATGCTCCACACAAGCCTCCTCTTACTTCATCTAACTCTATCTACATATCTTTGTATTCCTTTCTCTTTCATGGACTTATCTCGCTTCTCCTTAAAGGCATCTATGCTATTCCCCTCAACTAATCCATGTGGTAGCAAGTTCCACATTCTAATCACTCTCTGAGTAAAGAAGTTTCTTCTGAATTCTTTATTGGATTTATTAATTATCTTATATTTATGGCCCCTAGTTTTAGACTCCCCCAGAACTGGAAACATCTTCTCTATGTCTACCCTATCAAATCCCTTCATAATTTTAATTATTAAGTCACCCCTCAGCCTTCATCATTTTAGAGAAAAGAGCCCCAGCCTGTTCAGTCTTTCAAATGAGATGAGTGAAGATTCATCAGTGGTACTCTGAGGGCCCGAATTTGGTCAAACCTAAGTTCCGCCCGTTTTTCGGCGGTCCCCGGACGGTGCATGCTTTTTTACTGGGGCCGATTGGGCGCGAGATTCATCCCGGTTTTCTCAGCGAGAGCAGCAGGCAGTGGGAGGCATCGGCCAGTGGCGGGCAGTCGGAGATAGGTGCAGGCCTCTTGACATGGGAAAGATCGGAGGCCGCGTACTGCGCATGCGCGAGATTTGAATTTTTTTTTTGTAGTTTTTTTGGACTGATGACCTCACTTTTCCCGCGATTGGGACTGAGGGGTCAGCTGTGCATGCGCATAAAAGCTCGTGAGTGACTTGCACCTGACAGTTACAGAGGAGAGGAATTGAGAGAGAGAGGTAAGAGAATCACCAGCCATCCACCTTGAAAATCCCTCATGAGTGGTAGAAAAGTTGCCAGGAAGTCCAATGCAGGAAGGCTCAGAGCTCCCTGGTTTACCCAAGGATGAGCTGGAGGCACTTGTCTCTGAGGTGGAGCGCCGTTATAGAGAGCTCACTCGGGATGGTCGTGGCAAACCAGCCCCGCCTCAATATAAACATATTTGGCGGGCGATTGCGGAGGCTGTGTCCGCAGTGGACACCATGCTTTGTGTTGGAGACCAGCGCGGGAAGAGATGGAATGATGTGGTAGTGGCAGCAAGAGTAAGTAAAGATCTTATTGTTGCATTCCCGTACTATTGAAAAACTATATGAAGCCATAGTGTGTGTGTGTGTGTGTGTTGCATCTGCAAACCGGTTAAAGATTGCAACTTTTATTTCTGCAGAGGAAAAGAACAGCCAACGCCTCAAAGCAATGTGGCATGGGAGGGGACCCACCGGAGGTCACCGAAGTGATTGACATCGAGGAGCATGCCTTGGCGTTGGTGGGTAACTACCCATGTACCACCATACATGGTGGTGCTGATCCTATGCTACAGCACGGTAAGTTGATCATAATCTCCGGTTTGTGTTATGCTCATGTCATTCACGATCATGTAATGTGATGTACAATGCATTTGAATGTACTGTCAGCCATTTAGGATGTGGTGATATAGACATGGTAGTCCTTGAAATAATACTGTGATAGGTGATGGTTCTCATGTCAGCATTACCAATCCCCCTCTTCCCCTTGCTGCTAAACACTAATTGTATTGTATTTGCAGATTCGAAGAGCACTGACTTAGGCACCCCATCCACCTCTGGCATGCAAAGACCATGTGCAACATCACCTCGACCTCATCAGGAGCCTGTGCCAGCAGCCCCCCCCACCGCCCCCCCCCGCTCCCACTCAACATCCCCCATAGCCCCCGCATCCTGCTCCGCAACTCACCAAGACGAAGACCGGGAGGAAGAGCAGGGAGAAGGCCCAGTGTTTGTCCCACTTGAGCTCGAGGAGGTGGAAGAGGAGGACTCCACCCTCCTGACATGTGTGCCGCCTGTGTGCACAGCATCGGTATCGGGGTTCGAGTTTTTGGGCTTCGACTCGGAGGAAGCGGGACAAAGCGTTGTGAAGCGCTGCACCCGTGGTGTTCAAACACCCAAACCAGGTTGATGCAGCAAGGAGATGATGATGCAAGACGGGCGGAAGCAGTACAGGAAATGGTCCAGGTGTCGAGGACGAGCATCGACCGAAGTCAAGAGCTCCTCCGGGCCATGGCTGGGATAGCTGCCCACATCGCCGTGTTTGCAGAGCAGCATATCAACAGTATGCCGCAGCTGATCACCGTGCTGCAGCGAACCTTCGAGTCTGTCGATGCCACGCGGCAATCGATGGTTTTGGGATATGGCATGGAACCCCCCGACAGAACCAGAGGGTCGGGAGATGCCAACCTCCATTTTCTCCCTGATGAACACAACAGCAACATTCCGGGTGCACTCCTGCGCAACATAGAAACATAGAAAATAGGTGCAGGAGTAGGCCATTCGGCCCTTCGAGCCTGCACCACCATTCAATAAGATCATGGCTGATCATTCACCTCAGTACTCCTTTCCTGCTTTCTGTCCATACCCCTTGATCCCTTTAGCCATAAGGGCCATATCTAACTCCCTCTTGAATATATCCAATGAACTGGCATCAACAACTCTCTGTGGTAGGGAATTCCACAGGTTAACAACTCTCTGAGTGAAGAAGTTTCTCCTCATCTCAGTCCTAAATGACTTACCCCTTATCCTTAGACTATGTTCTGGACTTCCCCAACATCGGGAACATTCTTCCTGCATCTAACCTGTCCAGTCCCGTCAGAATTTTATATGTTTCTATGAGATCCACTCTCATCCTTCTAAACTCCAATGTATAAAGGCATAGTCGATCCAGTCTCTCCTCATATGTCAGTCCTGCCATCTGGGGAATCAGTCTGGTGAACCTTCGCTGCACTCCCTCAACAGCAAGAACGTCCTTCCTCAGATTAGGAGACCAAACTGAACACAATATTCTAGGTGATGCCTCAATAAGGCCCTGCACAACTGCAGTAAGACCTCCCTTCTCCTATACTCAAATCCCCTAGCTATGAAGGCCAACATACCATTTGCCTTCTTCACTGCCTGCTGTACCTGCATGCCAACTTTCAATGGCTGATGTACCATGTCACCCAGGACTCATTGCAGCTCCCCTTTTCCTAATCTGCCACCATTCAGATAATATTCTGCCTTCGTGTTTTTGTCACCAAAGTGGATAACCTCACATTTATCCACATTATACTGCATCTGCCATGCGTTTGCCCACTCATCTAACCTGTCCAAGTCACCCTACAGCCTCTTAGCGTCCTCCTCATAGCTCACACCGCCACCCAGCTTAGTGTCATCTGCAAACTTGGAGATATTATACTCAATTTCTTCATCTAAGTCATTAATAATCATTGTAAATAGCTGGGGTCCCAGCACTGAGCCCTGCGGCACCCCACTAGTCACTGCCTGCCATTCTGAAAAAGACCCATTTATCCTGACTCTCTGCTTCCTATCTGCCAACCAGTTCTCTGTCCATGTCAGTACATTAACCCCAATACCATGTGCTTTAATTTTGCACAGTAATATCTTGTGTGGGACCTTGTCAAAAGCCTTTTGAAAGTCCAAATACACCACATCCACTGGTTCTCCCTTGTCCACTCTACCAGTTACATCTTCAAAAAATTCGAGAAGATTTGTCAAGCCCTTTCATAAATCCATGCTGACTTGGACCGATCCGGTCACTGCTTTCCAAATGCGCTGCCATTTGATCTTTAATAATTGATTCCAATATTTTCCCCACTACTGATGTCAGGCTAACCGGTCTATAATTACCTGTTTTCTCTCTTCCTCCTTTCTTAAAAAGTGGTGTTACATTAGCTACCCTCCAGTCCATAGGAACTGATCCAGAGTCGATAGACTGTTGGAAAATGATCACCAATGCATCCACTATTTCTAGGGCCACTTCCTTAAGTACTCTAGGATGCAGACTATCAGGCCTCAGGAATTTATCGGCCTTCAATTCCATCAATTTCCCAAACTCAATTTTCCACCGAATAAGGATTTCCTTCAGTTCCTCCTTCTCACTAGACCCTCGGTCCCCTAGTATTTTCAGAAGATTATTTGTGTCTTCCTTCGTGAAGACAGAACCAAAGTATTTGTTTAACTGGTCCACCATTTCTTTGTTCCCCATTATAAATTCACCTGAATCTGACTGCAAGGGACCTACTTTTGTCTGCACTAATCTTTTTCTCTTCACATATCTATAGAAGTTTTTGCAGTCAGTTTTTATGTTCCCAGCAAGCTTCCTTTCCTGCTCTATTTCCCCCTCCTAATTAAACCCTTTGGCCTCCTCTGCTGAATTATAACATTCTCCCAGTCCTCAGGTTTGCTGCTTTTTCTGGCCAATTTATATGCCTCTTTCTTGGATTTAACACTATCCTTAATTTCCCTTGTTAGCCACGGTTGAGCCACCTTCCCCGTTTTATTTTTACTCCAGACAGGGATGTACAATTGTTGAAGTTCATCCATGTGATCTTTAAATGTTTGCCATTGCCTATCCACCGTCAACCCTTTAAGTCTCATGTTGTTGTTGCTGGTGGGTAAGATGTTGCCTTTTTCATGCTAAATGTACTGTTTTTGGAAATACTGTAAAATATTTTGCTTGACATGTTTGAATCTTCTGCCACTTTTGAATGTCGTACAATTCAATACAGACATTGTTTTTTTTACCACTCATGGTCAGTATCTAACTTTTAGATAATGAGGGGTATGTGCTGAGAAACATACAAATGTCCTTTAAATGCTACTTTCTAATGGGTCCTGAGAGTACCACATTTAGCTAAGACAAGTATGGGCCACCAAAGTGGCTTTGAAATAAAGATAGTTCCAGAACTTGGAGGCCAGACATTATGGTTGGCATTAGATTGTACAGTTTTGAGCTTACAGATTGTCGAACTCCCCCCACTAAAATTACATGTTATTGAATCAAATTATAACAGTGAAATATATATATGTGTATTTGCAACTTCTGTATTTGAGCAAATTTTCTTGTCAAGATCTCATCCTGGCACCTAAGAGAAACTTATAGGATTTTATTATTGGCTATATACTTTCACATGCGCTCTGGATACTCACAGGGTGTGACTAAATCTATTCTGTATGCAGTTGTGTCAAGACCCTTATACCACAAGTCCATGGAGCCTTTACTGTAATTGGGAGCTGATGTCAGCTTTCTACCCACACATGCCCTTCAATATTAACTTCAATTTATCATGTTTTTCTGAGGGAAAAATATTGCAACAGTGAATAAAATCTGAACTGGGATGTACTGTTCTGTACAGTTCAGCTCCATTGTCCATACCGTCCGCGCAAGTTCCATGTAAGACCATCTTTTTCACAATGGTCTTTCTGGCGGGCGGTAATAGGATCTTACAGGATCCTAATGATGAAACTTGTGTTTTTGGCAATTTTTCCATGAGCGTGCAGTATGGACTACCGCCGGGAGTACTTCCCCAATGAATTTCCGGCCGGGTGGTCATTGGGCAGTAGGTTGGCAGTCCGTGAGTTTTTTCCGCAAAACTGGGATTTTTGGGCGGTAGTTCATTGAAATTCAGACCCCAAATTCCCAAATGGCTGAAATGTTATTGGTTGAAAATTGAGATGCTTTTGTAATATCATCATTACAGAATAATACTCTCACAGAGTTTATGGAGGAACAAGGTTAGTGTAGGACTATTGTTTCTGATTAAAAATTGTATTGTAAAAGGTATCAGCCCAGGCTCAGTGGTAGCACTCTTGCCTCTGAGTCAGAAGAATGCAAATTTTAGCCCCTGCGGGGCTAGACTTTCCACTTCTGTGCAGATCGCCCAAAAATGGGCATTATTTCCAGCATGGGTGGTAAATATGAATTTTAAGATCGCCGGATTATCGCCCATTTTCAAAACCCTAAAATGGGCGATACCGCAAGCGATCTAAAATGGGCATTAGCATTATATTTTTTTGACCTTCTGCCATAAAGTTTCGGCGTCCATAGCAATAGCATGGCAACGCTCGTTTCTCGCATTTTCAGGAGGTCAAGGGCCATCATTACATGTGCATAAGAGGAGACAGAGAGAGAGGGAGCAGAGACGAACTGAAAGCATGTGTGGGTATGTTGTGTGTGTGTTTGACTGTTGTGGGAGGCAGGAGGGAGATTCACCAGCAGCAAAAAGCCTACTGAGCACAAAGAACATAAATGGCACTGAGTTTTTGTCGAAAAAATAATATTTAAAATGGAAGAGACAGAGGAGGCAACACAGCATGCTGCAGAGATATGCTCATGAAAGCAGTGAGCTGGGAGAGGAACAATTGGGAGGATGAAAAAGAGCGAGGAGGTTCTCGGACGAGGCAAATGCCTCCCTCATGCAGGAGTTCGAGTTATTCTGGGGTCAATTGACCCAGGGAGGGCGTGGGAAGCCCAGCACAAAGGCCTACCAGAAGATATGGGCTGACATAGCCGAGGTGGTCTCGTCAGCGACCAATGAGGTGCGTGAGGGCAACCAATGCCGCAAGTGCTGGAACGACCTTGTCAGATCAGCCAGAGTAAGTATTACATTTATTTATATGTACTTATATATTTATATAATTTGAATTGTAAGTATAATGAGTGATTAAAAATCAGATGTGATGTCTTGTAGTTATACCGGGAATGTTGTACTCAAAGCCTGCGTTCACGGTGTACGACTTTAGGTAAAGAATGATAAGTTTCATAATAATCATGATTACATCTGTCAGTTATATGTTGTATCAGCCTCTGTGACAGTACCTAGCAATGATATCACGCAGTGATCTCATGCCATTTCGTACTGTTGACATCTTTTACAGAAGAAGCTTTCCAAGAATAGGGCCGAGCAGAGGCAAACGGGTGGCGGGTCACCAGTCATCATCGAGCTCACTGACATCGAGGAGCAGGTGCTGTCACTAGTGGAGACCCACCTCCGGTCAGCCACGCATGCAGCTGCAGAACCTGATGTGATGTCACGTGAGTAAAGTATACACCATTGCGTGATGTAATTAAATAGACGACACACCCATTCATATCCAACCAATAATATATGATAGATGAATCATAAAAGTGTTCTCTAAATAATGATGGCCTCTTGAGAATCATTGCAATGCAGAATTTGGTGATGGTCATGAAACGTGATGTCTGGGTTGATTTTGATAGTGTTGGTGCTTTTGTCGTGCATGTGCTTTTGTCATGCATATGCTGTGTGTAGCACTGGAATCACCTTCTGACTCTAGCACCCGCTTCTCCTCTAATAACCTCATTTATGTTTTGTAGCCCAGCCAGCAGCGCCACCCCATGCAAGATCACCGAGCCCAGAAGGTGGGGGTGCGGGGACGGACTCGCCGGACGATCCTCCAACTGGTGCTGAGGAGCCCCGATTCTCACCCAGGGATCTGCTGAGTCCCTTCTCAATGGATGACAGTGCCAACTTTGAGGAGCCTGCATCGCCAAATTCCATAATTCATTCAACATCGATGACATCTAGTGCCACTGCGGCCATTCCCGCCTCCACTGTGAAGGTACCGGGCCCAAGCACCTTGCCACAGGGCACCCCAGGTGTCTCCAGGACGGCGCCAACCAAGCAGAGGTTGGTTCGACGTGGCAGGACTGCTCCACGAGCGGCAGATCTGAGCAGGGACATAGTACACTTGACCAGGAGGCGTATTTACATAGGTCAGCAGATCCTCCAGACAATGGGGGACATATCTACACCAGCTGGCCAGCATGTCCGCCACCATGACGGAGTACGTGCTGCGGACGGTGGAGGCCTTGGAGCTGATAGCCAGGAACACTGGTGGCAGAGGCCTCCCAGTGGTCCCGGGGCGCGGCACTGCATCCCAAGGTGCCGCACCCCCATTGCCAACCAAACGAGAGCCAGGAGGAAGATCTTGCTTCTGGCTCAGAGCACCCACCGTGGGACTGTCCTCTCCTGTATCCGTCCAAGCAGCGGTTCTGCCGTCATCCCCCCCAATGAAGCAGCGTTTAAGGAGCTCCTCGGCCAGGTGGCTTGGAGTCAGGAGGGGAAGGGGAAGGGATAGGAGTGGGGAGGAGAAGCGGGGGGGTGGAAAGGAAAGTGAGTTGCATGGCCACAGGTGTTGTCTTGGGCATATTTTTATGTTGTTGGTGTTATTTTGTTGGGAGGGTTGGGAGAAGGGGCGAGAGGGGCTACCTTGTTGGTTTGCATTTGTGTTCTGTGTTGTGGGAAATGTTGACCATTTGAATGATGGAAATGTGATCAATTTTTTGTGGGGTGGGGTGGGGTGTTTTTTACAGTTATAATTATGATTTCACACAAATGTTCGGATTAAATTTTTTTAATTTAACATAACCTTGTTGTGCATTGTCTCAGATAGCTGCACCGTTACACACTGGTGATTCCTTAACATGAAAGGATATAATTAAACTTAACTTGAATCAACTTAAACGTTAACTGTCACCAAGGTGATGCACACCATTGATGTATGAGCTGCACACACAGCAGTGTTGCAGCTTTGTAAATAACAACAACATTCTTTCAAGTAGAGCGCTCATTTATGAGTTGCTGACATAAGAGTCTTGCAGCTATGTAGCCACCACGGGCCCTTTCCTGCGGTCTAGAGGGGGGCGGGGGCGTAGCTTCAGCGTCAGCTGATTGTCTGGCCCGAGGTCAGCGTCCACCTCCTTGTCCTCCTCTTCCTCTCTCTCCTGAGGTGGACTGGCAGTCCCTACTGGCAATTCTTTTCCCCTCCTGATAGCTAAGTTGTGCAGCATGGAGCACACCACCACGAATTGAGCTACCTGCTCAGGGTGGTATTGGAGCTTGCCTCCTGAGTGGTCCAGGCATCTAAAGTGCAGCTTAAGCACTCCAATAGTTTTCTCGACGATATTGCACGTGGCTCTGTGGCTCTCATTGTATGGCTTCTCGGTTTCAGTGTGGGTATCACGCGGGGGGATCATCGGCCAAGTGCCGAGGCCATATCCTTTGTCACCAAGCATCCAGCATTAAGCTTGTGGTAAACATGTCAGATACAGCGCTCTCACGCAGGATGTGAGCATCATGGATGCTGCCCGAAAATTTGGCATTCACTTGCATAATTATTTGCTGGTGGTCGACAACGAGTTGCACATTCAGGGAGTGGAATCCCTAGTGGTTCCTAAAAACCTCTGCATTCTGAAAAGGTGCCCGCAGCATGATGTGCGTACAGTCTATTGCTCCCTGCACCTTATGGAAGTTAGCTATTCAGTAGAATCCTAAAGCCCTCTCAGTCTGAGCCTCCCTGGTCATAGGGAAGCTGATAAAGTCCATCCTGCTTACATAAAGGGCTTCAGTGACCTGTCGAATGCAGCAATGTGTCGCCAGCTGAAGCCTGAAAGGAACCCGACATGTAGAACGAAAGTACCGCAGTGACCTTGAACTCGACGGACAGTGCGGTCCTGATGGTGCTGGCAGGCTGCAGATCTCCCTGATGAGCTGGCATATCTCACTGATAACCTCTTTATTGAAGGGCAGTCTCCTAAGGCAGGTGTTACCGGACAAGTCGAGGTAAGACAGCTTCTCCCTGTAAGTGCGGGGGGTGTAAGGTCTCATCCTCCTGATCAGTCTGGCACGTCTTAGATTGGGCACAAAATGCTGTTGAATCTATCTTCTGTCATCTCTAATCTGCTGAGAAATGACAGGCCCCATTCCAATAGCTATCAATATTACACCGATTGTTCACAAACAATGAATGTCCCCACTAAGACACCTAAAATAAATTCCAATCGTCCACAGTATGATAAGATGTTTGTTCAGATGTTCACATCACCTTAAAAGACTTCCAGAGTACATCCGAACTCCCCCGAAGTTGAAGCAGAGCAGCCTTTTAAATGATGCGACCTGCGATTTAGAAAATGGCTTCCATACCTGCAAAAATAATGGAAAGTCTAGCCCTTTGTGTTTTCTGTCCCATCTGCAACCAATACATCAGGTAGTCTAATCGCTCGTAGGCCTCTGTCGTTGGCATTTGATTCATCCTTTACGAGGTTAGAAAAGCTACTATGGATATTTTTCTGACTCCCTGCTGTTAATTGCTTGATCGCTGCTCGTCATCTCCCCACAACAATATAGCTAAAATCAGAAGTCACTGTGTTGGGAATCAATTCTGTGGTAAAGCGTTTTGCGAGCTCTCTTTCTGCAAAGCAGCAGCGTACACTTACACAAGTTACTTGAAAAGCAATCAGCATGAACATTTTCACACAGGATTGTCCAGCTCATCATCAAAACCAAAAGGTGTGATTGTTTGACTGGTGTGCATTCATGCTCAATGGGGAAGGGTCAGACCTGTATAAAGCCATGGATCACTCAATAGAGAAGTTATTTCTGACAGTTTGAGCTGGGGCAGCAACTTCAAAAAAACTGCCAGAAGATCATTAAAACAAGTTCAAACGGTGCCAGAAACTGATTAAATGTGTCTTAGAATAGAGAACTGCAGGGGCTAATAGAGTTGACCCATGATCTATCCTTCAAAATATCAACCTATCTGCCCTCAATTTTCCAAGACTGTGCAAACAGCCATCAATACTACTTAATGAACTTTTTTGCTATCACCTCTGACCAAAGGAGTGTATGAAGCCAGAACCTAGTCAGTACTGTCCATTCCATCTGGGAACAACAGTGCAACAGAAATAGGATTAAAACCTATTGTAACTCCGGTCTTAATAGTACTATTTACCCTTCTCACAATATGATGCAGTGACTGCCTTGGCTGTTTTCCTTCCTGGGTACAGAGCCTCTGGATTAGAAGAGTATTTTCTTCCTCTACCTACCTCAGTTTCCTCTCCACTGCCCGGGAATATGGGTTACGGATCGCAGATTTCTTGTATCGATGAAATTTCCTTTTATAAAATGCTTCATGTGGCAATTGACCTCATTCATTTAAAATAAAATACTGGAACCACAATATACCAGTTATATTGGCTAGGTAGGATCTCACCAAACATCTTCACTCTTTACAAAAGACAAATACTGCGGATGCTGGAATCTGAATAAAAAATAAAAAATGCTGGAAATACTCAGTAGGTCAGGCAGCATCTGTGGAGAGAGAAACAGAGTTAACATTTCAAGTCGATAACGAAGGGTCATCGATCTGAAACATCAACTCTGTTTCTCTCTCCACAGATGCTGCCTGAATTAACGACATTTTCTGTTATCCTCAGTCTTTAGCTAGATCAATGCTACTACACTGAGATCTTCGATTTAATGAACAAGATTTTTCAATACAGCTTGTACCAAAAACTGATTCCTTTAGCAGACTGCAACTTTACAATCAATAGACTGTAACAAATAATAAATTCTGATGGCTGTGCTGAATTACAAATTGAGGCAAATGGACTTGAACTATTCTGGGACAGATGCTTTGCCACAGTCAGAACTGTATGCGGCTTCTTGTCTTATGAACTTTTCGCAATTAAAATAAATTAAAAGATGCCAAGAAAGCAATTATCCGAATAGTATTCCCATAAAAAGCTAAGAACTGGACATCTTTATCACAAGAAGATTTTGCTGCTGTAATTTATACCTTGGCAGAATCCCATTAAGCTGGGTCAAACATAGAACAGCATTTTGTCTCAGAGATGCAACTTTAAAAAGGGGCATTATTTTAAAAAGGACTTCAGTTTTAATTAAATATATACATACCATCATTTTAATTGAGAGGTATTTAAAAGAAATCCTGCACTGAGGTAAGGAGGGAACTGAGAAACAAACAGGATACAGAAGCAATCCCTCAGCCCACCCTTGGCCAATTTTAAGAATGTTCACTATGGGCCAGAATTTCCTCAATCTGACTTATAGCAAAATTTGCGCTAGTTTCAATACCGATCTTGCCAATGGCAATTAATGCCGCAATTTCCTGAGGACTTCATCCACATACACCTGAACAGCGTAAAACAAACGGGAACCAATAAACAATCAAGGTGCGAGGAGGATACGAAACATATGTTGTCGATCGACTTTAAATCCCTCGTTCTCATTAATGTTATGAAAACTAGAGTTTGAAGCCATCAAATCATCATTTTTACCCATTAATACAGCAGGTTTAAGAAAAGGCAATTGTGGAAGCTTTTCCCTTTATAATGTAACAGATTCCGATGTTACAAAAGAGCATTCAAAGATATAGAAAATGCAGCAAGGAGAATTTTTTTTTAATCGTTACAAAACATTGGAAGTAGTGACTCTGGGTCCTGCTGCGCCTAAAATTTGGGCCTAATGTACACCTGTTCAGAACTGGCATAAATGCAGGAAACTTGTGTTCTCTGGCTTTCTGCATGGGGTGGAGCTATGTTAATGAGGTACGTGGGGTTTCAACAGACGTAACTTGGAAGCGCCACAAATGATTGAGTAAACTTGTGCATAACGATGTTTCTGCACGAAAACGGCGTAAATCAGTTAATCACAACCTTTCTGGGGGAAAAGTGGTACAACTCTGCTCTTACACCGCTGCTCCACCGAAACATTGCAGGAAATTCTACACCTTTTAAAGTGTCTATTTCTTGGTTACAGAAACTGATTCATTGCCTTGAACTGGTGAAAAGATTCGTGGGCACATGCAACATGTTCGTTAGGAAATGCAGTAATCACTTGTAAGGCTGAGGAGGACTGAATGTGCGGTCAGCACTATTGATGCAGATAGGAAGGGCACTGTCTATAAAGACATATCTACAACCACTAACAAACCACCAGACAAACAAAAACACTCTGGATTGCTATTAGTTACTGTATGCAGCAAAAGTCCAAGTTAAAAAGCAAGCATCATTTAGTCTGATTAAGAGCACTTTGCAACAGCAACAGATCGAAACAGTACAAGAACATTAGATTATTAAGAGTGGTTTGGAGTCAGACAACTCCAAGTTTGTTAATGTGTGACATTAATTGATTCCACTCCAGAACTTTATATAAAACAAAATGCTGAAAAAATTAATTCCAAGACAACAAAACCATATTTCTAGCTTATGGACTGTGCGACAATGATATAATTCACAGTTCTTCTTAATAAAGCACTGCTCGTCATATAAAATATAATGGTCTGAGGTTTACAACAATTCTGTATTCCCATTAGAAGTAAGACAGGGTGCTCATCAGTTTGAGCCCACAGTAATCCCAGCCTATTTTCCTGGGGTGGGGCTAAATTTAATATTCAAGGTGGGCTGAGACCAGGATCTCCACTCCGAAATAACTGACCACCACGGAGAGCGAGGTAAATGTAATACTGCTGCAGGACTGGAAATAGCAGACACATCAAATTGCAACAATTTTTGAAGGAGGAACAGTTACTGGCATGGCAGGGGTGGCCCAAAATGTATTCATGCATTTGTGAAGGGCAAGGATGGACTGGTCCTAGACAAGGCAGAGAAGAGGCCAAATGCGAAGGTGGTGCAAGGACTATGGAGGCAGGTGCCATGATCCATCATGTAACCCCGCACATATCTACGCAGTGTAGGAAGAGGTTCAATGATCTAAGTTGGATGACTAAGGTAAGTGACGTGCACACACACACACACACATGCGGAGACAATCTTAGAACCATGAGGGGAATCTTCACCTGAAACAGGCACAAAATGGGCAAAGTGCCTGTGTCGCCCTCCTGAAACATAGAAACATAGAAAATAGGTACAGGAGTAAGCCATTTGGCCCTTCGAGCCTGCACTACCATTCAATAAGATCATGACTGATCATTCATCTCAGTATCCCTTTCCTGCTTTCTCTCCATACCCCTTGATTCCTTTAGTCGTCAGGGCCATATCTAACTCCCTCTTGAATATATCTAATGAACTGGCATCTGAAGCCAGCATCAGGTGGCCTGAACCATTTTTTACGTTCAGACCTTATTTCCCGCTCTCCCACTTGCCGGCTTGTGGGAGGGTGGGAAAATTGGGTGGCTCCTACGTGGAACCAGTGGGCAGGTTGGGCCAAGGAACCAATCCCAGAGAATGGCAATCGCGAGCTAGCAATGGGCCACAGTATTTTTTCTGAAGAACAGAGGAGTTTCTCCCGGCCTCACTAAAATAAGAGAAAATAAAAGGCTTGGGGCCCTTGTGTGTTCAAGTTCCACTCCAGAGACTTGAGCAGAAAATCTGGCCTGACATTCCAGTGCAGTATTGAGGGAGTGCTGCACCATCAGAGGTGCTGTCTTTCAGATGACACATTAAACCAAGGCCCCATCTGCCAACTCAAGTCAATGTAAAAGATCCTATGGCAGTATTTCAAAGGAAAGCAGAGAAACTATTCCCAGTTCTGACAAAAGGTCATCGACCTGAAATGTTAACACTGTTTCTCTCTCCACAGATGCTGCCTGACCTGTTGATAATTTCCAGCATTTTCTGTTTTTATTTCAGATTTCCAGCATCTGTGGTATTATATTTTTGTGTAGATTATTCACGCTGTCCTGGCCAACATTTATCTCTCAACCAACACCACTAAAATAGATGATCTAGTCATTATCACTTTGCGGTTTGTAAGAGCTTAATGTGCACAAATTGGCTGCCATGTTTCCTATATTATAGATGTGACCACACTTCAAAATGCATTTCAGTAGCTGTAAAGTGCTTTGGGACATTGAGGTCATAAAAGGTGCTATATAAATGCAAGTCTTTCTTTTATTCTTTCTTTTGTGGAGTAGCCTTTTAAGATTGCTGGTTTGGCCACTCACTGCGTGCTCCACCCTTTTATACTTCAAAATAGCAATCGGGGGTCCTAGAACAGCATAGGACCCTAATTAGGAGATTCTCTCCTCGGCCTACATTATCAAGCCCCACGCTTCTCCCAACTTGCCTCCCTGACCTCCAGTGGAAATTTAAGAAACTTGGCTCTGTTTCAGCGTTGGCTCTGGCCAACTTAATTAAGTTAAAAGATTGCTTGGTGCTGGGGCAATCTTCCTTTGCAGACTAGAGGCAGACACAAATTTATTGTCCACAACATTTTTTAGACATGTAGAATATAATGGCTAGATTTTGCTGTAGCAGGGCATCTGCTGTTAATTATATTGCCCTTGCATGTTTAGGTTTTTTTTAAATTTGGGTGGCAAGTTGCTGAAAGTGTGAGCTGATAACGTCACGGCGAGGGAAACCGGGACGCTGGGACCTGAGTAAACAGGACAAGCAACTGTGTATCTCCTTAATCAATCAGATTGAAAGATTGTGAAAATAACAGGGAAAAGCCTGAGAAGGAAGTGTAAATTAGAGTGGGTGAATTCAAAGCCAAATCAGGTAAAGAAAGGGAGAGAAAGAAAGATTGGATTAAGTGAGAGAGAGAAAAAATCATAGAATCATGAAATGGTTACAGCACAGAAGAAGGCCATTCAGCCAGTCAAGCCCGTGCTGACTCTCAGTTAGTCCCACTCCCTTGCTCTTTCCCTGTAGCCCTGCATTTTTTTTTCCATTAGATACTTATCCAATTCCTTTTGTAAGATAAAATTGAGTCTGCCTCCACCACTTTTTCAGGCAGTGCATTCCAGATCTTAACCACTCGCTGCGTAAAAGTGTTTTTTTTTATGTCGCCTTTGGTTCTTTTGCCAATTGCCTTAAATCTGTGTCCTCTGGTTCTCGACTCTTCTGCCAATAGGAACAGTTTCTCTCAATCTATTCTCTCCAGACTCCTCAAGACTTCGAACACCTCTATCAAATCTCCTCTCAATCTTCTCAGCTATAAGGAGAACAAACCCAGCTTCTCCAGTCTATCAACATAATTCCTGGAATAATTCTCATAAATCTTTTCTGCTCCGAGCCAGAGGCAAGATCTTCCTCCTGGCTCTCATGTGTCATTGGCAATGGGGGTGAGGCACCTTGGGGTGCAGTGCCGCGCTCCGGGACCACTGGCAGGTCTTTGCCACCAGTGTTCCACTATCAGCTCCAGGGCCACCGCCATCCGTGGCACGTACTCCATCATGGTGGTGGACATGCTGGCCAGCTGGTGGGATATGCCCCCCATTGTATGGAGGACCTATGCCAACACTCCTCCTGGACAAGTGCACCATGTCCCCGCTCAGATCTGCCGCTCGTGGAGCAGTCCTGCCGCGTCGAACCAACCTCCACTTGGTCGCCGCCATCCTGGAGACACCAGGGGGTGCTCTGTGGTAAGGTGCTTTGGCCGAGTACCTCCTCGGTGGATGTGGGAATGGCCGCAGGAACACTAGATGTCATCGGTTTCGAATGGATTATGGAGGTTGGGGAGGCAGGCTCCTCGAAGTCGGCACTGTCATCCATTGAGAAGGGATGCAGCAAATGCACGGTCGAGAATCGGTGCTCCTCAGCACCAGATGGAGGAGAGTCCGGCGAGTCCGTCCCCGCGTCCCCATCTTCTGGCCTCAGTGTTCTTGCATGGGGCCGTGCTGCTGGCTGAACTGCAAAACATAAATGAAGTTATTAGAAGAGAAGAGGATGCTAGGGTCACAATGTGAGTCTCGAGCTACACACAGCATGTGCACGACAAAAGCAACACCGCTATCAAGATCATCACAGACATCACATTTCATGACCATCACCAAATTCTGCATTGTAATGATTCTCATGAGGCCATCATTATTTAGAGAACACTTTTATAATTCATCTATCATATATTATTGGTCGGATACGAGTGGGTGTGAATTTACATCATGCAATGGTGTATACTTTACTCAAATGGCATCACATCAGGTTCTGCAGCTGCATGCGTGGCCGACCGGGGGTGGCTCTCCACTAGTGCCAGCACCTGCTCCTCGATGTCGGTGAGGTCGATGACGACTGGTGACCCTCCACCCATTCGCCTCTGCTCGGCCCTATTTTTGGAAAGCTTCTTCTATAAAAGGTGACAACAGCACAACATGGTATGATATCATTGTGTGATATCATTGCTAGGTACTGTCACAGAGACTGATACAACTGACAGATGTAATCATGATTATTATGAAACTTATCGTTCTTTACCTAAAGACGTACACCATGAACGCAGGCTTTGAGTACAACATTCCCAGTATAAGTGCAAGACATCACATCAGATTTTAATCACTCATTACACTTACAATTCAAATTATATAAATATATAAGTGTAAATAAATGTAATACTCACTCTGACGGATCCGACAAGGTCGTTCCAGCGCTTGCGGCATTGGTTGCCCTCATGCACCTCGTTGGTCGCTGATGAGACCACCTCGGCTATGTCGGCCCATATCTTCTGCTAGGCCTTTGGGGTGGGCTTCCCACGCCCTCCCTGGGTCAATTGACCCCAGCGTGATTCGACCTCCTGCATGAGGGAGGCATTTGCCTCGTCCGAGAACCTCCTTGCTCTTTTTCGTCCTCCCAATTGTTCCTCTTCCAGCTCACTGCTTTCGCCAGCGTCAGTCTCTACAGTGTGCTGTGTCACCTCCTCCATTCCTTCCATTTTAAATATTATTTTTTCGACAAAAACTCGGTGCCAACTACGTTCTTTGTACTCAGTAGGCTTTTTGCTGCTGGTGAATCTCCCTCCTGCCTCCCACAACAGCCAAACACCCACACAACACACCCACACATGCTTTCAATTCCTCTCTGCTCCCTCTCTCTCTGTCTCCTCTTATGTGCATGTAATGATGACCCCTGAGCTCCTGAAACGCGGGAAACGAGCGTTGCCATGTCGGTGCTATGGGCGCCGACACTTTACGGCAGAAGGTCAAAAAAATTTTACGTTAATGCCCATTTCAGATCGTTCGCAGTATTGCCCATTTAAAAAAATGGAAAGTTAGGGTTTTGAAAATAGGCGATAATTCGGCGATCTCAAAACCCATATTTGCCGCCCTCGCTGGAAATAATACCCATTATTGGGCGATCTGCACAAAAGTGGAAAGTCTAACCCCATGTCTTTCTGAAGTCTATCACTCTTCTCACTGTTCACGATACTTCCAAGTTTTGTGTCATCTACAAATTTTGTAATTGTGCCCTGTACACCCATATCCAAGTCATTACTATATATCAAGAAAAGCAGTGGTCCTAGAACTGACCCCTGGGGAACACCAGTGTATACCTTCCTCCAGTCCGAAAATCAACCGTTCACCACTGCGCTCAGTTTCCTGTCACTTAGCCAATTTAGTTAGCAGGCTGCCACTGTCCCTCTTATTCCATGGGCTTCAATTTTGCAGGCATGCCTATTATGTGGCACTTTGTCAAACGCATTTTGGAAATCCATGTACACCACAATAACCGAATTACCCTCATCAACCCTCTCTCGTACCTGATCAAAAATTTCAATCAAGTTGGTTAGACACGATTTGCCTTTAACAAATCCGTGCTGGCTTTTCTTAATTAATCCAAGTGACTGTTAATTTTGTCCCTGATTACTGTTTCCAAAAGCTTCCCCACTACCGAGGTTAAACGGTCCAGCCTGTAGTTGCTGGTTTATCTTTACACACTTTTTTGAACAAAGGTGTGACATTTGCAATTCTCCAGTCCATGGGCACCACCCCCGTCTCTATGGAGGATTGGAATATTATGGCTAGTACCTCCGCAATTTCTGCCCTCAATTCCATCAGCATCCCAGGATGCATCCCATCCGCTCCTGGTGATTTATCTACTTTAAGTACAGCCAGCCTTTCTAATACCTCTTCCTTATCAATTTTTATCCTATCAAGTGTCTCCTTTACCTCCTCCTTCACTATGTCAATGGCAGCATCCTCTTCCTTGGTGGAGACAAAGGCAAAGTACTCATTTAGTACCTCAGCCGTATCTTTTGTCTCTATACGTAGGTCTCCTTTTTGGTCCCTAATTGGCCCAACCCTCCTCTTATTATCCTTTTACTATTTATATGTTTATCGAAGACTTCTGGATTACCTTTTATGTTGGCTGCCATTCTATTCTCATAACATCTCTTTGCCCCTCTTATTTTCTTTTTCACATCTCCTCTGACATGTCTATATATAGCCTGATTCTCAGATGTATTTGCAACCTGACCGCTATCATACGCATTCTTTTTCTGCTTCATCTTATTCTCTAACTGTTTCCTCACCCAGGGAGCTCTGGCTTTCGTTGCCCTACCTTTCCCCCTCGTGGGAATGTACCTCGACTGTTCCCAAACTATTCCTCTTTAAAGGCAGCCCATTGTTCCACTACAGTTTTGCCTGCCAATCTTTGATTCCAGTTTACCGGGGCCAGATCCGTTCGATCCCCTTGAAATTGGCCTTCCCCCAGTTAGACATTTTTACTTAAGAGACAGAAAGGAAAAGTTTTTTTTTAAAGGCAATAGTTAATTTTCAGTTCCAGAGAGGTTGAATGGCAGTAATTAACACATCACATCATTAAAAGAGTATTTACACTTGAAGTGATAAGACTTAACTTTCTGTGCCAATTTAGTTCGTACATACCATGCAAATACATCACCGTCACACCATTCAATACATTTCAATGGAGAGGCAGACATGACATGTCATTTTCGTAAAGATAATGGTGGGGCCGCACAACTTTTGGATATTGGCATTTAACTGCGCATCTGCTCCTTGCCTGCATTTGCGTATAAATAATAGCAAGCGTCAATTGCCTCACCTTTATTTTGAGAGCAAAATCTGACCCAATGTTGCTCGATTTTAGTTCCATTCATTCTAAATGATAATTGGGCTCCTCGTGGTGTTCACCGAGATAACAACCATTATACTGTGAAGATCTCCATCTGTTTCATCCAAAAGCCTCATCATATAAACTATATAAGAAGTATCTATAGTAAAGGTATTTTGACCCATTGTGGACTGATTCGGTCTTTGGGGGGATTTTCCGTGGGGTGTCAATGGGTGTGATCGGTGGCGGGTCGGGTGGGAACATTTTTTTTGAAAGCGGGTCAGGACCCCGCTTTCAACCGGCCACCACACGCCTTTCCTAAATGTCGGGTCTGTCAACACTGAGCAGATCCGATGCGCAACGGCAGGGAAGACAATTCAGGTCATTATGACCTTGTTAACAGACCATTAAGAACGTTTTTGAGCTCACCTTCAGAGTTTACCAGGTCACCCACAGGGTCCACGCTGCTTGGGGATCATGTCAGGTAAGCAGGGCAGGAGTTGAATGGCCGTGAAATCATCTCATTACTCGACAGCTGCAAATGTGCTATAAAAGTTTCCATATCACAACTGTTCAATTTCCAAGCTCAGAAGCTGTTGCTTACTGCATTTGGAAGACAGATTGAGCTTTATGCAGCTTGCAAGTGTTTGGAGTAAACTCTCTATCCAGTGCCATCTTATTTGAACAACCTCTCTCAGCATTGACAGATCACTTCTGTTATCTCAAGTTCACCTGCCATCTATTACATCAGCATCAGTGCCCTTGAAACTATATCACCTGGGTCCTCAGAATCCCACCACAATCAGCCCCAACACCAGCATTACCAGGCACACCAGCAGCATCAACAACAACACCAACCTTCGCCACAATCAACTGATGCTGCACAGGACACAGGACATCAGCACCTGACCACATTGTTGCCCAGGAGGCCAGAGATGGCCTCACCATGGCTAGATTTACTTCACTTGACACTGTACACCCTAACTGTCACATGATGTGCCAGATTGGCATCACCCCACACCAGCACCATAAAGCATCCCTACAATGCCCATGCCATTCATTTCACACTCATTATCATTAGGGAGGTACCATTATGTCTCGCCATTCACTACAACTACCTAAGCCACTTCCAAACGTGCACACAGATCTGCTGAAGAATGCAAAGTGTTCAAAATAAAGGTTTCTATGTTTGATAGCACATTAACAGAAACTTTACAAGTACATTGCATAAAACAGCCAAGTGCCTCCCCTTGTGTGTTGTTAGTTGATATGAATCGACTAAGATGAGGGTGAGTGTGAGGGGTGTTTAATGATAATGTAGATAGAGAGAGAGGGATGGGTGGAGGTGCAAGGTAAGTTGGTGTGAGTAAGGCTGTGCAGGAGTGAGGTAGGGAAGGGAGAGTGATGGAGATTGGGGATGTGATAAGTGGGACAATAGGATAAGGTTGAGTGTGGCTTTGTACTAACGTTTCGTGATCTACTGAGATCATTGAAAGGTTTGCGCCTCTGCAGCCTTATCCTCCTGACAACATCCCTGCTTGTGTCCTCCTGTGCAATGGGTAACCAGGCTGTGTAGGTCTCCTGGGGAGGTTATTTTCCACCCATTGGAAGGGAAGAGAACCTCCCTGCTTGCTTTAACTTCCTCCATTAACATCTGGAGGATGTCATGGGAGAGCCTGGGTGCAGCCATGCACCTCTATGCAGTGCTTGTTAGTGTTTGCAGCAACTCAATGCTGTTGAACATTGATAGCATAACTGTCAATATCAATTTGCGCATGGTCCCTTTAAGGAAACCAGCTGATGACGCATCATCAAATGATGTCATCAAACCCACTCACTTCAATTGGCTGGAAAACATGCTGGGCGGGCTTAGCAAGCTCGGTCAGGGGAAATTCATTTTGGACAGCAGTCTGGCACCAGCAGCAAGGTTGGGACCCACCATCAACCGGCCGAGTTGGGGAAATCGCGGCCTTTTTGGTTCTCCATATATTTGTGGGATTGCTAACTTGCTGTGTCTTAATGCCTCAGTATTTTATTGTAATTATAAATAAATCTGATTATTAGTTTTAGCTGGAATAGAATGGCCCATCAGTGTCATATTTACCATCTATAAGAAGACAGGAGAACATGGTGGACATCTCACCTAATGACTAATAGATATTATTGCAATTAAAGGGTGATTGTTGGTTCTATGGCATGCTAACACAATCACATTATATTTGAAGACATAGGAGAATCAGTCTACTTATCGATACTGCCTCCCAGCCATGAGAACAAGAAGAGGGATGAGAGAAAGCCCAGAACTGTAAACATAATAAATAGCTCTCTGTAAATTTAATAAAGATTCAATAAAAATGACCAACCAAATGAACCAACATCTTGAGATTATTCAGAAACCCTATGCACCCAAGACAATCACAAAGAGTTCTAAAGAATTAAATTGTATTTGCGGGATAATGAAGATTAACCTTGCTACTCTGACACTGATCTGCTGTTGCTCTTTTCTAGTTCCAAGTTCCATGTTTACACCTTACTGAAAACCTTTGGTTCTGTGCGCATATACCAGTCAGTAGCAATTTTATTGATTTTAATATAACATAATGGAAGGATTGACTTTCAAACTACTAGCTGAATTATTGGTTGCATATACAGATTGTAATTGAGTGACTTACTTTAAATATAAACTACATTGCAATTGGAAACAATAAGCTTTTGGTGCCCTCTTCTGTATTAAATGCATAAATGCAATTTTGAGATGTATTTTACACTGAACATCACTGTTGGTGTCTTTAGATCCTTTCTACTACCTAAATGTCAAATATGTTTCTTAAAGCTTAATTGATGAGTTACTCCACTGTGAGCTGAATTGGGCAGTTTCATCTCACTTTAGATTCAAACATCCCAGTTCCTTTAGACAAGAAACAAATGAAATACCAGGTAAATAAATCTTCATGTGCATGCACATAGTTATTTTATGTATCCTGTATTCATGGTGGGTGGAAATTGAACAGAAGCTGTCAGAGTCTGAAGAAAATCCTTGAGTTGAATTTGTTTTCAAGTGATGGCCTAATATTAGGGGTATTGGGGGACGTCTAATCACTACCAGCGCCTCAGTGGAGCACTAATTCATCAATTTATTTCTAGCAATCGTAGAGCGAGGTATAAAAGTATAAAGGTCAAAGGTTTTAAATGATCTTTTGGGTTGTGACTTTCTAGACATATTGAGGGAAATCTGGGTGACAAAGAAGACAAAAAAGAGAACAATGGATATTTAGAGGATCTTTACGGTGGAAGATATTAAGAACAAATGAAATAGGAGCAGGAGTAGATGTAGAAATTGAATGGCTTAGAAATTGAATTGTGCAGCACCTGTTTGTCAGGCAAAAAAACATACGGGGAAGGGTTCAATATGGTGCAGGTATATGCCACATGCTATGTTGGTTAGGATGTCCTGTAGTCATCCAAGGCGCCCACTTGAAACCTGTATTAGGCCCATTGATATGCAAACCCCATGGGGGCCTAATGTCTAATTCAGGCCCCATTCTGGTATTGGAGTGCAACCGATCCCAGCATCTGCATAGTCAGTTTTCTCAGGCGAATAGCAGCCAAACTAGGGGTCTTTAAATGGAGAACTGGAGGCTGCCAGAAAAAAAGTTTAAAATGTTTTATTTACCCGTGGAGACAGAAAGGGGAGGAGTGCACCTCCTGGTTCCACATTAAAACTGCAGACCGCTCACCGCTCACTCCCCACCCCGCCCCCGCCACCACCCACATCCCTACCGACTGTAATCTACTTGACTCGCCCAGGAATCTACTCTACATTTCGGACTCTCAAGTGTCAATGGCACTGGCAGCTGATCGTCATCTTTTCACGAGTGACGAACTACCTCTTGGATGTGATTGGTGTCCCCAGCAAGCCGGTCGTGTCCTGATGATACAAAAGGACCAATTTTGCAAAATCCTCGCTCATCAGTTGCAGCGTGGCCATTCACAATTGAAGGGCGCGAACCAATTTCTAGGCCAATGAGTCATGGATCCCTAAGCTTTTCCAATGAGAAAAGTTATCTAATTAAATGGAATTGCAGACATTCACAGCACTAATTAAGGTCATACTTTTGGTCTTTAGGATGTCAATTAAATTTCTAATTTATTGTAAAATGATATCGCAATCATTCTGGAGAGATATTTGCCAAGTATGAGTCACATTCCTGACACCTGTCAATCACTCTAATATTATAGTTATACTGAGACTTGGCCGAGAAATTCACTATCTTACTGCTGGCCAACAAGGCCTGATTCAGAAATAAAAATGGTGGTCGCTGCACTTCCACCTGCTGCCGCAGACACCACTATCGGCTGAAGATTATGGAGATTATGCAGATTGTGATGACAGTGAGAGTGCAACGCTCACTTGATGTCTGATCTGCCATTTTGGGATGCGCCGATCAACTTACTGGTCTGGGTTAATTGCACCCAGCTGAGCAATCGTTGACGAGCAGGAAGGAGGCTGTAGCAGTATTATTTAAAGGGATAATCAGCATGTTTCTTCAGTTTGACTGGCTCTGTGGGGCTTTCTGCAACTCTAGCAGCTTTCTAAACGTCTTTCAAGGTTCTAATGTGACAGGGAATATTGGGGCAAGTGAAGAACACCTTCATTCTTATTTAAAGGCTTCTGCTCACAACACTTGCTCACAGTCATGAAGGCTCTACTAGCAGTTCCCCTCGCGCTCGAGTATCTTTGGGAGAGGGAGTAGAGGCAGCAAAGAAGAGAAGATGCATGCAGAGGGAAGAGGAGGAGCGCCAGGAGGACTCTCAGCAGGAGACCTTACCCACCTAGGACAGTCGTGCCCAGGACATAAGAACAGAAGAACATAAGAAATAGGAGCAGGAGTAGGCCAAATGGCCCCTCGAGCCTGCTCTGCCATTCAATAAGATCATGGTTGATCTGATCATGGACTCAGCTCCACTTCCCTGCCCGCTTCCCATAACCCCTTATCGTTTAAGAAACTGTCTATTTCTGTCTTAAATTTATTTAATGTCCCGGCTTCCACAGCTCTCTGAGGTAGTGAATTCCACAGATTTACAACCCTCTGAGAGAAGAAATTTCTCCTCATCTCTGTTTTAAATGGGCGGCCCCATATTCTAAGATGATGCCCTCTAGTTCTAGTCTCCCCCATCAGTGGAAACATCCTCTCTGCATCCACCCTGTCAAGCCCCCTCATAATCTTATACGTTTCGATAAGATCACCTCTCATTCTTCTGAATTCCAATGAGTAGAGGCCCAAACTATTCAACCTTTCCTCATAAGTCAACCCCCTCATCCCCAAAATCAAGCTAGTGAACCTTCTCTGAACCGCCTCCAAAGCATGTATATCCTTTCATAAATATGGAAACCAAAACTACACGCAGTAGTCCAGGCGCGGCCTCACCAATACCTTATATAGTTGTAGCAAGACTTCCCTGCTTTTATACTCCATCCCCTTTGCAATAAAGGCCATTGGCCTTCCTGCTCACTTGCTGTACCTGCATACTATCCTTTTGTGTTTGATGCACAAGTACCCCCAGGTCCCGCTGCACTGCGGCACTTTGCAATTTTACTCCATTTAAATAATATCTTGCTCTTTGATTTTTTTCTGCCAAAGTACATGACCTCACACTTTCCAATATTATACTCCATCTGCCAAATTTTTGCCCACTCACTTAGCCTGTCTATGTCCTTTTGCAGATTTTTTGTGTCCTCCTCACACATTGCTTTTCCTCCCATCATTGTATCATCAGCAAACTTGGCTACGTTACACTCACTCCCTTCTTCCAAGTCATTAATATATATTGTATATAGTTGGGGTCCAAGCACTGATCCTTGCGGCACCCTACTGGTTACTGGTTGCCAACCAGAGAATGAACCAATTATCTGTTCTCTGTTAGTTAGCCAATCCTCTATCCATGCTAATATATTATCCCCAACCCCGTGAACTTTTATTTTGTGCAGTAACCTTTTATGTGGCAACTTGTCAAATGCCTTCTGGAAGTCCAAATACACCACGTCCACTGGTTCCCCTTTATCCACCCTGTTCGTTACATCCTCAAAGAACTCCAGCAAATTTGTCAAACATGACATCCCCTTCATAAATCCATGCTGACTCTGCCTGACTGAATTTTGCTTTTCCAAATGTCCTGCTACTGCTTCTTTAATAATGGACTCCAACATTTTCCCAACCACAGATGTTAGGCTAACTGGTCTATAGTTTCCTGCTTTTTGTCTACCTCCTTTTTTAAATAGGGGCGTTACATTTGCAGTTTTCCAATCTGCTGGGACCTCCCCAGAATCCAGGGAATTTTGGTAAATTACAACCAATGGATCCACAAACCCTGCCGCTACTTCTCTTAAGACCTGAGGATGCAAGCCATCAGTTCCAGGGGATTTATCTGCCTTTAGTCCCATTATCTTACTGAGTACCACCTCCTTAGTGATAGTGATTGTGTTAAGTTCTGCACCCCCATAGCCCCTTGACTATCCACTGTCGGAATATTGTTAGTGTCCTCTACCATAAAGACTGATACAAAATATTTGTTCAGCGTTTCTGCCATCTCCATGTTCCCCATTACTAATTCCCTGGTCTCGTCCTCAAGGGACCAACATTTACTTGTGTCTCACCATTCAATGCAACTCACTAAGCCACTTCCAAAGGTGCACCCAAACCTGTCCAAGAAAGCAAAGTGTTGAAAATAAAGGTTTCAATGTTTGACACCACATTAACAGAAGCTATACATGGTCATTGCATAAAAGATGCAAAGATGCAAATGCCTACCCTTATGTGTTGTTAGTTGGTATGATTGGACTAGGATGAGGGTGAATGTGAGGGGTGGCTAGTGAGATGGGGATGTGATAATATAGATAGAGAGAGAGGGATGGGTGGTGATCCAAGATAAGTTGGTGTGAGTAAGGATGTGTTGGAGTAGGTTAGGGAAGCCAGAGTGATAGGAATGTGAAGAGAGGCACAGCAGGATGAGGTTGAGTGTGGCTTTGTACTAACATTTCAGGATCGACTGAGACCGTTGAACCATTTGTGGCACTGCACCCAGGTCCTCCTGACCACATCCCTGCTTGTGCCCTTCTCTGCAATGTGCAACCAGGCTCCGCCCATGGGAAGGGAAGAGAACATCTCTGCGTGCCGTGATGCCATCCATAAGCAGATGGAGGGAGTCATGGGAGAGCCTGGGTGCAGCCCTGTGCATTTGTGCAGTCATTGTCAGTGTTTGCAGCACTTCAATGCTGTCGAACACCAACCCCAAAATTCAAAATAAATTTGGACATGGTCCCTATAAGGAAACCAGATGATGACGCGTCATCAAATAATGTCACCAGACGTGCTTCCTCTAATTGGCCAGGCAACATGCTGGGCGGGCTTAACAAGTCCAAACCAGGGAAATTAATTTCAGACAGCATCATCATAGGCAGTCCCTCGAAATCAAGGAAGACTCTAAAAGTAAGTTCTCAGGTGACGGTACAGTCCAATACGGGAATTACAGTCTCTGTCACAGGTGGGACAGAAAGTGGTTGAAGGAAAGGGTGGGTGGGGAGTCTGGTTTGCTGCATACTCCTTCTGCTTCCTGCGCTTGTTTTCTGCATGCTCTCGATGACGAGAATGGAGCCAGCAGCGGGGTTGAGACCCGCCACTGACATTGCCCGCCACGGACCCGCCGAGGTCAGAAAAATCGCTGCCTCAGTGTTAGTAATGATTGTTGTAAAAGCCCATCTGGTTCACTAATGTCCTTTAAGGAAGGAAATCTGTCGACTTTACCTGGTCTGGCCTACATGTGACTCCACACCCACAGCAATGTGGTTAACTGCCCTCTGAACTGGCCTAGCAAGCCATTCAGTTATTCCAAACCACTACAAAGTATAACAGCACTGTGGGAGTACCTTCACCACATGGACTGCAGTGGTTCAAAAAAGGGGCTCACTGCCACCCTCTCCAATTATGGATGGGCAATAAATGCTGGCCAGCAACGTCCACATCCCATGAACAAATTTTTTAAAAAGACCATCGGGCTGCCGAAACAATGGATCCTCAGCCTTGCACTTCCGCTCAGGAGAAGCTCTCCAGTACTAGGCAGAGCGGGCGTCCCATTTCGTGGTGGTCTGCTGCATATTTCACAACTTGGCCATCATAAGAGCGCAGGGAGCCCTTGCCAGCAGGGATTATGGGACTATTTCAGGATTCAAGCTTTTTTGCTCTGCTGCTGCTCAGCTGCCTCTTGCTAATATAGGTCTGCTTCCAAGTGAGGTGAATGATCAGCCATGAACTCATTGAATGATGGTGCAGGCTCGAAAGGCTGAATGGCCTACTCCTGCACCTATTTTTTATGTTTCTATGTTTCTATGGAATGACAATGAGGTGCTGTTGCATCAAAGAACCTCCCTTTTAAGTAATGGCGAAAGCCTAGGCGAAACATGACTTGCAATTAGGCTGCACCCGATATTGGCCCACCTGTTGAGCGGTAAGCCAATGAGCAGCGGTTTTTGCGTTGAGATCAGCACTATAATTATGTAAATGAGCACTCAACACGGATGTTGTGTGCTACCCCGACCACTTTGGTCTGGGGCAGCTAAACAGTGCTAGGCTATGACACCATTTTCGGGCCATATCCAATAGGGAATGTTGGTAAGCCTGTTTTTGTTCATCCACTTTCACAAAAAAAACAATACACTGCCATTGTATTATTGCAGCAAAATTCTATTCAATATTCTGTTCATTTTTTAAAACTAGAATGTTATTTATATCTCAATTGGATCTCTAATTTTTCCAACTATTTTTCAATGCATCTCAGCTATTTATTCAAAAACAATGCTTTCTTAAAGCAAGTAAATTCAAGGGCTACTGAATCTTAATGGTGGACTTCACATTGCTATTTCTATATGTAAGTGGACTATAACTGATCTGTCACTACTTTGGGCTAGACTTTCCATTGTTATCGCTATCCACCAAAAATGGGTAATATTTCCGGTGTCAGTGGTTGTCTCACTTTTCAGAACCGCCGGAATATCACCCATTTTAAAAACCGCTAGTTTCGCTCTTTTAATTTGGGCAATAGCGATGTATTCAGTCGTGCAAGGTCGGCATCCATAGCAACGGCCGTTCTGCGCATGCGCTTTTTTTCAGGCAATTAACTTTTTCCGCGACTTGGGAAGTCAGTAGTCATCTGCGCAACATCCGAGAGGACGCTGAGCACCTCGAGTCTCAACACCGAGATCACGCAGAAATCAAGCGCAGGCAGCGGGAAGAGCATGCGGCAAACCAGTCCCACCCACCCCTTCCCTCAACGACTAACTGTCCCACCTGTGACAGAGTCTGTGGCTCTCGTATTGGACTGTTCAGCCACGAAAGAACTCACTTCAGGAGTAGAAGCAAGTCTTCCTCGATTCCGCGGGACTTCCTATGATGATATGATGATGATGGTCACCTGCGCATGCTCAGAAGATAAAGGGAGGGTGAAAGAGACCGCATTTGTCTTTGGAGCTGAGCAGGAAAGTTGTGTCGAGGCTACAGATAAAAAAAAATGGATAATTATTTTTTTTTAAATGGAGATGGATTACGAGGAGTCGGGAGTGAGTGATGTTGGTGAGGTGGCAGATGTGGATGAGGAAGAGAGTGATTTGATGGAGGTTGGAGGGAGAAGGAGGGTGAAACTCTTCTCCGATGAGACAACTGTAGCTCTGGTCCAGGAGGTGGAGACTCGGGAGGCGGGTGCAATTAACCCGGGAGGACATCTGGTAGATGGTTGCGGCAGTGCGGCGAACCCGTCGATGCCATGCGACAGGCAATGGTTTCGGGATAAAGCAATGCACCTCAAGGTGCCGTACCACCAATGTCGACAGATGCGAGTCAGGAAGAAGCAGGAGGAAATGGGACCCCATTAATATAAATGCCCTAATCTGTCTTCATAATTCTTAAATTGTCCTCAACAAACTCAATATAAACTCAAAATTGACCACAATGTGACTAGGTGATTGTCACGTTTCTAAAACCCCCTTAAAATCACTCACAAATGACTTCAATGCTCCCATCAACTTGAAGCAGCCTTTTATTAAACTTCCTCCAATTTACAAAATGGCGTCCATACCACTGGGTTAAGGTCAGGTGAGTGCAGCTTTTCTTGAGTGTCTTTTTGGGCGGGTGATCATTTGGGCGGTATATGGGTGAAATGCCGAAAGCAGCGCTCGCCGATAATCTGGGCGGTATTTGGGCGCTAGTTTCCATTATAAACAGTCTTCTGGGCAGTTCACGAGTCTCGGAGCGGGTGCATGACATTCTGAAAAGGGAGGGTGAACAGCCAGTTGTCGTGGTGCACATTGGTACCAATGATATAGGTAAAAAATGGGATGAGGTCCTACGAGACGAATTTAAGGAGCGAGGAGCAAAATTAAAAAGTAGGACCTCAAAAGTAGTAATCTCAGGATTGCTACCAGTGCCACGTGCTAGTGAGAGTAGGAATCGCAGGATAGCTCAGATGAATACGTGGCTTGAGCAGTGGTGCAGCAGGGAAGGATTCAAATTCCTGGGGCATTGGAACCAGTTCTGGGGGAGGTGGGACCAGTACAAACCGGACGGTCTGCACCTAGGCAGGATGGAAACTAATGTCCTAGGAGGAGTGTTTGTTAGTGCTGTTGGGGAGGAGTTAAACTAATATGGCAGGGGGATGGGAACCAATGCAGGGAGACAGAGGGAAACAAAATGCAGACAGAAGCAAAAGACAGGAAGGAGATGAGTAAAAGTGGAGGGCAGAGAAACCCAAGGCAAAAAACAAAAAGGGCCATTTTGCAGCAACATTCTAAAGGGTCAAAGTGTGTTAAAAAGGCAAGCCTGAAGCCTCTGTGCCTCAATGTGAGGAGTATTCGGAATAAGGTGGACGAATTAACTGTGCAGATAGCAGTTAACGGATACGATGTGGTTGGCATCACGGAGACATGGCTCCAGGGTGACCAAGGCTGGGAACTCAACATCCAGGGGTTTTCAACATTTAGGAAGGATAGACAGAAAGGAAAAGGAGGTGGGGTGGCGTTGCTGATTAAAGAGGAAATTCATGCAATTGTAAGGAAAGACATTAGCTTGGATGATGTCGAATCGGTATGGGTGGAGCTACGGAATACCAAGGGGCAGAAAACACTAGTGGGAGTTGTGTACAGACCTCCAAACAGTAGTAGTGATGTTGAAGAGGGCATCAAACAGGAAATTAGGGGTGCATGCAATAAAGGTGCAGCAGTTATCATGAGTGACTTTAATATGTATATAGATTGCGCTAACCAAACTGGAACCAATAAGGTGGAGGAGGATTAACTGGAGTGCATAATCTAGACCAATATGTCAAGGAACCAACTAGGGGGGAGGCCATCTTAGACTGGATGTTGTGTAATGAGAGAGGATTAATTAGCAATCTCGTTGTGCGAGGCCCCTTGGGGAAGAGTGACCATAATATGGTGGAATTCTACATTAGGATGGAGAATGAAACAGTTAATTCAGAGACCATAGTCCAGAACTTAAAGAAGGGTAACTTTGAAGGTATGAGGCGTGAATTGGCTAGGATAGATTGGCGAATGATACTTAAGGGGTTGACAGTGGATGAGCAATGGCAGACATTTAGAGACCGCATGGATGAACTACAACAATTGTTCATCCCTGTCTGGTGTAAAAATAAAAAAGGGAAGATGGCTCAACCGTGGCTATCAAGGGAAATCAGGGATAGTATTAAAGCCAAGGAAGTGGCATACAAATTGGCCAGAAATAGCAGTGAACCCGGGGACTGGGAGAAATTTAGAACTCAGCAAAGGGTTTGATTAGGGCAGGGAAAATAGAGTACGAGAGGAAGCTTGCAGGAAACATTAACATGGACAGCAAAAGCTTCTATAGATATGTAAAGAGAAAACGGTTAGTAAAGACAAACATAGGTCCCCTGCAGTCAGAATCAGGGGAAGTCATAACTGGGAACAAAGAAATGGCAGACCAATTGAACAAGTACTTTGGTTTGGTATTCACTAAGGAGGACACAAATAACCTTCCGGATATAAAAGGGGTCAGAGGGTCTAGTAAGAAGGAGGAACTGAGGGAAATCCTTATTAGTCGGGAAATTGTGTTGGGGAATTTGATGGGATTGAAGGCCGATAAATCCCCAGGGCCTGATGGTCTGCATCCCAGAGTACTTAAGGAGGTGGCCTTGGAAATAGCGGATGCATTGACCGTCATTTTCCAACATTCCATAGACTCTGGATCAGTTCTTATGGAGTGGAGGGTAGCCAATGTAATCTTACTTTTTAAAAAAGGAAGGAGAGAGAAAACAGGGAATTATAGACCGGTCAGCCTGACATCGGTAGTGGGTAAAATGATGGAATCAATTATTAAGGATGTCATAGCAGCACATTTGGAAAGGGGTGACATGATAGGTCCAAGTCAGCATGGATTTGTGAAAGGGAAATCATGCTTGACAAATCTTCTTGAATTTTTTGAGGATGTTTCAAGTAGAGTGGACAAGGGAGAACCAGATGATGTGGTGTATTTGGACTTTCAGAAGGCTTTCGACAAGGTCCTACACAAGAGATTAATGTGCAAAGTTAAAGCACATGGGATTGGGGGTAGTGTGCTGACGTGGATTGTGTGGTGTATGTAGCACACAAATCACTGACTCCACACGGTCTGGTGTTAATCTAACTGCTGTGACCTTCGTCCTTTATTGAACAGCTCCAGAGTGACTCTCAGGTGTAGTGGTCAGACTTTTATACTGCCTCTTGCAGGTACTTTCAGGTCTCCCACCACAGCGCCCTCTGTGGTGTACCATTGTGCTTATTATACATTTAATGTACCAGGATGATACACACATCAATACATAACATCTCACTTCCCCCCCCCCAGGATGTAGGGCGATACACACATCGATACATAACATCTCACTTCCCCCCACAGTCCCGAAGCGGTTGCCGGGGATCTCGACCTTGTTTGTCCAACGGAAGGCAGGTATGCATAGACAGTGCGTTTGTATGGTACATGTTATCTGGCACAGATGTTGCGTCAACGGGTTGCGGGTATACTGAGCAGTTACATTAAATAGTTTCCTTATTAGCTCTTATCATTAATTGTAATTCATATCCATTATTTTACACAAACACAGTGACCATTCAGCATTAAAATATTAATTCTTATTATAATTCCGTCATCTCACATTAACATAGCTCATTTTAGACTCGCTCTTGCCTTACAGAAGTCACTTTGTGAGGACCACCATGTGGTAAGGCCTTTTTAAGACTCCCGGGTGCATTTCCTTTTTAAGGCACCATCTTTGATGCAACAGGATTCCACGAGGCTTCTTCTTGGGCGCCGCCATCTTTGATGCTCTGCTGCTCTAGACACGAGGCCGCCGCCATCTTGCTCTCCGCCGCTCCGGATGCCCTCCGCCGCCACAGCCTCCGCTCCCCTCTGCTGCCACCTGCGGCTGTCGTCATCGCTTCTCCGGCGGCCACCGTAGCCACCTCCCCTGCGGCCGCCATGGCCGCCGACCTCCAGCTGCTGCCGCCGCCCGACTCTCGCTCTGCGTGGGCCCCTCCAATCCACCGGCCATCCTGGATCCCTCGCACCCCGCCCGCAGCGCCCCGCCGGCTCACCCTCCTCCCCCCCCACTAGGCCTGGCTCTGCAGGGCTGCTTGCCTGTGGGGGCTGCGGCTGCAGGATCTGTGTGTGAGGTCTGGGGCTGGGGCTTGCTCTGCTTGCCTGTGGGTGGATTGAGGCTGCAGCTCCAGCTCGGTCAGCGCTGCTCTCTGGGGACCCGGGGCATGGCAGCACCCCAGGGAGCAGCAGCCTGTGGAGTGATGAAGTTTTCCCAGCTCCCACGGACCGTCCCCATCCACCTTCGGCCGAGGAGCGTCGGCCCATCGCCTGCAACGACCCACAAAGGTAAACCGTGTGTCTCGTCCCGGTGGGATACCTGCACCATCGCTCTGCCAAGAACAGGCATCAGTTCCCTGGTGTAGGTACGTAGCTTCGCCATGACCGGGACCAGCTTGGGTCGTGCAGCTGGGTTAATCCACAGTTTATCAAAAGTTCTCTGACTCATCAACGACGGACCCGAGCCCGTGTCCACTTCCATACTTACAGGGACTCCGTTGATTTTTACTTCCATTATCACTGGGGGCGAATCGTCGGTGCACGTATACAGTCCCAACACCTCATCATCTTCTGCCTGCTCCTCGCTGAACAGTGGATCATCCCCCATCTCCTCAGCCACATGGTGAGTCCAATTTCTTTTACGCATAAGCTGAAGGTGGCCTTTCAGGTGGCAGGTATTGCACGTGTACTCCACAAACCTGCACCGGTAAGGCCCATGGCTTCCTCCGCAGCATGGTGCTGCTTGATTGGCCCCCCTCAGCGGACGCTGAGTTCCAGGACCCCGAGGTCCATGCTCTCTGCCCCGGGCGAGCCACGTTCTGTAGTTTTGTCCGTGGTGGGCGCTATCCTGTGGACAGTGCCTGCCGGGTTCGAGACTGTGTGGATCATTTGTTTAGTGCTGCAAGTCGAGGTCATATATGCCCGGCTGATGGTGATGGCCTTTGTCAGGGTGACTGTGGGTTCCGTGGCCAGCAGCTTGTGAAGGAGGCCCTCATGGCCAATCCCCATGACGAAAACGTCCCGCAGCGCCTCGTCAAGGTGTGCGCCAAAATCACACGGCGCCGCAAGTCTCCTGAGGTCCGCAGCATATTTGATGACATCCTGGCCCTCGGGTCTGCAGTGATGGTAAAATTTGTATCTGGCTGTGAGGATGCTCTCCTTCGGTTTCAACTGGTCACGAATGAGTTCCGTCAGCTCCTCGTATGACTTGTCCCTGGCGCTCCCGGGTGCCAGCAAATCCCTAATGAAACAGTAAACCTCATCGCCACAACTGGAGAGCAATATCGCCTTACGCTTCTCTCTCGTGCATTCGTGTCCTCCTCAGATCATTTGCTGTGAAGTAGTACTCGAGCCTTTCTTTAAAGGCCTTCCAATCATTGCCCACAGTAAAATCCTTTAGCGAGCCCAGAGTAGCCATGGTTGCGTGGAATTCACCCGCTTCCTTGTCACCAATGTGGTGTATGTAGCACACAAATCACTGACTCCACACGGTCTGGTGTTAATCTAACTGCTGTGACCTTGGTCCTTTATTGAACAGCTCCAGAGTGACTCTCAGGTGTGGTGGTCAGCCTTTTATACTGCCTCTTGCAGGTGCTTTCAGGTCTCCCACCACAGCGCCCTCTGTGGTGTACCATTGTGCTTATTTTTCATTTAAGGTACCAGGGCGATACACACATCAATACATAACATCTCACTTGCCCCGCAGAACGCAGGACGATACACACATCGATACATAACAGATTGAGAACTGGTTAGCAGACAGGAAGCAAAGAGTAAGAGTAAATGGGTACTTTTCAGAATGGCAGGCAATGACTAGTGGGGTACCGCAAGGTTCTGTGCTGGGGCCCCAGCTGTTTATATTGTACATTAATGATTTAGACGAGAGGATTAAATATAGTATCTTCAAATTTGCGGATGACACTAAGTTGGGTGGCAGTGTGAGCTGCGAGGAGAATGCTAGAAGGCTGCAGAGTGACTTGGATAGGTTAGGTGAGTGGGCAAATGCATGGCAGATGAAGTATAATGTGGATAAATGTGAGGTTATCCACTTTGGTGATAAAAACAGAGAGACAGACTATTATCTGAATGGTGACAAATTAGGAAAAGGGGAGGTGCAACGAGACCTGGGTGTCATGGTACATCAGTCATTGAAGGTTGGCATGCAGGTACAGCAGGCGGTTAAGAAAGCAAATGGCATGTTGGCCTTCATAGCGAGGAGATTTGAGTACAGGGGCAGGGAGGTGTTACTACAGTTGTACAGGGCCTTGGTGAGGCCACACCTGGGGTATTGTGTACAGTTTTGGTCTCCTAACTTGAGGAAGGACATTCTTGCTATTGAGGGAGTGCAGCGAAGGTTCACCAGACTGATTCCTGGGATGGCGGGACTGACCTATCAAGAAAGACTGGATCAACTGGGCTTGTATTCACTGGAGTTCAGAGGAATGAGAGGGGATCTCATAGAAACGTTTAAAATTCTGACGGGTTTAGACAGGTTAGATGCAGGAAGAATGTTCCCAATGTTGGGGAAGTCCAGAACCAGGGGTAAGGATAAGGGGTAAGCCATTTAGGACCAAGATGAGGAGAAACTTCTTCACCCAGAGAGTGGTGAACCTGTGGAATTCTCTACCACAGAAAGTTGTTGAGGCCAATTCACTAAATATACTCAAAAAGGAGTTAGATGTAGTCCTTACTACTAGGGGGATCAAGGGGTATGGCGAGAAAGCAGGAATGGGGTACTGAAGTTGCATGTTCAGCCATGAACTCATTGAATGGCGGTGCAGGTTCGAAGGGCCGAATGGCCTACTCCTGCACCTATTTTCTATGTTTCTATGTTTCTATGTTTCTATGATGACATCAGATTTTATTTATTTTAAATGGGCAGGTGGTTCAGCTCATTCCTGGCGGATATATGCCGGAAGTCTAGCCCTTTATATCTCAGGTTCAGGTTGCAGCATTATTTACTAGTGTTATTCACCATTGTTTCATTGTTCAGCTTCATTCTTTGTGGGGTTTTTCTGTCTGTAGTTTACTCATCATGTATTCTATAGGCTGAAATCACAGACTTTCAAATATTCACATTAACCTGTAATTTTTCCAACCATGTCTCTGCTTCAGAAGCTTCCAAATTATACTTGTTAGCTCTTGAAGATTGTTACGCTGTTGCAACTAATTTTTCAGTGATTCAATCATTCGGTTTATCTTGTGGCTTTCTTTGTCAATCACTCAGTTTGACACTGGCTGTGTTAAATTGTCTCTCTCAGACTGCAGACTTGTGCCATTTTTAAAAATAATTGGGTAAATTGCCCCATGTCAGTTGGTAAATAAAAGTTTATTTTTATATACAAGATGCTGAATGCTGACTGAAAAGTGTGTCTAAAATCATAATAATAGGAAGGAAGGTTTGTAGGCAGGCACTGCACATCCCACACAAGATTTAGCCAAACTCACAGCCAATTTGCACACAGCAAGATCCCACAAATGAGGAAAGTGACCATATCTTCTGTTTTGGTGGTATTGGTTGAAGGATAAGTGTTGAATGAGATATCAGCACAACTCCTCTGCTATTTTTCAAATAGTGCCATGGGATCTTTAACATCCACCCGAAAGGGCAAATGGGGCCTTGTCTAAAAAGTAGCACCTCCAAAAGCACAGCACTCGTTCACAGAAGTGCCAGCCTGGATTATGTATTCAAGTCTGTGAAGTGGGGCTTGAAGTTATGGCCCTCTGACTCAGAGGCAAGAATTTATGCTTGTGTGCATGATAGACACATGCATATATTCATATCTATCTTCTCTTCATCTGTTTGTCAATAACAATATCTTTCATTCATATTGCACCTCGAATGTAGACAAAGGGCTGGAAATTCGGCGATGTTGCGACCGAGTTTTTGGTGCTATTTCACCTTTATGGCGAAAACCCGGTCGGCAGAAAATTCGTTGACAATGTGCGGCGGCGGTTTCCAAATGCCGCTGGAGAGAGGACAGCCGCCGTGCATGACTCGAAATATCGCTTTCATCAAAAATTTAGTTCTGTGCGCACTTGGATTTTGCGCGAAAAATACCGACAGGGAAAAACCTGTCGTGGCAAGCCTACCAGCAGCAGGACGTATGGAGACCTGCAAAAGTAAGTTAAAGTTTTGATTTTTTAAATCTTTTGCAGCGATTCAATGGATAAATGTCTTGTAAATGTTGTGAATTTTTTTTTCAATTTATTTTTTGGTGTTTTTCTGCCCAACTCGCAACAGTATCGGCCTTGGACTAAAGTTGGCGAGGATCGCGGTTTGCTCTACGATTCCTCATGCAATGCTGATTTTTACCTCTGCGCAAATTCAAGCTTGAATTTCCGGCCTGACAGTGATAGCGAAATGATAACGGCAATTTTGGCGAACAAATATTGTTATCGCTGAGAACCGAATTTCCAGCTCTAAATATCCGAAGGCACTTAGCAGAGGCATAATCAAAAAAAAATAGATGACAAAGCAAAGAAGGAAATGCTAGGAGAGCTGACTAAAAGCTGTCTCAAATAAGTTGGTTTTAAGAAAAGCCTTAACAGAGGAGCCATTGTGGTTGTTTGTGAATTTTTGATCATAAGAATCAGCAACCACTACAACTTGTATTTATATAGCGCCTTTAACGTAGTGAAATGTCCCAATGCGCTTCACAGGAGTATTATGAGATTTAAAAATTTGACACCGAGCCACATAAGTAGAAATTAGCACAGATGACCAAAAGCTTGGTCAAAGAGGTAGGTTTTAAGGAGCATCTTGAAGAAGGAAAGAGAGGTAGAGAGGCAGAGAGGTTTAGGCAGGGAGTTGCAGAGCTTGGGGTCTAGGCAACAGAAGGCACGGCCTCTGATAGTTGAGTGATTATAATCCCACAGAGGCTGTTGAAGCAGCAACGCGGGTTGTGCATGCCACATTGGAGCCTGCTGCCGGGACCAGTTCCACCAGGGCAGCGTCACACTGTGAGTTTAGCGCTGGGCTCATGATAATTAGTCCCCAGCGACAATTTGTCGGTCCTACCAGCGCCACCATTTTCGACAGCATTAACCCCAGGCCAGGGTGGCACCGGCAGCTTTGTAGCGGCCACAAATTTCTAGGCCTTAATTTCTAAGTGAGTATTAATCAGTTCAGTGATCCTGGCTTGTAAAGTGAGGTAGGATCATATCAAAAGGACAAAGTTTCATGCAATTTACTATTTTGCTTTTACAAGGAAAAGTAGGGAATTGCTAAAACTAACTGGAAAATGTTCTAGTCATTCATACATCTTATGTAAAAATAAAGCAGATTGTTGGTTTACAATTATCCTCAACTCACTGGAGTGCTTCTCCACCTTCTGGAATATTAGAGAAATGCACATGGCAAAACATATGAGATCACGGTATCCAGGACACGCAGCAAGGAGTCTCATTGTTAAGGCCCTGGGGCATGCTGTTGTTTAACTAGATATTCGACAGAAGGAGTATACTCCTGATTGTAGAGCATGCAGGGTCCACTTACAGGAAAACTGGACCCAAGAAAATATCCAGTGCATACCTGAAATTTGTAACAAGTTGTAAATTATATTCTCTCAAAGAATTGATACCAATTTTCAGAATAATGAAATCTTAAGGTACAAATTACCAGAAAAAAAGCTTTTGAGTCAAACCAAATTACCATGGTAAGAACTCCCTGTCACAACAGTCTAAAATTGATGGATATCTCACACCAAACAATCCACTAATGTTCCACAAATGGTCGAACTTAGCCTCAACCAGGATTTGATCATGTGACTATGCAAGCATTATAAGGTTCTTAAATTATTGCATTGCTGAGGCACTACCCACACACTAAAGCGACTGCAATGTGTATGAAATATCACCTGACAAAATACAGCTAGAGTCATTTATATTTGTGTCCCATTAACTCCCTCGCTTTACAGCTAAAATCTGAACAGTAAACTTCTTAATGTTATGAAACAAAATGAAAGGGGCCCGGAGTAAGTTGCTTACAAGAAATTACCACAAAATGCAATTTTAAAAGGTTACAAATCTTTGTAGGAATAGTCCAAATACAACCATCACAAATACCTCCTCCTGAGGTTTTCTAATCCCTCCATGGCCTCGTCCCAACCAATGGGATCAATTTTCCCCAATGACGGTTTTTGGCATATTGGCAGAGTTACGCCCTTTATTTTGGCCCCAACTACTCCAAACAAATAAGTAGCAAGTTTCCCCGTTCTATTTTTTGAATTTGGTGCCGCGCAGCCTGTCCTGCAGCTTCGGGGGATGGAGCCTAATGTCTGCGCCGAAAAAACGATGCCCCACCCCCCGTCTATACCTTCCCCCCAAAAAAAGGATGTTTTTGACTTGATTGCTATGGGCACGCAAGCCCAGTACTACTCCCGATCTGCATTCAGCCATTTTTAAAGAGCCAGTTATGTGTAAGAACCTTAATTGTCATTGGAAAAATCGGAGCTGCAATACAATATGCAACGCAGCTCAAGGACTAAGAATGAAGTGGAGGCATTGGTTACTGTGATTGAGGCCAGATGGCATGAGCTGGACACCAGCAGAGGTCACATAAAAGTGAAGAAATGAAACGAATAAACGCTGGAACCAACTTGCAGAAGATTACTGTGCAATGGTGACCACCCCGAGGTCTGGAGGTCAGTGCAAAAAGAAGTGGCAGGACCTTGGTCACGTAGTTAGTGTAAGTAATATTTTCATTTATTCAATAGAATTGCAAATGTAAATGTGATCAGCTATATATGTCCCACCCAACAGAAAGACACCCTCTCTAAAAAGTTATATTTTCATATTTGCAGAGGAAGGTGGCACACAACAAATGAGAAAGAACTCGAACAGGAGGAGACCGGCAAATCTGCACCTACTGAAGAGAGGGTCGCTGTTTTGATGGGTCCTGCCGGAGAAAAGCAACCACCACTGCACAAGCTGGGCCCTCACTCGAGGGAGAGTGTAAGTCCTACAAATTCCATAGTCTGACTTTGCTAAATGTTAAGTACTATGCGGGCTAGCTATGCTTCAGTTCATGGGGATGTCTCCATCAGCTACGCTTCCGTGTGCTATCATTCATCGTGGTCCTTCAAATCAGCCTGCTGCCTGCGCTGAGTGAGCCTAATTATGCCACCCACCCTGCCCCCTCTTCTGCTGCTAACCATTTGTCTGTTCTGTTATATTTTGCAGAACTTGAGGCCAACCCTGACGATGCAGAAGAAGATTCAGACGAGGACAAGCCTGAAGAGGAGAACATCATCCAATCCCACCTTCCAGACCAAGAGCATGGGGGTGACAGGGAGGGGAAGGGGAAGTTGATGGATGAAACCCCCACTGTTGTACTCACTCTGGAGGAGGTGCAGGTGCCATCCATTGAGGTGCCAGGCCTTTTCCTGAGTGGTACAAGTGTTGTTGGGATATTCCATGGTTTCCCAAAGTCGGAGGCTGGGGATTCCAGTGGGATGCAGCGAGCTACACCCGTGACCCTTCTGTACGAGGCTGCAGGTCCCAGTGGGATGCAGCTATAGCGTTCTGGAGTAGGATGAACATATCATGGGTGCTCCAGGGCATCTTGCATCAACTGACATGATGTGATGCATGTTGTCACACACGAGTTGCACATTAACGGAGTTGGAGCCTTTTCTATTCCTGTAATCTCGGAATCCTCCAGAGGTGCTCGCAAGGTGATGTGGATAAAGTCGATGCAGCCCTGTATCTTTGGGAAGTCAGCAATCCTGGAGAAGCCCACAGCCCTTCCACGCATTGCCTTTGTGGTCATGGGGAACTTTACATCGTCATTCCTCCGGGCATATAGTGCAGCAGTCACCTGCCAAATGCAGATATGCGTTGCATGTTGAGAAATGGCCTGGAACAATCGAGATGCATAGAATGAAAGTGCAGCTGTAACCTTCACTTCAACTGACAATGCAGTCCTCTTGACACTTCTAGCTTGCAAGTCTGCTTTTACTAACTCACAGATCTCAGTTACAAATTCTTTGCAGAAACGCAGCCTTCTGACACAGTCTGCATCACTCAGGTGCAGGTACAAACGCCTATCTCGATATACCCGATGTGGGTAAGGCCCCCTGCCCGTCATCCTACGTGCTCTGAGGCTCCTCATGCAATGATGTTGAATCAATTATCTCCTCCGCAGCACCATCGTGCAAAGGCTTGCACAAGGTATGGCATTCTCAGTATTGCCTCCGTGATTAAATTGCATCAAGCTCAAAATGGCAGGCAGGACATGATTCTTAGTTCTCTCTCTCCCCAAGGTCGACGCCCTAGTATGGACCACACCCAGGTCTGAGCAGGTGCAATGGTCAGGAAACCCTCCCCACCAGGCTTCATTTGATGCATAGTGGCATAGTATAAGGCTTCTCATGCCTTCAGTTCACCTTCCACACCTCCCCACCTTCCCACCCCGGGGCTTCTTTTCAAGCTGAGCCCCGAGCCTCTGCGTCCGGGCGAGGGATCGATTCTGCCAGCCGACGCTCCGATCCTCAAGCCCGGTTTGGAGACATTCGTTGGTAGTGTGACACTTTAAAAAAAATCAAAACTTAAAGAATTCCATGAAACTTCCATTTTCTGCATTTTAAGTATGAAAAATTTAAGCTTGATGATGCATATTTATGCATTCTTGACTCCTTCCAAAATTTTGCCTAAAAACAATGGCATCTTCCTGCACCGATTTTTTGATGTGCGCTGGTTTTTCTTAAGTGCCCAGAAGGTTTTTTGGGAGTGGTCACATACACCGTCCTAAGAGAAATGTAAGTTGGCCAAACTTGCATCATTTTGAAAAACTGGCGCAGATATCAGGTTACGTTCCCCGTGACGCAAAAGAAAACAAAACTAAAAAGTCCCTGACGACTACGTGTGCGGGAAGTGTATCCGCCTCGAGCTCCTGACGGTCCGCGTTGCGGAGTTGGAGCTGAGGGTGGATTCACTCTGGAGCATCCACGATGCTGAGAATGACGTGAGTAGCACGTGTAGCGAGTTGGTCTTACCGCAGGAGAAGGGTCCACAGCCAGATAGGGAATGGAAGACCAGCAGGAAGAGTAGTGCAAGGAAGGTAGTACAGGGGTCCCCTGTGGTCATCCCCCTGCAAAACAGATACACCGCTTTGAGTACTGCTGGGGGGGATGACTCATCAGGGGAGGGCAGCAGCAGCCAAGTTCATGGCACCGTGGCTGGCTCTGTTGCACAGAAGGGCAGGAAAAAGAGTGGGAGAGCGATAGTGATAGGGGATTCAACCGATACTCCAGGATGGTATGTTGCCTCCCTGGTGCAAGGGTCAAGGATGTCTCGGAGCGGGTGCAGAACATTCTGAAAAGGGAGGGAGAACAGCCAGTTGTCGTGATGCACATTGGTACCAAAGACATAGGTAAAAAAAGGGATGAGGTCCTACGAAACGAATTTAAGGAGCTAGGAGCTAAATTAAAAAGTAGGACCTCAAAAGTGGTAATCTCGGGATTGCTACCAGTGCCACGTGCTAGTCAGATTAGGAATCGCAGGATAGCGCAGATGAATACGTGGCTTAAGCAGTGGTGCAGCAGGGAGGGATTCAAATTCCTGGGGCATTGGAACCGGTTCTGGGGGAGGTGGGACCAGTACAAACCGGACAGTCTGCACCTGGGCAGGACCGGAACCAATGTCCTAGGGAGAGTGTTTGCTAGTGCTGTTGGGGAGGAGTTGAACTAATATGGCAGGGGGATGGGAACCAATGCAGGGAGACAGAGGGAGACAAAAAGGAGGCAAAAGCAAAAGACAGAAAGGAGATGAGGAAAACTGGAGGGCAAAGAAACCCAAGGCAAAGAACAAAAAGGGCCACTGTACAGCAAAATTCTAAAAAGACAAAGGGTGTTAAAAAAACAAGCCTGAAGGCTTTGTGTCTTAATGCAAGGAGTATCCGCAATAAGGTGGAAGAATTAACTGGGCAAATAGATGTTAACAAATATGATGTGATTGGGATTACGTAGACGTGGCTCCAGGATGATCAGGGCTGGGAACTCAACATCCAGGGGTATTCAACATTCAAGAAGGATAGAATAAAAGGAAAAGGAGATGGGGTAGCATTGCTGGTTAAAGAGGAGATTAATGCAATAGTTAGGAAGGACATTAGCTTGGATGATGTGGAATCTATATGGGTAGAGCTGCAGAACACCAAAGGGCAAAAAACGTTAGTGCGTGTTGTGTACAGACCTCCAAACAGTAGTAGTGATGTTGGGGAGGGCATCAAACAAGAAATTATGGGTGCATGCAATAAGGGTGCAGCAGTTATAATGGGTGACTTTAATATGCACATAGATTGGGCGAGCCAAACTGGAAGCAATACGGTGGAGGAGGATTTCCTGGAGTGCATAAGGGATGGTTTTCTGGACCAATATGTCGAGGAACCAACTAGGGGGGAGGCCATCTTAGACTGGGTGTTGTGTAATGAGAGAGGATTAATTAGCAATCTCATTGTACGAGGCCCCTTGGGGAAGAGTGACCATAATATGGTGGAATTCTGCATTAGGATGGAGAATGAAACAGTTAATTCAGAGACCATGGTCCAGAACTTAAAGAAGGGTAACTTTGAAGATATGAGGCGTGAATTGGCTAGGATAGATTGGCGAATGATACTGAAGGGGTTGACTGTGGATGGGCAATGGCAGACATTTAGAGACCGCATGGATGAACTACAACAATTGTACATTCCTGTCTGGCGTAAAAATAAAAAAGGGAAGGTGGCTCAACCGTGGCTATCAAGGGAAATCAGGGATAGTATTAAAGCCAAGGAAGTGGCATACAACTTGGCCAGAAATAGCAGTGAACCCGGGAACTGGGAGAAATTTAGAACTCAGCAGAGGAGGACAAAAGGTTTGATTAGGGCAGGGAAAATGGAGTACGAGAAGAAGCTTGCAGGGAACATTAAGACGGATTGCAAAAGTTTCTATCGGTATGTAAAGAGAAAAAGGTTAGTAAAGACAAACGCAGGTCCCCTGCAGTCAGAATCAGGGGAAGTCATAACTGGGAACAAAGAAATGGCAGACCAATTGAACAAGTACAAGGACAAAGGGTGTTAAAAAAACAAGCCTGAAGGCTTTGTGTCTTAATGCAAGGAGTATCCGCAATAAAGTGGATGAATTAACTGGGCAAATAGATGTTAACAAATATGATGTGATTGGGATTACGGAGACGTGGCTCCAGGATGATCAGGGCTGGGAACTCAACATCCAGGGGTATTCAACATTCAGGAAAGATAGAATAAAAGGAAAAGGAGGTGGGGTAGCATTGCTGGTTAAGGAGCAAATTAAGGCAATAGTTCGGAAGGACATTAGCTTGGATGATGTGGAATCTATATGGGTAGAGCTGCAGAATACCAAAGGGCAATAAACGTTAGTGGTAGTTGTGTACAGACCTCCAAACAGTAGTAGTGATGTTGGGGAGGGCATTAAACATGAAATTAGGGGTGCGTGCAATAAAGGTGCAGCAGTTATAATGGGTGACTTTAATATGAACATAGAATGGGTTAACCAAACTGGAAGCAATATGGTGGAGGAGGATTTCCTGGAGTGCACAAGGGATGGTTTTTTAGACCAATATGTCGAGGAACCAACTAGGGGGGAGGCCATCTTAGACTGGGTGTTGTGTAATGAGAGAGGATTAATTAGCAATCTCGTTGTGCGAGGCCCCTTGGGGAAGAGTAACCATAATATGGTGGAATACTGCATTAGGATGGAGAATGAAACAGTTAATTCAGAGACCATGGTCCAGAACTTAAAGAAGGGTAACTTTGAAGGTATGAGGCGTGAATTGGCTAGGATAGATTGGCAAATGATACTGAAGGGGTTGACTGTGGATGGGCAATGGCAGACATTTAGAGCCCGCATGGATGAACTACAACAATTGTACATTCCTGTCTGGCCTAAAAATAAAAAAGGGAAGGTGGCTCAACCGTGGCTATCAAGGGAAATCAGGGATAGTATTAAAGCCAAGGAAGTGGCATACAAATTGTCCAGAAATAGCAGCGAACCCGGGGACTGGGAGAAATTTAGAACTCAGCAGAGGAGGACAAAGAGTTTGATTAGGGCAGGGAAAAATGGAGTACGAGAAGAAGCTTGCAGGGAACATTAAGACGGATTGCAAAAGTTTCTTTCGATATGTAAAGAGAAAAAGATTAGTAAAGACAAACGTTGGTCCCCTGCAGTCAAAATCAGGGGAAGTCATAACGGGGAACAAAGAAATGGCGGACCAATTGAACAAGTACTTTGGTTCGGTATTCACTGAGGAGGACACAAACAACCTTCCGGATATAAAAGGGGTCGGAGGGTCTAGTAAGGAGGAGGAACTGAGGGAAATCCTTATTAGTCGGGAAATTGTGTTGGGGAAATTGATGGGATTGAAGGCCGATAAATCCCCAGGGCCTGATGGACTGCATCCCAGAGTACTTAAGGAGATGGCCTTGGAAATAGTAGATGCATTGACAGTCATTTTCCAACATTCCATTGACTTTGGATCAGTTCCTATGGAGTGGAGGGTAGCCAATGTAACCCCACCTTTTAAAAAAGGAGGGAGAGAGATAACAGGGAATTATAGACCGGTCAGCCTGACATTGGTAGTGGGTAAAATGATGGAATCAATTATTAAGGATGTCATAGCAGTGCATTTGGAAAGAGGTGATATGATAGGTCCAAGTCAGCATGGATTTGTGAAAGGGAAATCATGTTTGACAAATCTTCTGGAATTTTTTGAGGATGTTTCCAGTAGAGTGGACAAGGGAGAACCAGTTGATGTGGTATATTTGGACTTTCAGAAGGCTTTCGACAAGGTCCCACACAAGAGGTTAATGTGCAAAGTTAAAGCACATGGGATTGGGGGTAGTGTGCTGACATGGATTGAGAACTGGTTGTCAGACAGGAAGCAAAGAGTAGGAGTAAATGGGGACTTTTCAGAATGGCAGGCAGTGACTAGTGGGGTACTGCAAGGTTCTGTGCTGGGGCCCCAGCTGTTTACACTGTACATTAATGATTTAGACGAGGGGATTAAATGTAGTATCTCCAAATTTGCGGATGACACTAAGTTGGGTGGCAGTGTGAGCTGTGAGGAGGATGCTATGAGGCTGCAGAGCGACTTGGATAGGTTAGGTGATTGGGCAAATGCATGGCAGATGAAGTATAATGTGGATAAATGTGAGGTTATCCACTTTGGTGGTAAAAACAGAGAGACAGACTGTTATCTGAATGGTGACAGATTAGGAAAAGGGGAGGTACAACGAGACCTGGGTGTCATGGTACATCAGTCATTGAAGGTTGGCATGCAGGTACAGCAGGCGGTTAAGAAAGCAAATGGCATGTTGGCCTTCATAGCGAGGGGATTTGAGTACAGGGGCAGGGAGGTGTTGCTACAGTTGTACAGGGCCTTGGTGAGGCCACACCTGGAGTACTGTGTACAGTTTTGGTCTCCTAACCTGAGGAAGGACATTCTTGCTATTGAGGGAGTGCAGCGAAGGTTCACCAGACTGATTCCCGGGATGGCGGGACTGACCTATCAAGAAAGACTGGATCAACTGGGCTTGTATTCACTGGAGTTCAAAAGAATGAGAGGGGACCTCATAGAAACATATAAAATTCTGACGGGGTTAGACAGGTTAGATGCAGGAAGAATGTTCCCAATGTTGGGGAAGTCCAGAACCAGGGGTCACAGTCTAAGGATAAGGGGTAAGCCATTTAGGACCGAGATGCGGAGGAACTTCTTCACCCAGAGAGTGGTGAACCTGTGGAATTCTCTACCACAGAAAGTTGTTGAGGCCAATTCACTAAATATATTCAAAAAGGAGTTAGATGAAGTCCTTACTACTAGGAGAATCAAGGGGTATGGTGAGAAAGCAGGAATGGGGTACTGAAGTTGCATGTTCAGCCATGAACTCATTGAATGGCGGTGCAGGCTAGAAGGGCCGAATGGCCTACTTCTGCACCTATTTTCTATGTTTCTATGTTTCTATGTTCGGTATTCACTAAGGAGGACACCAACAACCTTCCGGATATAAAAGGGGTCAGAGGTTCTAGTAAGGAGGAGGAACTGAGGGAAATTTTTATTAGTCGGGAAATTGTGTTGGGGAAATTGATGGGATTGAAGGCCGATAAATCCCCAGGGCCTGATGGACTGCATCCCAGAGTACTTAAGGAGGTGGCCTTGGAAATAGTGGATGCATTGCCAGTCATTTTCCAACATTCCATTGACTCTGGATCAGTTCCTATCGAGTGGAGGATAGCCAATGTCACCCCACTTTTTAAAAAAGGAGGGAGAGAGAAAACAGGGAATTATAGACCGGTCAGCCTGACCTCAGTAGTGGGTAAAATGATGGAATCAATTATTAAGGATGTCATAGCAGTGCATTTGGAAAATAGTGACATGATAGGTCCAAGTCAGCATGGATTTGTGAAAGGGAAATCATGCTTGACAAACCTTCTGGAATTTTTTGAGGATGTTTCCAGTAAAGTGGACAAAGGAGAACCAGTTGATGTGGTATATTTGGACTTTCAGAAGGCTTTCGACAAGGTCCCACACAAGAGATTAATGTGCAAAGTTAAAGCACATGGGATTGGGGGTAGTGTGCTGACGTGGATTGAGAACTGGTTGTCAGACAGGAAGCAAAGAGTAGGAGTAAATGAGTACTTTTCAGAATGGCAGGCAGTGACTAGTGGGGTACCGCAAGATTCTGTGCTGGGGCCCCAGCTGTTTACACTGTACATTAATGATTTAGACGAGGGGATTAAATGTAGTATCTCCAAATTTGCGGATGACACTAAGTTGGGTGGCAGTGTGAGCTGCGAGGAGGATGCTATGAGGCTGCAGAGTGACTTGGATAGGTTAGGTGAGTGGGCAAATGCATGGCAGATGAAGTATAATGTGGATAAATGTGAGGTTATCCACTTTGGTGGTAAAAACAGAGAGACAGACTATTATCTGAATGGTGACAGATTAGGAAAAGGGGAGGTGCAACGAGACCTGGGAGTCATGGTACATCAGTCATTGAAGGTTGGCATGCAGGTACAGCAGGCGGTTAAGAAAGCAAATGGCATGTTGGCCTTCATAGCGAGGGGATTTGAGTACAGGGTCAGGGAGGTGTTGCTACAGTTGTACAGGGCATTGGTGAGGCCACACCTGGAGTATTGTGTACAGTTTTGGTCTCCTAACTTGAGGAAGAACATTCTTGCTATTGAGGGAGTGCAGCGAAGATTCACCAGACTGATTCCCGGGATGGTGGGACTGACCTATCAAGAAAGACTGGATCAACTGGGCTTGTATTCACTGGAGTTCAGAAGAATGAGAGGGGACCTCATAGAAACGTTTAAAATTCTGACGTGTTTAGACAGGTTAGATGCAGGAAGAATGTTCCCAATGTTGGGGAAGTCCAGAACCAGGGGTCACTGTCTAAGGATACGGGGTAAGCCATTTAGGACTGAGATGAGGAGAAACTTCTTCACCCAGAGAGTGGTGAACCTGTGGAATTCTCTACCACAGAAAGTTTTTGAGGCCAATTCACTAAATATATTCAAAAGGGAGTTAGATGTAGTCCTTACTACTCGGGGGATCAAGGGGTATGGCGAGAAAGCAGGAAGGGGGTACTGAAGTTGCATGTTCAGCCATGAACTCATTGAATGGCGGTGCAGGCTAGAAGGGCCGAATGGCCTACTTCTGCACCTATTTTCTATGTTTCTATGTTTCTATATCCTAACTAACTGAGTTTCACTGGCGTACAAACTTTGGAGAAACTTGGATATTTTAATTTAGGCCAAAAAAGCGGCGCAAATCATTGGGGAAAATTGAGCCCAATCTCTGTAACCTCCTCCAGCCATATGACGCTGACATTTCTGCACTCCTCCAATTCTGGTCTCTTGTGCATCTCTGATTTTCTTCGCTCCACCATTGGCGGCTGTGCCTTCAGCTGCCTAAGCTCTGGAATTCCCTCCCTACCTCTCAGTTTCTCTCTCCTCCTTTAAGATGCTCTTTGAAACCTACACCTTTGACCAAGCTTTTGGTCACCTGTATTAATATGTCCTTATGTGGCTCAGTGTCAAATTTTGCTTGATAATGTTCCTGCGAAGCGCCATGTGGCGGTTTACTACGTTAAAAGCACTATACCAATGCAAGTTGTTGTTGTTGTTGAAGTCCAATTGCCAATAGTAGAAATCTCCAATATAAATATTCCACTGTTAATAATGACTGATGTCTTTTCATCTCTTGCCTCTGTAGCTGCTCTGTTGTGAATGAATGTTTCTAGGAAACCATCGCATGTTTCTGCTTCCTTCACCCAAACCTGACTCTTTCTCACTGGTCATACTTGGTACTATGGCAACTGCCACCCACATCACGCTAACTAACATTGACTGAGCTCTTCACAATGGCAGCCTGCATAAACTGAGGTTGGATTATGCTGTACCAGTTCTTTAATAAGAGAATTTTAAAAAACCAGAAAAGAATGGTGGTCAGATATAGAAGTTTTAATTATAATAAATAGCACGCATACCTTTTAGCGTAAGAGTTGTGGCAATTGTCAGAAACTTTTGGTTGTCACAAAAAGGAATTGACCATGTACATGCTACAAGTTTGTTAATATGAACCTGGCTCTGTTATTCAATCATTGCTCTCAAACAGACAACATTAAAGGCAGAACAAGGGAAGAGATGATGTAGCCCAGTGACCCACCACAGTATGACACAGGGTGGACATGGTCGCTTTGCATGATGAGATGCCGGTCAATTGGGCCACTCACCCCAAAGAAAGGCGAGAAATGTTCCAGTCAACCTATAGATTCTTGAGCAAGCATTTATACAGCAATATTGATAGAAGTCTGGGAACAGACTTGCTGTAAGCTGAAAAATAGAAGAGAGATTAATAAAATAGTACAACAGCAACAAGAGATACTGCACAAATATTCAAATGGTTGTGGTAAGAAGGAGCAAAAAGAAAATCATATTAAATGATGTATTGGTCCAAGTTAGGAAAAGCACACCCTATAAACTGCTGCAACTCATAAAGCTGACCTACAGATAAGAACCAAAAGACCTATAATATTTATAACAGCATTTGTCATGATATTGCTCAATTTACAGAGCAGAGGTCTACTTCAAAAAAGGATATTTTGTGCACTCATAGTGCTGAGTTCCATGATCCCAACTACATTTTAGTGCAAAAATATAACATTTGTTATTTCGGATCTGTCAAATTTGAAAAGGCAGGACCACTAAAATTGAACAGACTAGTATCTGACAAGTGCCTGTGAAGAGTTATTGATTTTATAGACCCACTGCCAGAATGTTTAACAAATCAGCAGTCAGTCAGAAAGTGCCAAGTACCAAGTTAACTGCATTCAAACAACATTCTAGCTGCATCTTTTGGGTTTTAATTTGCCTGTTCCTTCGCCAGCTGGTGGTGGATCCCACGGCATTCCTCTATCTTTGTCCTTCCCATAGCGCCGCCAGTAAATATTCACGCCCTGCAAAAATAAATGGCGGATTGGTGATGTTAGTCAGCATGCAACAGCGACTTAGCATTACCACGGCCAATTTCAACGCTAGCGCTGAGTTCAGCACTGGGTCATAAAAAAAATAAAGAGATGGAAGATAGATTATGAAAGTAAATTAGCACGGAATATAAAAACAGATAGTAAGAGTTTCTACAGGTACATAAAAAAGAAAAGAGTGGCTAAAGTAAATGTTGGTCCCCGAGAGGATGAGACTGGGGGAATTAATAATGGAGAACAGGGAAATGGCAGACTTTGAACAAATATTTTGTAACGGTCTTCATGGTAGAAGACACTAAAAACATCCAATAATGGATAATCAAGGGGCTATAGGGAGGGAGGAACTTAATACATTCACTATCACTAATGAAGTAGTTCTTGGTAAACTAATTGAACTAAAAGTGGACAAGTCCCCGGGACCTGATAGCTTGCATCCTAGGGTCTTAAAAGAAGTGGCTGCAGAGATAATGGATGCATTGGTTGTAATCTACCAAAATTCCCTGGATTCTGCGCCGATCCCAGCAGATTGGAAAACCGCAAATGTAACGCCACTATTTAAAAAAGGAGGCAGACCAAAAGCGGGAAACTATAGACCAGTTAGCCTAATATCTATTATTGGGAAAATGCTGGAGTCCATTATTAAGGAAGCAGTAGTGGGACATTTGGAAAAGCATAATTCAATCAAGCAGAGTCAGCATGGTTTTATGAAAGGGAAATCATGTTTGACAAATTTTCTGGAGTTCTTTCATGATGTAAGGAGCAGGATGGATAAGGGGAAACCAGTGGATGTGGTGTATTTGGATTTCCAGAAGGCATTCGATAAGGTGACACATAAAAGGTTACTGCACAAGATAAAAGTTCACAGGATTGGGGTAATATATTAGCATGGCTGATTAACAGAAAACAAAGATAAATGGATAATTTTCTGATTGGCAAAGAGTAACTAGTGGGGTGCCGCAGGGATCGGTGCTGGGGCCTCAACTCTTTACAAGCTATATTAATGACTTGGATGAAGGGACCGAGTGTAATGTAGCCAAGTTTGCTGATGATACAAAGATGAGTGGGAAAGCAAACTGTGAGGAGGACACAAAAAATCTGCAAAGGGATATGGACAGGCAAAAACGAAGAGGCAAAGATTTGGCAGATGGAGTATAATTTGGGAAAATGTGAGGTCATCCATTTTGGCAGAACAAATAGAAAAGCAAATTATTATTTAAATGGAGAAAAATTGCAAAGTGCTGCAGTACAGAGGGTCCTGGGGGTCCTTGTGCATGAAACACAAAAAGTGAGTATGCAGGTACAGCAAGTAATCAGGAACGCAAATGGAATGTTGACCTTTATTGCAAGGGGGATAGAGTACAAAAGCAGTGAAGTCCTGCTACAACTGTACAGGGTATTGGTGAGGCCACACCTGGAGTACTGGGTACCATTTTGGTCTCTGTATTTAAGGAAGGATATACTTGCATTGGAGGCTGTTCAGAGAAGGTTCTTGAGATTGATTCTGGAGATGAGGAGTGTGATATATGGAGAATTAGGTTGAGTAGGTTGGGCCTATTTTCATTGGAATTCAGAAGAATGAGAGGTGATCTTATCGAAACATATAAGATAATGCGGGGTCTCAACAAGGTGGATGCAGAGAGGATATTTCCATTCATAGGGGAAACTAAAACTAGGGGACATAGTCTCAGAATAAGGGGCCGCCCATTTAAAACTGAGATGAGGAGGAATTTCTTCTCTCAGAGGGTTGCAAATCTATGGAATTCTCTGCCACAAAGAGCTGCGGAGGCTGGGTCATTGAATATATTTAAGGCAGAGATAGACAGATTTTTGAGTGTAAGGGAATAAAGGGTTATGGGTGCGGGCAGGGAAGTGGAACTGAGTCCATGATCAGATCAGCCATGATCTTTTTAAATGGCGGAGCAGGCTCAAGGGGCCAGGTGGCCTACTCCTGTTCCTATTTCTTATATTCTTATGTTCTTATAACGATGGCAGGGAAATTCAGCATGAAAAGAAACTGACAGGCGCTGTCAGCACCTCATGAAGGGACACACACATTTTTCACGTAAGTTTGTATTTAAATTTTTGGACTGTTTTTTAAAATGTTATTGAAGTAGTGGCTTGCTGAAATAGGTTTTTAAAAGTTTTTTGACTGTGTTCTGCTGGATGCTTTCAAGGCCTCAGATGGTAAAGGAATGCCTCTGAGAAAACAGAAAATGCTGCAAATACTCTACAGGTCAGGCAGCATCCGTGGAAAGAGAAACCAGGTTCACGACTCAGGTCGAGATGTTAGCTGAGCTGCTGTGTATTTCCTGTATTTTATGCTGGCATTTCTGATTTACAGCATCCGCTCGCAGAGGGAAGAGGAAGACACAGAAGAGGAAGAAGCAGTAGGAAGGATGCAACCCTTTGTGGTTGGGATATCTGGGATAGAATCATCCCTCTGCGGTCCCAATGACCAAAACTCCAATTCCCCTTTCAACATTAGTCCCACACCTTATCTTTCCTCTGTTACTGATCATCACGGTGTCCTCTTGGTCATGATGCTGAATTAAAAGCCACCACAAAAAAAACTCTACAATTCAACTTTATACATCTATCCATCCAATATGACATCAAGAAATCAACTCATCACCCTTATGCATTCCCTTAGTGACTGTCTTTGTGTGCCTTTGCCTATTCTACTGATGTCACGCAGTGTTACCCCAGTGGCTGCAGCATGGCTGGTGGAAGTCTGCTGACTTTCAGTGGGGGACACTGCAAATGGCCTTGCTGGTTAACCTTGAGAAGTTGGTGGCTGGGAGTATCAAATCAATCTTCTTCTTCTTGTTCTTCTTCACTCTCCTCTCCCTCTTCTTGGTCACCCACTGGCTGGGCTGGCTGCATTTCTTGGGTGTGTGAAATGAGGAAGGCACAAGGGCGGATTGTGCTGAGGGAAGAGCGAGAAAGCAAGATGTGCATCCGAGAAGGAGGATAATGTATGAGGATACCAACATCTTTTATCCTTTCTGCCCCGCCGCTGGCCAAGGGCTCAGCCATGCCCCTGCCAAGAATGGCCTGCTCCATCTCCCCCAAGGGATTGAGATGATGCTAGGAATCGGAGCTGTACCTTGTGATTGGTGCAGATTGTTCGTAGGTAATGGATTGGGAGTGGGGTTGTGCATTGTGTGAAGCTAGTGGTGCAGTTGGTAGGAATGGCTTTTGAAGACCTAGACTAGTGATCTGAGGTCATGAAGCTTCTTTGGGCATTGGAGCCAGGTGGTACTGGCAGTGACGGCCTTGGTTATGTGGTCCCACATTGTTCTTTCTGGAGGGCCTCCTGGCCCATGTGGATAGGGGACCTCTCTTCCTGTGTTGGCCCCTGCACAAAGCTGGAGTGCTTCACGCAAGACCCTGGGTGTCCCTTCCCTGGCTTGCTATGCCATTTGTTAGTGTTGAAGCATGTTTACCATTTTTATAGGTGTGGAAAACAATTCAGCTTTAAGAACTGAAACCTGCCATCTGGCAGTTATTTTTAATGTTTATGTTTTTTTGAAAATCAGTAAGAAGTAAAAAATGCATTTTTTCACTTGATTTTATTTCTATTAGTTTTGAATGCATTGCCCCTTTAATTCATAGCACCTTTAATTACCCACAGCCTCGCTCCCACATGTTGTAAAAAGCTGCATCGCCGACTGTGGACAGGAACTTCGGGTCGGAGACTTTCATTAACGCCACCAGAAGGGCGTTGCACATTAAGTTAGCGCTGCGCTTAATATCACCAACCCCCAGAGCCAATTTTTCAATGGTAGCGCTGCAACCATTTTTAGTGGCTGCTAACTCGAGTTGCCAGTAGTAATTCATGACATGCACGAATTTTTCCCTCTTCGAGTCTGGATTCTGAATAGTTGATCTGAAATCATGATTAAAGTCACTGTATGAACAGCGAGAGCTTATTTTCAGTGAAAATAGAGTGAATATTGATCACTGGAGAGAAACAAAATAAATTAAGGTCTGAAAGATCAGCAGATTAGAATAATGCCTTAGTAATAATTAATACCTCTATAGCTAATTAGGCATATATCTTCTGTTTTTAACCAAATTCCAGCATACACAGTACTTTACTTTTAGAGGCATTTATCTTCACTGGTCCCCTAAAGTTAGATACAAAAATCACCCTAGGAAATGAATACGCAGGGCTAAAAATTCAGGTATTTGCGATACTGCAATTCTTTTGGCGATAATCACGGCGGTATTTTTTTTTATCGCTGTGGTACCGCTATCGCTGGACGTCATAAAAATTGCCAAACAGTGACCAGCAATAGCGATAGCGGTAAATTTGTCTTGCATGACTGAATTTGTGCGCCGGAGCTGAAATTTACGATCGGATTAAAACCGGACCTTCTGTGCATGCGCGAATATTTTTTTCCAGTTTTTAATTCCTGATTTTTTTCTTCTTCCCGCGATTCTGGTCAGCTGTCAGGGTGCGCCCACGCATGCGCAGTACATCCAGGGCTGAATCAGCTATTTTTCACACAGTAGCCATGATGCAAGGAGAGTTCAGCAGAGAGAGAGCCAAGAAATGTAGCTATGAGACAAACGAAGCCATGTAGGGGAGATGAGGGGATTTTAATAGGAGGGTTGCAAGTAAACTCCTCCCAGCTATTCTAAAGCATCTATGGACCAGCGTGTCTGAGGAGATTTCCGCAGTGGACTATATCAGGAGGGACCACAAGCAGTGTTAGAAAAGATTTAATGACCATTGCAGGGTCATCAGAGTAAGTAATATTTTTATTGATGCACTCCTTCATTACTTAAATTGTAAATCTGACACATGTTGATATAGGTAGGATTAGTGTTGCACCTTATTGGCCATGAATGATCGTTACACATTAGTAAGATTGCTTTTTGACATCTTAAAAGATGTTTCTGCACTTCGATGTCTTACTCATGAACCACGTGCAACTACCAGGGCCATTAAACAGAGGACTGTATTAAACGCACACAATATGGTATAAGTGCTTTGATGGCTATCTGTGTGTGCCACAAGAGCAGAACGGCCCTCTGGTAACCATTCCAATTGTTATCTTTGCAGGCAAAGTTGACGCACAACCGCCGCAAGCAGCAGCGCACAGGCGGCGGTCCGCACCAGACACATCCTTTAACAGACCTCAAGTAGAGAGCGGCAGCTCCAACCGGTGCCTCAGGGAGGTCAACTAGCTATGAGGGTGCTGAGCCCCTGTTCGAAAGTGATGGTAAGTCCTGAAAATCTCTGGGCTGGGTTGTGGCAATGTGATGTAGTGTCTGTGGGCTAGGGTTGGGGCAATGTGATGTAGTGACTGTGGGCTACGGTTGGGGCAATGTGATGTCGTGACTGTGAGCTAGGGTTGGGGCAATGTGATGCAGTGCCTGTGGGCTAGGGTTGGGGCAATGTGATGTCGTGACTGTGAGCTAGGGTTGTGGCAATGTGATGTAGTGACTGTGAGCTAGGGTTGGGGCAATGTGATGCAGTGCCTGTGGGCTAGGGTTGGGGCAATATGATGCAGTGCCTGTAGGCTAAGGTTGGGGCAATGTGATATAGTGACTGTGGGCTCCATATAATGTAGTAGCGCCGGTCTTTCAAATGAGCCTGTGTTATGTGACCTTCCTCATGACACCCTGTCCCCTCCCCTGCTGCTAACCACTCATCTGTTGTTTTCTATTTCCAGATGAAATCCTCCATCTCAGCCCATCATGTGGAGGTGGAGGAGGGGGCCGAGGAAGACACCGAGGACGAGGAACCTCCACGGGAGGAGGAAACTGATTAAGCTATTCCGGGGTGGGGGGGGGTGAGTTGGTGGGGGTGGAGGGGGAGGGGGGCATTGCAGCACTATCCGCGAACACAAGAGAGGGCATGTCGCAGATTGTCACTGTCTATGCACAATTGATGGTCTCGACCTTTGGAACTACAGTCCGCAGTGTCACACCCAGACCCACCTCACCTGTGAGTGGCGAGGCCGAATAAGAGGCTCACCACTCAGAAGCCGAGCTTCTCCAGGAGATCCACACATGGTGTCCCCATTCTCTATCCACCTTTTACAGCAGGACTCTGGCTGGCGTGCTGCACAATGTCTTGGTACAGTCATAACGCAAGGGAGGGGAGGTTAGGATGAGGGGGGGAGGGGGGGAGGAGGGGCCGCAGGTAAAAGACGTTCGGTGCAGGGGTTGTTCTTTCGTTGTTGTTTTGTTGCTGTTGTTAATATTTTATAAAAGTTTGCCAATTCACAATAATGTTTAATACATTTTCTTCCACTTTTGAGATGTTTAAATGTTATTCAAGTTAAATCTTATTCAAGTTACAATGTTTAATAAATCTTATTCAAGTTACTGTATGTTTAATAAATTCTTTTGTCACCTGAACCATTCCTGTGTAGTGTCTCATTTGCAGAATAAGAGGGGAATAGTCAACATGGTGGGATAGAGTGGGCAGGCATCGGTGAAATATGCCGTTCACTGTTCAAGTAAAGCGTTGAATTATGAACTGCTGACGTAAGACTTTTACAGTGGCAAAGGCTCCATGAGCCTCCCCTGTGGTGGTAATGGCATGGGTTCATTGCCAGGCTCCTCGTCCTCCTCCTTGTCCTCCTCCTCCTCCTCTTCCTCCCCCTCCTCCCCCCTCCCCTCTCTCCTGAGATGGTCCTGCAGTCCCCAGTGGAAAATCCTGTCCCCTTATGATGGCTAAGTTGTGCAGCATGCAGCACACCACAATGAACTCAGAGACCTCCTTAGAGGAGTATTACAGGGAGCCTCCAGAGTGGTTCAGGCATCGGAAGCGCTGCTTGAGCACTCCAATTATCTTTTCGACGATGTTGCATGTGGCTAAAAGGCTCTCATTATAGCGATGCTCGACTTCTGTCTGAGGGTTCCGGAGGGGGGTCATGAGCCAAGTGGCGAGGCCGTAGCCTTTGTCCCCCAGCAGCCAGCTCTGACCTTGTGGCTGATGCTCAAACAGGTATGAGACACTGCTCTCACGCAAGATGAAAACATCATGGATGCTGCCTGGAAATTGGACATTTACTGCCATGATGCACTGAGTATGGTCGCAGACGATCTGTACATTCATGGAGTAGAATCCCTTTTGGTTTCGGTAAACCTCTGAATCCTCTAAAGGTGCTCGCAGGATGATGTGTATACAGTCAATGACAGCCTGAAGCTTGGGGAAGCCAGCAATTCATCCAAAACCTATAGCCCTCTCACTCTGTGCCTCCTTGGTCATTGGGAACTGTATTAGGTCCATCCTGCGTGCGTACAGTGCAGTAGTCACCTGGCGAATGCAGCGATGTGCAGCGCGCTGTGAGATGTAGCATATGTCCCCTGCTGATGCCTGAAAGGAGCCGGAGGCATAGAAGGCAAATGCCCTGTCACCTTCACCTTGACAGGCAGTACAGTCCTGTTGCTGCTGGTAGGCTATAGGTCTGCCTTTATAAGCTGGCATATATCTCTGTAACCACCTCTTTTCAGAAGCGCAGACTTCTAACGCACTGTGCATCAGACAGCTGCAGGTATGAGCTCTGTAAACTCGTGGGGGGTAAGGCCTCCTCCGCATACGTCTGCGAACACTTTAATTGGGCTCAAAATGCTCTTGAATAAGCCTTCTTCCAGCTCGATGCTGCATAGAAAAAGCAACCAGGAATAATGACAGAGATAGTATAGCCCTCATTCTTTTAAATGTCCTTAAATATCCTAAAAACAAACTATAAATTCACATAAAGCTCACTGTGTAAAATGCAGCCTTCCTTCCAAATCCTTTCATGTACTGAACTTCTGCTCCATTTTTCAAGATGGCTCCATCAGCGCTGAGTGCACACTGGGTCCGACCTGGTAAGACTTGATTTTTTTCGGGCATGTTTTTGGGCGGGCGGTAAAAATGGCGATATCGGTGAATTTTTCACCCCGGCAATAGTGCAGCATTGCACACCGATTGACGTCATAAAAATGGCTAAAACAAACGGGTGTGCAATCATTTTTAGCGCCATCGCAAAACCGCTGTCGAATTTTCCGCCCGGGCACTAAATTTTGTGCGATTTGTTTAGTGCCAAAAAAATTACTTTTTCCGCTTCGCCATGGTGGAAAAATGGGCGCAAACCTGCTGAATTATAAGAACATAAGAACATAAGAATTAGGAACAGGAGTAGGCCATCTAGCCCCTCCAGCTTGCTCCGCCATTCAACAAGATCATGGCTGATCTGGCCGTGGACTCAGCTCCACTTACCCACCCGCTCCCTGTAACCCTTAATTCCCTTATTGCTTAAAAATCTATCTATCTGTGATTTGAATACATTCAATGAGCTAGCCTCAACTGCTTCCTTGGGCAGAGAATTCCACAGATTCACAACCCTCTGGGAGAAGAAATTCCTTCTCAACTCGGTTTTAAATTGGCTCCCCCATATTTTGAGGCTGTGCCCCCTAGTTCTAGTCTCCCTGACCCAATCTGCCTCTATCCCTTTCATTATTTTAAATGTTCCTATAAGATCACCCCTCATCCTTCTGAACTCCAACGAGTAAAGACCCAGTCTACTCAATCTATCATCATAAAGTAACCCCCTCATCTCCGGAATCAACCTAGTGAATCGTCTCTGTACCCCCTCCAAAGCTTCTATATCCTTCCTTAACAATAGATGTTTATAAAATGATTAAAGGATTTGATGGGGTAGATAGAGAGAAACTATGTCCTCTGGTTTGGGAGTCCGGAACAAGAGGGCATAACCTTAAAATTAGAGCTCGGCTGTTCAGGGGTGATATCAGGCTGCACTTCAAAGGGCAGTGGAAATCTGGAACTCTCTCCCCAAACAGCTGTTGAGGCCGGGGGTCAATTGAAAAATGCAAAACTTTGATAGATAATGAAAAGACTGATAAATCTTTGTTAGGTAATGATGTGGAACAAAGGTGGGTAAATGGAGTTGATCCCAGACATGAACTAACTTAATGACAGAACAGGCTCGAGGGCCTGACTCGCCTGTTCCTCTTCTTTTGTTTCATACAGTCCTCTGTGACGAATGAGAAACAATCAGTACGGGCAAATAGTTATGCATCATTCAGTCCAATCGAGAATGAAGAAAGCCTGCAGGCTGATGCATGTGGGCAACTAACTAACAGTATTTCACTTTTATCTTGGTCTACAGCACTACTTTGGGATTCTTTTTGAGACTCATCAGATTTCAAGTGTGCCATTATCTAGTGCCTAGGCTATCTGTTTAAATTACAGGCAGATTGTCTAGACAAAAATAAATGCTTTGAAGACTGAAGACTGTTAATCCAAATTTGAAAATGTTTCCACTTCTACGAGCCCATCCATAATAACATGCTGATTGCCACTTCCGGAGCACTCAAGCACAGCTAGCACAATATGTTAAGATGCTTATTTGAAATAAGCAGTGCCTTTGGAACTAAGAATTGGATGAAGGCTGATAGTGTTGTATATCAAAGTTTGCAGATGATGCTAAGTAGGGAGGTGCAGTAAGTAATGCCCATGGGAGCAGACAGTTACAAAGGGACATTGATAGATTCAGTGAGTGGGCAAAACTGTGGTAAATGGAGTTCAATGTGGGGAAGTGTGAGGTCATCCACGTTGGATCAAACAAAGGGAAATCAGAGTATTTTCTAAATGGTGAGAAACAAGGAAGTGTGGAAGAGCAGAGAGATTTGGGTGTCCATGTACACAAATCAATAAAAGTTGGTGGACAGGAACAAAAATCAACAAGACTACTGGAATGTTGGCAAAAGCAAAATACTGCGGGTGCTGGAAATCTGAAAAAGAAACAGAAAATGCTGGAAATCTGTGGAGAGAGAAACAGTTAACATTTCAGGTTCTAACGAAAGGTCATTGACCTGAAATGTTTTAACTGTTTCTTTCTCCACAGATGCTGCCTGACATGCTGAGTGTTTCCAGCATTTTCTGCTTTTATTAATGGAATGTTGGGCTTTGTTTCCATAGTATAGAGCTTTAGTCAGACCCCATTTGGAGTACAGAGGTCAGTCTGAAACATAGAAACATAGGTGCAGGAGTAGGTCATTTGGCCCTTCGAGCCTGCACCACCATTCAATAAGATCATGGCTGATCATTCACTCAGTACCCCTTTCCTGCTTTCTCTCCATACCCCTTGATCCCCTTAGCCATAAGGGCCATATCTAACTCCCAATTGAATATATCCAATGAACTGGCATCAACAACTTTTTACGGCAGGGAATTCCACAGGTTAACAACTCACTGAGTGAAGTTGTTTCTCCTCATCTCAGTCCTAAATGGCCTACCCCTTATCCTAAGACTGTATCCCCTGGTACTGGACTTCCCCAACATCGGGAATAATCTACCCGCATTTAACCTGTCCCGTCTCGTCAGAATCTTATATATTTCTTTGAGGTCCACTCTCATCCTTCTAAACTCCAATGTATAAAGGCCCAGTTGATCCAGTCTCTCCTCATATGTCAGTCCATCCCGGGAATCAGTCTGGTGAACCTTCACTGCACTCCCTCAATAGTAAGAACGTCCTTCTTCAGATTAGGAGACCAAAACTGAACACAATATTCTAGGTGAGGCCTCACCAAGGCTCTGTACAACTGCTGTAAGACCTCCCTGGCTCATATACTCAAATCCCCTAGCTATGAAGACCAACATACCATTTGCCTTCTTTACTGCCTGCTGTACCTGTATGCCGACTTTCAATGACTGATGAACCATGACACCCAGGTCTTGTTGCACCTCCCCTTTTCCTAATCTGCCACCATTCAGAAAATATTCTGTCTTTGCGTTTTTGCCCCCAAAGTTGATAACCTCACATTTATCCACATTATACTGTATCTGCCATGCATTTGCCCACTCACCTAATCTGTCCAAGTCAACCTGCAGCCTCTTGGCATCCTCCTCACAGCTCACACTGCCACCCAGTTTAGTGTCATCTGCAAACTTGGAGATATTACACTCAATTCCTTCATCCAAATCATTGACGTATATTGTAAAGAGCTGGGGTCCCAAAACTGAGCCCTGCAGCACTCCACTAGTCACTGCCTGACATTCTGAAAAGACCCATTTATCCCGACTATCTGCTTTCTGTCCACCAATGAGTTCTCTATCCATGTCAGTATATTACCCCCAATACCATGTGCTTTGTTTTTACACACCAATCTCTTGTGTGGGACCTTGTCAAAAGCTTTTTGGAAGTCCAAACACACCACATCTACTGGTTCTCCCTTGTCCACTCTACTAGTTACATCCTCAAAAAATTCCAGAAGATTTGTGAAGCATGATTTCCCTTTCATAAATCCATGCTGATTGGACCTGGATCCTGTCACTGCTTTCCAAATAAGCTGCTATTTCATCTTTAATAATTGATTCCAACATTTTCCTCACTACTGATGTCAGGCTAATCAGTCTATAATTACCCACTTTCTCTCTCCCTCCCTTTTTAAAAAATGGTGTTACATTAGCTACTCTCCAGTCCATAGGAACTGATCCAGAGTCGATAGACTATTGGAAAATGATCACCAATGCATCCACTATTTCTAGGGCCACTTCCTTAACTACTCTGGGATGCAGACCATCTGGCCCCGGGGATTTATCGGCCTTCAATCCCATCAATTTCCCTAACACAATTTCCCGCCTAATAATGATATCTTTCAGTTCCTCATTCTCACTAGACCCTCAGTCCCCTAGTACTTCCGGAAGGTTATTTGTGTCTTCCTTCGTGAAGACAGACCAAAGTATTTGTTCAATTGGTCTGCCATTTCTTTGTTCCCCATTATAAATTCACCTGAATCCGACCTCAAGGGACCTACATTTGTCTTCACTAATCTTTTTCTCTTCACATATCTATCGAAGCTTTTGCAGTCAGTTTTTATGTTTCCGGCAAGCTTCTTCGCGTACTCTATTTTCCCCTTCTTAATTAAACCCTTTGTCCTCCTCTGCTGAATTCTAAATTTCTCCCAGTCCTCAGGTTTTCTGCTTTTTCTGGCCAATTTATATGCCTCTTCCTTGGATTTAACACTATCCTTAATTTCCCTTGCTAGCCATGGTTGAGCCACCTTCCCCGTTTTATTTTTATTCCAGACAGGGATGTACAATTGCTGAAGTTCATCCTTATGATCTTTAAATGTTTTTCATTGCCTATCCACCGTCAACCCTTTAAGTATCATTTGCCAGTCTATTCTAGCCAATTCATGCCTCAAACCATCAAAGTTACCTTTCCTTAAGTTCAGGACCCGAGTTTCTGAATTAACTGTGTCACCCTTCATCCTAATAAAGAATTCTACCATGTTATGGTCACTCTTCCCCAAGGGGTCTCGCACAACAAGATTGCTAATAAGTCCTTTCTCATCACCCAGTCCTTACACATCACCCAGTCTAGGATGGCCAGCTCCCTAGTTGGTCCCTCGACATTTTGGTCTAGAAAACCACGCCTAATACACTCCAGGAAATCCTCCTCCACCGTATTGCTACCAATTTGGTTAGCCCAATCAATATTAAAGTAACCCATGATAACTGCTGTGCCTTTATTGCATGCAACCCTAATTTCTTGTTTGATGCTGTCCCCAACCTCACTACTACTGTTTGGTGGTCTGTACACAACTCCCACTAGCGTTTTCTGCCCCTTGGTATTCCGTAGCTCCACCCATACCAATTCCACATCATCCAAACTAATGTTCTTTCTTACTATTGCATTAATTTCCTCTTTAACCATCAATGCGACCCCGCCTCCTTTTCCTTTCTGTCTATCTTTCCTAAATGTTGAATACCCTTGGATGTTGAGTTCCCAGCCTTGGTCACCCTGGAGCCATGTCTCCGTGATGCCAATTACATCATACCCGTTAACTGCTATCTGCGCAGTTAATTCGTCCACCTATTGAGGCACAGAGCATTCAGGCTTGTTTTTTTAACACACTTTGCCCTTTTAGAATTTTGCTGTAATGTGGCCCTTTTTGCTTTTTGCCTTGGGGTTCTCTGCCCTCCATTTTTACTTTTCTTCTTTCTATCTTTTGCTTCTGCCCCCATTATCTCTGTCTCCCTGCATAGGTTCCCATTCCCCTGCCATATTAGTTTAATTCCTGGGTCTGGGCATCGCATCTCAGGAAATATATATTAGCATCGGACGGGATGCAACGCAGATTCACCAAAATGGTAATGGGGATAAAATGGTTCAATTAGGGTAGGTTGCATAATCTTGGCTCGTAATCTTTTTTTTAGAATTTATTCATTCACAGCATGTGGGCATCGTTGACGAGGTCAGCATTTATTTCCCATCCCTAATTGCCTTTGAGAAGGTGGTGGTATGGTAAAGTTACTCCCACATCGCTGTTAGGTAGGGAGCTCCAGGATTTTGACCCAGCAATGATGAAGGAATGGAGATATATTTGCAAGTCAGGATGGTGTGTGACTTGAAGGGGCACCTGGAGGTGATGGTGTTCCCATGCACCTGCTGCCCTTGAGCTTCGAGGTGATAGAGGTCGCAGGTTTGGGAGGTGCTGTCAAAGAAGCCTTAGCAAGTTGCTGCAGTGCTTTTGTAGATGGTACACACTGCAGTCACGTTGTGCTGGTGGTGGAGAAAGTGAATGTTTAAAGTGGTGGATGGGGTGCCAATGATGCTCTATTTTGGATGATGTTGAGCCTCTTGAGTATTATTGGAGCTGCACTTTTCCATGGAACTGGAGAGTGTTCCATCACACTCCTAACTTATGCCTTGTCGATGGTGGAGACACTCCAAAATACCCATGCCTCTGACCTGCTCTTGTAATGATAGTATTCATGTGGCTGGTCCAGTTAAGTTCCTGGTTAATCGCGACCCCCAGGATGTTGATGGTGACAATGGTAATGCCAAGGGGAAGTGGTTAGACTCTCTCTTGTTGGCAGTAGATAGTAATCAGCAGGAGATCTCATGGGGTCCAGAGCTAATGTTGAGGAATCTCAGGGCCACTCCCTTGCAACCGTATAACCACTGTGTCACCACCTCCTCTGCTGGGATGGCGATAGAGGAGTCTGGGACTCTGACGCAGCTGGGACAGCTGAAATGTATGATTCTGTGATTATAACAATGTCAGTCTGTGGGACATCGCTCCCAATTTTGGCACAAATTCCCAGATGTTCGTGACTTTGTCGGGTCAACTTGGCTGGGCGTGCCTTTGCCGAATCCGATGCCTAGGTCGATGATGAGTGGTCCATCCGGTTTATTCTTCTTGTAATGTTTTGCAGCAGTTTGATATAACTGCTAGGCCACTTCAGAGGGCAGTTAAGGGTCAGCCACATGGCTGTGGGTCTGGAGATCCCAGTTGAGTTTTTACCACAATCCAACATCTTCAACCCAATAGCTTCATGGTCACCATTAGTGACACTAGCTTTTTATTCCAGATTAATGATCCAACTCAATGCTTGCTGGAGAGGGAGGAGCCTCCTCAATTTCATTCTCGCTAATAGCTGCAAGAAGGTGCAGCCCTCCCCACAGGGCACATGTGGCTGAAGCATAGGTAGGGCATAAGCCAATAACAAATGTTGTTCAGTCTTCACTAGGAATTGAAGAAATACTAAGGAGTCTGGGGCTTGTTCATTGATTCTCACTCAGCACAAACTGTCCCCTTTCCAAACACTGCAAACCACCCATTGACCATGAAGAACAATGACCCCCAACTGACATAACAAGTAGGCAGGCCTTCTTTTTTCACCCCGATCGCTAGGTTTAAATATTATCTATTGAAACCACAATACAATGGACATTATTCATCTGCAAGCCTGGGCAGCCAGTATTGGCGAATGGATTACGGTATCACAAAATGAGCATGTTCCTATCCTGGCCAATTATTGACATACGTGCACGTTCCTGTATCTCTCTTCATAGCCCTTGAGATGCTGAGGTCAATGGTGGCATCATTACTGCTTCTCTGGCTGAGATCAGCATAGATCAAGCTTCCTAACTTTGGGCAGAAAACTGCAGACTCATCGGGTGCGTATGAAGTGCGCACGGACCCGGCGAGGCCTCGCAAAAGCCGGTTTTCGGCAATGCGCCTGCGCCGAGAACCGGCTTTTCTGATCTGTCAAAACTTCTTTAGATAGATCCTATGCATCCCTGCAGGAAGGGCATCCGCGGGGCAGGGATTGGGCTATTCATGCCCAGCGAATGTCCTTCAAACTTTTACATAAGAACATAAGAAATAGGAGCAGGAGTAGGCCATTTGGTCCCTCGTGTCTGCTCCGCCATTCAATGGCTGATCTGATCCTGGCCTCTACTCCACTTCCCTGCCCACTCCCCATAGCCCTTGTGTAGTGTATGTAGGCACAACTTTAGTAATGACTCCACGAGGCAGAGTATGGTGCTTTAACTGTGCAGACCTGCAATCTTTTATTAGCAGCTCCTGAGTGCTGACAACAAGCTGTGTGTTCCTTTTTATACTGGGTTACCTTCCGTGTGCAAGCAACCCCTGAGTCTCCAGCAACTGCACCCTCTAGTGTACCGGTAAAGTGTGTACAGTACAAGGGTACATTCAATGTTGCATGACAGTGTTACAGACATCACACAGTAAACAGGCATGCTTACACAACACCTTGACTCCCTTATCTTTCGAAAACGTGTCTATCTTCACCTTAAATACTTTCAATGACCCAGCCTCCACAGCTCTCTGAGATAGAAAATTCCAAAATTCATGACGCTCTGAGAGAAGAAATTTCTCCTCATTTCCATTTTAAATGGGCGACCCCTTATTCTGAAACTATGCCCCCAGTTCTAAGATTCCCCCATGAGAGGAAACATCCTCTCTGCAACTACCCTGTCAAACCCCCTTGGAATCTATTCATTATAGAAACATAGAAACATAGAAAATAGGTGCAGGAGTAGGCCTTTGGGCCCTTCGAGCCTGCACCACCATTCAATAAGATCATGGTTGATCATTCACCACACTACCCCTCTCCTGCTTTCGCTCCATACCCCTTGATCCCTTAAGCCATCAGGACCATATCTAACTCCCTCTTGAATATATCTAATGAACTGGCATCAACAATTCTCTGCGGTTGAGAACTCCAGAGGTTAACAACTCTCTGAGTGAAGAAGTTTCTCTTCATCTCAGTCCTAAATGGCTTACCCCTTATCCTTAAACTGTGACCCCTGGTTCTGGACTTCCCCAACATCGGGAACATTCTTCCTGCATCTAACCTGTCCAGTTCCATCAGAATTTTATATGTTTCTGTGAGATCCCCACTCATTCTTCTCAACTCCAGTGAATACAGGCCCAGTCGATCCAATCTCTCCTTATATGTCAGTCCCGCTATCCTGGGAATCAGTCTGGTGAACCTTTGCTGCACTTCCTCAATAGCAAGAACGTCCTTCCTCAGATTAGGAGACCAAAACTGAACTCAATATTCCAGGTGAGGCCTCACCAAGGCCCTGTACAACTGCATTAAGACCTCCCTGCTCAATACTCAAATCCCCTAGCTATGAAGGCCAACATGCCATTTGCCTTCACCGCCTGCTGTACCTGCATGCGAACTTTCAATGACTGATGTGCCATGACACCCAGGTCTCATTGCACCTCCCCTTTTCCTAATCTGCCGCCATTCAGATAATATTCTGCCTTAGTGTTTTTGCCACCAAAGTGGATAACCTTACATTTATCCACAATATACTTCATCTGACATGCATTTTCCCACTCACCTAACCTGTCCAAATTCCCCTGCAGCCTCTTAGCATCCTCCTCACAACTCACACCGCCACCCATTTTAATGTCGTCTGCAAACTTGGAGATATTACACTCAATTCCTTCATCTAAATCATTGATGTATATTGTAAATAGCTAGGGTCCCAGCACTGAGCCCTGTGCTCACCCCCCCACTAGTAACTGCCTGCCATTCTGAGAAGGACCCATTTATCCCTATCTCTGCTTCCTGTCTGCCAACCAGTTCTCTATCCACGCCAATACGTTACCCCCAATACCATGTACTTTAATTTTGCATACTAATCTCTTGTGTGGGACCTTGTCAAAAGCCTTTTGAAAGTCCAAATACATCACATCCATTGGTTCTTCCTTGTCTTCTCTACTAGTTACATCCTCAAAAAATTCTAGAAGATTTATCAAGCATGATTTCATTTTCATAAATCCATGCTGACTTGGACCAATCCTGTCACTGCTTTCCAAATACGCTGCTATTTCATCTTTAATAATTGATTCCAACATTTTCCCCACTACTGATGTCAGGCTAACCGGTCTATAATTACCCGCTTTCTCTCTCCCTCCCTTTTTAAAAAGTGGCGTTACATTAGCTACCCTCCAGTTCATAGGAACTGATCCAGAGTCGGTAGACTGTTGGAAAATGATCACCAATGCATCCATTATTTCTAGGGTCACTTCCTTAAGTACTCTGGGATGCAGACTATCAGGCCCTGGGGACCTATCGGCCTTCAATCCCATCAATTTCCCTAACACAATTTCCTGACTAATAAGGATATCCTTCAGTTCCTCCTTCTCACTAGACCCTCGGTCCCGTAATATTTCCGGAAGGTAATTTGTATCTTCCTTCGTGAAGACAGAACCAAAGTATTTGTTCAATTGGTCTGTCATTTCTTTGTTCCCCATTATAAATTCACCTGAATCCGACTGCAAGGGACCTACGTTTGTCTTCACTAATCTTTTTTTCTTCACATATCTATAGAAGCTTTTGCAGTCAGTTTTTATGTTCCCAGCAAACTTCCTCTCATACTCTATTTTCCCCCTCCTAAGTAAAACCTTTGTCCTCCTCTGCTGAATTCTAAATTTCTCCCAGTCCTCAGGTTTGCTGCTTTTTCTGGCCAATTTATATGCCTCTTCCTTGGATTTAACACTATTCCTAATTTCCTTTGTTAGCCACGGTTGAGCCACCTTCCCTGTTTTGTTTTTACTCCAGACAGGGATGTACAATTGTTGAAGTTCATCCATGTGATCTTTAAATGTTTGCCATTGCCCATTCACCGACAACCCTTTAAGTATCATTCGCCAGTCTATTCTAGCCAATTCACGTCTCATACCATGGAAGTTACCTTCCTTAAGTTCAGGACCCTAGCCTGTGTCACTTTCCATCTTAATAAAGAATTTTACCATATTATGGTCACTCTTCCCCAAGGGGCCTCGCACAACAAGATTGCTAATTAGTCCTTTCTCATTTCGCATCACCCAGTCTATAATGGCCCTCTAGTTTGTCCTCAATATATTGGTCTAGAAAACCGTCCCTAATACACTCCAGTAAATCCTCCTCCACCGTATTGCTACCAGTTTGGTTAGCCCAATCTATATGTAGATTAAAGTCGCCCATGATAACTGCTGTACCTTTATTGCACGAATCCCTAATTTCTTGTTTGATACTGTCGAGGATGACTTGCTTCCACGAAAAAAGGTTCACAGGTGTTTCAATGAAGGACCTAATATTCTAGGTCCCGAACTACATTTCGAGTGGTGGAAGATGTCTCTGCGAGGATTTTTTTAACGTGCGGTGGCCGTTGTGCTCCAGCCACCCCACGGGCTTGACAGGGCTAGGTCTTGGTCCAGTGGCAAAGATTAACCAAGGCAACTAGAGATCAGTTCTGCTGCATGTACCTAGTGAGCAAACATATCGCAGTGTGGGCTGGCCCATGCTGCCCCGAGCCCTCGTCTCTTCTGGGCCCTGAACTCATGCCTCTCCTGGGCCCCAATCACGTCGCTCCATGATCACTTGCCGTACCTGCAGCTCAACCTCGCCGCACCTGCTGTACCTACCCGTGCTCCAATCAATGACTTGGACCTTGGTGATGTCCAATCCAGTTGCCTTCTTCACAGCCGTTGCTCTCCAGCATGTGTTGTACCTTGAAGTGGTATGCTCCTTTAATGACCCCGACCTGCTGATGGAGCAACGTGCAGCCCGACCCGGCATTGGGCGCGGTGGCTCAGACCTGCAAGGACCATCAACAGGGTTAAATAACTACTGCATTTTTTTACAACATTTCAGTTTAGCAGACATTGGCACAGACATGTTGACCCAACTATTGAAGCACTTAGTTGTTTAGATAGAAGCAATATACTGCACTGGCCAATGCCAAAGGGTATACTGTATGAGCAGAGCTCATCTGGGGCACACTGTCCATGCAAAGATTAAAAATCTAATTTGTACCTTAAACATTGTATGATGGAACAGTGCAGCATGGAATCGTAGAATGATGCAGCATAGAAGGAGGCCAGTCGGCCCATCATGCCTGTGCCAGCTCTTTTAACAGCTATCCAATGAGACCCAAATTCCCCACAGCCCTACAAATTTTCCTTTTCACATATATATCCAAATCACTTTTGAAAGTTACTATTGAATCTCTTTCCTCCATCCTTTCAGCTAGTGCATTCCAGACCATCATAATTTGCTGCATAAAAAAATTCTCAAGTCTCCTCTGCTTCTTTCGCCAATGACCTTAAAATTGTGACCTCTGGTTACCAACTCTCCTGCCAGTGGAAACAGTTTCTCCTTATTTACTCTATAAAACCCCTTCATAATTTTGAACACCTCTATTAAATCTCCCCTTAACCCTCTCTTCTCTAAGGAGATCAATTCCAGATTCTCTAGTCTCGCCACATAACTGAAACCCCTCATCCGTTTAAAGATACAAAATCTTACTGTTAATCAAAGAGATTCTCGGGTTATTCAGAGTTCATCCAATCTTATATGTTTCAATAAAGTCTTCTCAACGCCAATGAGTTTGGGCCAAACCTGCTCAACTTTTCTTCACAGGACAACCCCTTCATCTCAGGAATCAACCTCATGAACCTTCTCTGAACTGCGTCCAGTGCAAGTATATCCTTCCTTAAATAAGGAGACCAAAACTGTACGCAGTACTCTAGGTGTAGTCTTACGAACGCCTTGTACATTTGTAGCAGGACTTCCCTACTTTTATACTCCGTCCCCCTTGCAATAAAGGCCAACATTCATAAGAACTAGGACTAAGAGCAGGAGTTAGCCATTTGGCCCCTCGAGCCTGCTCCGCCATTTAATATGATCATGACTGATCTGACCATGGACTCAGCTCCACTTCCCTGCCTGCTCCCCATAGCCCTTTATTCTCTTATCGCTCAAAAATCTGTCTATCTCCGCCTTATATATATTCAATGGCCCAGCCTCCACAGCTCTCTGGGGCAGAGAATTCTACAGATTTACAACCCTCTGAGAGAAGAAATTCCCCCTCATCTCAGTTTTAAATGGGCGGCCCCTTATTCTGAGACTAGGGCTAGAGCCTCCACTTTTTTTGCATGGCTACCGCCCACTTAATGCCCATTTTATCGCTGAAATTATGTATAATGCCCATATATCGCCCATTTTGACACAAAATGGAAACTAACGGGCATTTTTAGGAAACTTATCGCCGAGCGTTACTTTCCCCATGTGCATAACACCGGGAAAAAATATTACCGCCCGCCCACTTTCTTTGGGCAGAATCGTCAGAATGGGCGAAATCAACGGCCATAATATCGCCCAGCATTACTTTCCACACGGAATTAACGCCGAGATTCAATATTAACATCTGCCTACTGTTTTTTGTCTTAAAGAGCATATTTACCCAAACTAGCACCCAGGAGATTGCCCACCGTCACTTTCACCATCTCGCACACATATCGCTCGCCCAAAAAAACGCTAACAAAAAGTAGAACTATTCTGAACGAACGCCAGCGGTGTGGCTGGTATTTGTTAAATCCCATTCTTACGTGATGAGCTCATATCTGAATGATTTGCCTGAAAGAGCACTGATGTGAGAGACAACACTAACACACTGCTGTGTGTGTGCAGCTCAGACATCAATGGTGCCCATCACCTTGGTGCCAGTTAAAGTTTACGGTGATTGATGGTAAGTTGTATTTAACCCTTTCATGGTAAGGAATCACCAGTGTGTAACGGTCCAGCTATCTGAGACGATGCACAACAAGGTTATTTTCAATAACAAAAATTTAATACCAACATTGGTCTGAAATCATAAGCATCACAGCCAATAACAGCCAATCCCCACCCACACCCCACTTTTTCCACCATTGACATAAATCGCATGTTCAACATGTCCAGCAACACAGAATACAAAGGCAAAGCAGGAGCATGGTCCCTAGCCCCCATACATTGCAACAAATTGCATACACCCAGATGGAGATATAACACAGCCATCAACTGTGCACATGCACTTCACTTTCTTTCCCCCCTCCTCTCCTCGCTCCACGGCGCCTGGTCGAGGAGCTCCTCAGGCGGTGCCTCATTGAGATGCGATGCGGTGATTGCATGGGTACGGGAGCGGGGGTTGCAGAAGCAGGATCTTGGTCCTTGCTCTCATCTGTTGTTCATAGTGGTGGTGCGGAACCTAGGGGTGGAGTGCCACGCTCGGGGACCACTGGGAGGCCTGTGGCAGCAGTGTTCCTGGCTATTGCATCCAGGGCCTCTGCCATGCGCAGAATGTACTTGGTCATGGTGGCCAGCTGTCGGGATATGCCCCCTAATGCTTCGATGAGCTGGCCACCAATGTCTGCAGTCCTCCTGGACAACTGTACCATCTCTCCACACTCATGTCGCGCTTGTGGAACAGACCTGCCACGTCCACGATGCCTCCGCGGGGTCGGCGCCGTCCGGGGGACAAATGGGGTAGCCTGTGGAGAGGTGCTTGGGGCCGGTACCTCCAGAGTGGAGGCGGGAATGACTGGAGGACCACTAGATGGCCTTGGGCTGGAATTACTTCTGGAGCATGGCGATGCAGGTTCTTCAAAGTCCGCACTCTCATCCGTGCAGAATAGACCCAGCGGATTGACGGGCGAGAATCGGAGCTCCTCAGCACCAGATGTAATACGATCGTCCACCAACTCCTGCCCCGTGCCCCACCTTCTGGCCTCTGTGGCCTTGCCTGGGGCCGCGCTCCTGGCTGAGCTGCAAAACACAAATGAGGTTATTAGAGGAGAAGGGGGTGCTCGGGTGACAAGGTGAGTCCAGCGCTACACACAGCATATGCACGACAAAAGCACCACTGCTCTCAAAATCATCACAGACATCGCATTTCATGACCATCAACATATTGTGCATTGCAATGATTTTCAGTGGCCAGCATTATTTCTATGACAGTTTTAGAAATCATCTATCATATATGATTGTTCAGATATATGAGTGGCATCTACAGACTTTACATGACGCAATGGTGTAAGCTTTACTCACGTGGCATCACTTCAGGGTTTGAGATGCGTCCGTGGCTGTCCGGGGATGCTTCCCCACGAGTGCGAGCACACGCACCTCCATGTCAGTGATGTCGCTGGGGACTGGTGGCCCCCCACCCGTTCGCCTCTGTACGGACCTCATCGTCAAGAGCTTCTTCTGTAAAAGGTCACAGGACGACATGGCATGAGATCATTGCATGATGTCATTGCTTGGTACTGTCACAGAGATTGGTATAACACATAACCGACAGAAGTAATCATGATTATTATGATAATTATCATTCTTTACCTAAAGACGTACACCGTGACCGCAGGCTTTGAGTAAAACATTCCTGGTAAAAGTGCAAGACCTCACATCTGCTGAGTGTCACTCATGACTGTTACAAATCACATTATATAAATACATAAGTACATGTAAAGCAATGTAATACTTACTCTTGCGGATCCCACAATGTCGTTCCATCGTTTATGGCATTGGTTGCCCTCACGCACCTTGTTGGTCGCCGACGAGACCATCTCTACTATCTCGGTCCATATCTTCTGATATGCCTTTGGGTGGGCTTCCCACGCCCTCCCTGTGTCAAATCACCTCGCGTAACTCGACCTCCTGCAGGAGAGAGGCATTTGCCTCATCTGAGAACCTCCTGGCTCTTTTGTGCCCTCCAATGTGCTCCTCTCCCAGCTCACTGCTCTCTCCAGCGTCAGTCTCCACAGCCTGCTGTGATGCCTCCTCCTCTCTCTCCATTATAGACCAAATTCAGTCAAAATATGTGTCTGGTAACAGCTACCTTTTGTTTGCCTACTTGCTCTGAAGCTCTAAAGTCTCCCTCCTTCCTCCCAAAGCAGCCACACCACACCCAGCCACGCCTTCAGTCCCTCTGAGCTCCCTCTCTCTCGGTCTCCTCTTCTGCGCATTTTATGATGACCCTTGACCTCCAGAATTGCGGGAATCGAGCGTTGCCATGCTGTTGCTAAGGACGGCCACACTTTATTGCAGAAGGTCAAAAAAATTTAACGCTACCGCCCATTTTATATCGCTTGCGGTAACGCCCATTTTCAAAAGTGGAGAATATTTGGTTTGAGAATGGGCGAGAAGCCGGCGATCTGAAAACCCTTTTTTACCGCCAATGCCAGAAATATCGCCCATTTAACCACAAAAGTGGAGGTTCTAGCCCTATGTCCCCTAGTTTGAGTTTCCCCTGTGAGTGGAAATATCCTCTCTGCATCCACCTTGTCAAGCCCACTCATTGGGCTCAGTTTTGCCCAAACCCGTTTTCTGGCATATTGCCAGAATTACACACGTTTTTCTAGGCCAGAAATGTGGCAGAAATATTTTGCCAAAGTTTCCCTGATCTATAATTCAAATTTGATGCCGTGCAATGTGTCCAGTCGCCTCGGGGGATGGAACCGGCTGTCTGCGCCGAAAAAGTGATGCCGCACCTTCTGAGAATGCGCGGGAAAGAAAGTGACGTTTTTGACATTATTTCAATGGACTCTTATGCGCAGTACAGCTCCAGGTTTGCAATCAGCCATTTTTAAAGAGCCAGTTGTGTGTGTGTGAGCACTGGAAAAATTGGAGCCCAGCACCCTACGGGCTCTGATGTTCCTCATGCGATGACATCGAATCATTTGTCTCTTACGTAGCGCCAGGCTCGCATAAGGTATGGCATTGTCAGCATTGGCCCCATAGTTAAATTTTACTTTTGCAAGAAGCTCAAAACGGCAGGAAGGCAGGCAAGACAGGTTCTTTGTTCTCTCTCCCCAAGGTCTGTATGGATGGATCACACTCAGATCTTGTGGCTTCTCCTCCCTCTTCCACCCCCCAACTAATTGCAGTCTTGGAACTTCTCCCCTTCTCCCCCCCCCCTCCCCGAAACTCATTGCAGTCTTGTGCCTAGTGCAGAAGCCTTCCGTTCGCCACCTCTCTCTCCCCCCCCCCACCCCCGGGCTTGTTTTCCAGCCGAGTCTCGAGCCCCGGTGTCCGGGCACGGGGCTGATTCTGACAGCCGACACTACAACCCTCCAGCCCTACTTGAAGACGCTCGGTGGTGGCGTGTGAGTAAAAAAAAAGAAAACTTCAGAAATCCAAGAAACTTCCATGTACTCCGTTGAAAGGTAAAAATAGTTGAACTTTATTATGGATATTTAAAGTATTCTTGATTCCCTCCAAAAATTCCGATGAAAAACAATGTCGTCTTTCAGCGCTGATTTCTCAATGTGCACTGCTTTCTGTTAACTCACCAGAAGGTTTTTGGGGAGTGGTCAGATACGCCGACCTAGGATTAAACATTTTTGGGCAAACTGCGAAAAATGATGGCCCAGAAATCGTGAAGTTTCTATGGAACCGGGAAGGCATCGGAAAAGCCGATTTTCAGCGCGCAATGTGCAGGCGCTGAAAACCGGCTTTTCCGATCTGTCAAGTTTCTTCCGTATCTCGGGAGCGAGGACATTTGCCAGGGCAAGATTGCGTGATTTACGTATATTTTACCCAGCAAATGTCCTCAAAACTCTTGCGCATAGCCTACTTTTACAGGCGTAGGAGTTTAAAAACATATAGAAATATAATTAAATTAAATTGAAAAAATACACAATTTTTAAAAACCCTGCCCACTAAGTTACATTTATTTTTAACCATAATTAATTTTTTTTTTAAATTGGCAAATTCTTTTCCTTTAAAAAATATTTCTATTAACTTTAATTTCTATAGATTATTTATGTGTGTTGATTTTTTAAAATATTTTATGTAGTGTTTGGGCGTTTGGGGGTGTTTCTCATTCATAGTAACAGGAGTTTCGGATTTACGAAACTTCTGTTACTATGAGAAAATACTTGACCTTGATTGGGTGTCCAAGCCCACGTGACTCCTGCGGACGTCCCAACGTGAACGCGCTCCGTTGCGCAAGAAGAGGAGGCCTCGACTCCGTGATCTCTGGCGGGCATTCGACCAAAAGGTAGGTGTGCATCTTTTCTCTTATTTTTAGTCGAACGCCCGCGGGAAGAAGAAACCGGGATTTCTGGGCCTATGAAAATTGGCGCAGACATGAGGGAACTTATGTCCCCTATAACATAAAAAAAAACCTAACCTAGAAAAATCGTATATAAAGCAGTTACGCTGGCGCAAATTCCGGGGGAAACTTTGAATTAAATAATTACGGCAGAAAAAATGGCTGCGCCAATAAAATGGCGCAAATCACCCGGGAAAATTGAGCCCATTATCTTATATGTTTTGATTAAATCATCTCTCATTCTTCTGAACTCTAATGCGTATAGGCCCAACCTACTCAACCTATCTTCATAAGTCAAACCCCTCATCTCCGGAATCAACCTAGTGAACCTTCTCTGAATAGTCCCCAATGCAAGTATGTCCTTCCTTAAATACGGAGACCAAAATGGTACCCAGTACTCCAGGTGTGGCCTCACCAATACCCTGTACAGTTGTAGCAGGACCTCTCTGCTTTTATACTCTAGCCCCCTTGAAATAAAGTTCAACATTCCATTTGCCTTCCTGATTACTTGCTGTACCTGCATACTAACTTTTTGTGTTTCATGCACAAGGCCTCCCAGATCCCTCTGTACTGCAGCACTTTGCAATTTTTCTCCATTTAAATTATAATTTGCTTTTCTATTATTTCTGTCAAAGTGGATAACCTCACATTTCTCACATTATACTCCATCTGCCAAATTTTTGCCCACTCACTTAGCCTGTCTATATCCCTTTGCAGATTTTTTTGTGTCCTCCTCACAATTTGCTTTTCCTCCCATCTTTGTATCGTCAGCAAGCTTGGTTACATTACACTCGGTTTCATATGCCTTCCTAATTACTTGCTTTACCTGCATGCTAACCTTTTGTGTTTCATGTACAAGGACCCCCAGATCCCTCTGTACCACCGCATTTTTTAATCTCTCCCCATTTAAATAATAATTTGCTTTTTTATTTCTCCTTCCAAAGTAGATAACCTCACATTTTCCCACATTATACTCCATCTGCCAAATTTTTGCCCACTCACTTAGCCTGTCTATATCCCTTTGTATATTATTTGCGTTCTCCTCACAACTTGTTTTCCCACCTTTCTTTGGGCTCAATTTTCCTCTTTGCCAATTTTGGCGCCAGGAGGATTAGTGGCCAAATTTTTGGTGCCTGACTGCGCCGAAAAAAAGTTGCAACTTTCGCCAAAGTAAAATTGAATTTTGCCGCTGTGGTACCCGAAGTTAAATCTGGGGGTGGAGCTTCAGGTGTGCGGCAAAAAGTCAGTGAGCATGTGCCGAAACGTGACAGGTGTGCCCTCACATCCACAGTGAATTTCCTGGTCTGGATCAAGAACTTGTGAGAACACATTCGGATCGGAGCTGGATCTGGGTATTTAAATTTTAGCTGCAAGAGATGGATCCAAGGGAAGGAGAAGGAGAAGGAGAAAGGGCCAAGAGATTTCTAGCAGATGAAACTGAGCCCCTGGTAGACATAATTGAGAGGCGATGGGATGTGCTTGAGAACAAAGGGAGAATGGGATAAAGAAACTGAAACCCTCTCTACTAGCAAAACTTTGTGACCAAAGAGTTACAGAAGAGTTTAATACAGTGGCCATGACTCCGAGAAGCGGTACACAGGTCAAAAATAAATGACAGGACCTTGGCCAAGCAGTTACTGTATGTAATATTTTTATTTATGCACTGCAATTACATTTGTAAATGTGACTAATATGTGTATATGTGTGGCCACCACAGCAGACTCTTAAAAAGTTCTATTTTCATCTTTGCAGAGGAAGGTGTGACAGATCAACCGAGAAAGGTCAAAAACTGGAGGAGGTGCGCCAAGTAGGCTGCAACTAACAGCCGTGGAATAGCGGATCGCTGATATGATTCAATCTTGCAAGCGAAGATCAACCACCAATATGGAAGCTAGGCCCAGGTGACCGAAAGAGGGTAAGCCCTGAAAATTGCACACTCTGGGTTGGCTAAAAGTTAAGTACTGCGTGGGTTAGCTATGCTTCAATTATGAGATGTTTTCGTTCAGCCACGCTTCGGTTTATCTAATGTGTTATCATAAACAGCTTATAAATGACCTGCGCTGTGTGACCCATGTACTTATGTCACCCTGCTCCCTCTGCCCCCTCCCCTGCTGCTAACCAAACATCTGCTCTGTTGTGTTTTGCAGATGTTGTGCATCAGGAAGAGACAGAAGGTGAAGCAGAGGTAGAAGCAGAGCTTGATCCGGAAGCCGTCAGTCGAGATATTCTTCATCAAGATCCGGACAAGGATGAGCTGGAGAATGAAGGGCAGCAGGAAGACCCCAATACTGAGATGGTTACATTGCAACTGGAGCCGGTGAACCCCCCCCTCCTCCCCCGCAAGTGCACCAAGCCCTTTCCTGAATGATACAGCCGATGAAACATTTCATGGGGTCGAGTCCGAGGCTGGCGGTCCTAGAGGGTTGCAGCAAGCCACACCTGGGAGATGGCCGAGGAGGGTGGGAAGGCGAGCTCAACCTGAAATGTAGGATGCAGGGAACATGGGACAGCTCATGGGAATGAATGGGAAGAGCACTGAGTGAACGAGATCACTTCTGGACACCATGGATGGGGTGAGGGGAGAATTAGCGAGACTGTCAGTAGAAGTAGCAACACTGTCTGGAGGAATGGGAGCAGTGTCAGGACTGATCAGGGAGGAAATATGGGCGGTAGCTGATGCACTGTCGGGACAGATGAGGGAGGGGATATCGGAGATGAGGGAGGGGATATCGGAGATGAGGGAGGGAATTTCGGAGATTAGGGAGAGAATGTCGGAGATTAGGGAGAGAATATCGGAGATAGCTGCTGCAATAAGTGAACAGACCCAGGCTGTCAATGCCCAACAGCAATTGGCAGCATCAACTGCAGACACTCACATTCCAATCCCCAGACCAACCTCAGGTAGTATGCCACGGGGTTGATCCACAGACTGAAGAAGAGTCCGAAGAGGAACCTGGGCCTTCCATAATGCTGTCTGCTAAGTCTGTCCCTGTCCAACCCCACCAACAACGAATGCACCTTTGCGCAGAAAACAGAACAAACCTTGGGGTCATGGTGAGGAAGCAGAAGTCTGAGACAATGGGCAAGGGTAGGGGTAGAGACAGCAACAGGGGCAAGAGGGGCGCACAGCGCGAAGGTTTTTGAATAAGGGGGAGGAGAGATGGCTGCAGCTAAAGTTTGTTTGTTCGTTTGTTGCTGCTACTTGTTGTTTTCTTCATGGAAAAGTTTAAAGTTTAATACAAAATGTTTTATTAAAATTAAGTACAACTGTACAAATGTTTAATAAACCTAATTATTTTTAAAATGTAACCAGACTCCTGCACATTATTTTTGGATAAATTAACACAACATTATGTACATATTATGTACATTATTTTTTCAAAGAGTCAACACTGTCGGGCTGTTTAGCCTTCAGGCAGCAAAGCGATCACGGATTAGCCGCTGATGCAAGTCTATAGGTGCACGAGGCTGTCTCCTCCACCATTGTCCTGCGGGTTCAGGTGGTGGCATGGGTTGGTCCTCCTCCTGCTGCTGCTGGTCCTCCTCCTCCTCCTCGTCATCCTCCACCCCCCACCCCGCTTCTCCCCTCAGGAGGATCTTCAATGTCCAGTACCTGTCTCCTCACGATGGCCTAGTTATGCAGCATGCAGCACACAACAGTGGTGAGGGGCGTATTGCTTTCATTGCTTCCGGATATAAAAGGGGTCAGAGGGTCTAGTAAGGAGGAGGAACTGAGGGAAATCCTTATTAGTCGGGAAATTGTGTTGGGGAAATTGATGGGATTGAGGGCTGATAAATCCCCAGGGCCTGATGGACTGCATCCCAGAGTACTTAAGGAGGTGGCCTTGGAAATAGCGGATGCATTGCCAGTCATTTTCCAACATTCCATTGACTCTGGATCAGTTCCTATCGAGTGGAGGGTAGCCAATGTAACCCCACTTTTTAAAAAAAGAGGGAGAGAGAAAACAGGGAATTATAGACCGGTCAGCCTGACATCGGTAGTGGGTAAAATGATGGAATCAATTATTAAGGATGTCATAGCAGTGCATTTGGAAAGAGGTGACATGATAGGTCCAAGTCAGCATGGATTTGTGAAAGGGAAATCATGCTTGACAAATCTTCTGGAATTTTTTGAGGATGTTTCCAGTAGAGTGGATAAGGGAGAACCAGTTGATGTGGTATATTTGGACTTTCAGAAGGCTTTCGACAAGGTCCCACACAAGAGATTAATGTGCAAAGTTAAAGCACATGGGACTGGGGGTAGTGTGCTGACATGGATTGAGAACTGGTTGTCAGACAGGAAGCAAAGAGTAGGAGTAAATGGGGACTTTTCAGAATGGCAGGCAGTGACTAGTGTGGTACCGTAAGGTTCTGTGCTGGGGCCCCAGCTGGTTACACTGTACATGAATGATTTAGACGAGGGGATTAAATGTAGTATCTCCAAATTTGCGGATGACACTAAGTTGGGTGGCAGTGTGAGCTGTGAGGAGGTTGCTATGAGGCTGCAGAGTGATTTGGATAGGTTAGGTGAGTGGGCAAATGCATGGCAGATGAAGTATAATGTGGATAAATGTGAGGTTATCCACTTTGGTGGTAAAAACAGAGAGACAGACTATTATCTGAATGGTGACAAATTAGGAAAAGAGGAGGTGCAACGAGACCTGGGTGTCATGGTACATCAGTCATTGAAGGTTGGCATGCAGGTCCAGCAGGCGGTTAAGAAAGCAAATGGCATGTTGGCCTTCATAGCGAGGGGATTTGAGTACAGGGGCAGGGAGGTGTTACTACAGTTGTACAGGGCCTTGGTGAGGCCACACCTGGAGTATTGTGTACAGTTTTGGTCTCCTAACTTGAGGAAGGACATTCTTGCTATTGAGGGAGTGCAGCGAAGGTTCACCAGACTGATTCCTGGGATGGCGGGACTGACATATCAAGAAAGACTGGATCAACTGGGCTTGTATTCACTGGAGTTCTGAGGAATGAGAGGGGATCTCATAGAAAAGTTTAAAATTCTGACGGGTTTAGACAGGTTAGATGCAGGAAGAATGTTCCCAATGTTGGGGAAGTCCAGAACCAGGGGTCACAGTCTAAGGATAAGGGGTAAGCCATTTAGGACCGAGATGAGGAGAAACTTCTTCACCCAGAGAGTGGTGAACCTGTGAAATACTCTACCACAGAAAGTTGTTGAGGCCAATTCACTAAATATATTCAAAAAGGAGTTAGATGAAGTCCTTACTACTAGGGGGATCAAGGGGTATGGTGAGAAAGCAGGAATGGGGTACTGAAGTTGCATGTTCAGCCATGAACTTATTGAATGGCGGTACAGGCTAGAAGGGCCGAATGGCCTACTCCTGCACCTATTTTCTATCACCAACGATGCCTCCGCAAGATCCTACAAATCCCCTGGGAGGACAATGTTAGCATCCTCGACCAGACCAACATCCCCAGCATTGAAGCACTGACCACACTTGATCAGCTCCGCTGGGCAGGCCACATCGTTCACATGCCAGACACGAGACTCCCAAAGCAAGCGCTCCACTTGGAACTCCTTCACGGCAAAGGTGGGCAGAGCAAACATTACAGGGACACCCTCAAAGCCTCCGTGAAAAAGTACAACATCCCCTCCGACACCTGGGAGTCCCTGGCCAATGACAGCCCTAAGTGGAGGAATTGCATCCGGGAGGGCACTGAGCACCTCGAGTCTAATCGCCGAGAGCATGCAGAAATCAAGCGCTGGCAGCGGAAAGAACGTGCAGCAAACCTGTCCCACCCACGCTTTCCCTCAACGTCTATCTGTCCTACCTGTGACAGGGACTGTGGATCTCGTATTGGACTGTTCAGCCACTTAAGGATTCATTTTAAGAGTGGAAGCAAGTCTTCCTCGATTCTGAGGAATTACCTATGATGATAATGATGATGATTCCAGGTAGCCTCCAGCGTGGTCCAGGCATCGGAACTGCTGCTTCAGTATGCCAATTGTCTGCTCTATGATGCCCCGTGTCGTTATGTGCGACATGTTGTACCAACGCTCTGGCTCAGTGCGGGAATTGCGTAGAGGGGTTATAAGCCAGATGGTGAGCCCATAGCCTTTGTCCCTGATCAACCAGCTGTGCCCATCTGACAGCTCCTGAAACAACGCAGATATAGTGCTCTCACGTGAAATGAAAGCATCATGGATGCTACCTGGATACTTGGCATCTACTGCCATGTTCCAATGCATATCGTTGCAGACGAGCTGCACATTTAGAGAGTGGAACACTTTCCTGTTGCGATAAACCTCGGAGTCATCCAAAGGTGCTCTCAAGGCAAAGTGGGTACAGTCGATTACACCCTGTACCTTGGAGAAACCAGCAATTCTGGAGAACCCCACAGCCCTGTCTCGCATCGCCTGCGTGGTCATAGGGAAATTGATGAACTGGTCCCTTTTGGCATACAATGCAGCAGTCACCTGGTTAATGCAGCAATGTGAGGCGTGCTGTGAGATGCAGCACATGTCCCCAGTTGATGCTTGAAATGAGCCAGAAGCGTAGAAGGCAAGGGCTGCAGTGACCTTCACTTCCACAGGTAAGGCAGTCCTCCTCTTGGTTGTATGTCTGCCCTGACTAGGTGGTAGATCTCTGTGATGACCTCCTTTGTAAATCGTAGCCTGCAAATGCAGTCTGCCTCACTCATGTGTAGGTATGTGTGCCTCTCTCTGTACATTCCATCAGGGTATGGCCTCCTCCCCCATCAATCCCCGAGCTATCTGGCTTCTCCGATGTTGGCGTCGGCTTATCCGTCGCCTTTGCATGGCATGCATGCACAATGACCTGATGGCATGAGGCAGTCAGAATTGCACAAATTGTTATTCTTGCTATTGCAAGACAGTGCTGACTGAATCACTCACACCTTTGCTGGGTGACGCTCGAGTAGAACGGACCACACCCTGGTCTGCGCATGCGCAAACTAGGCTCTGCCTCTATGGAGATGCGACGCACAGTGTTTTATGGCACTTTAATGATAACTTTGGGTGAAATGTGTAAGTTTGCTGCTGTGCACAAAACTGTAGTGTGGTCTCCGATACTCACCGGGCTCGAGGCACAGGTCGGAGTGCCGGCCGGCAGGATTGCTCCCTCGGCCGGCCAGAAACACAGGAGCTCGGCGCTCAGCTTGGAAAGAAACTCGATGTGGAATCTAAGCGCGAGCTCCTGTGCTTGTGTCCGGCCGAGGGAGCGATCCTGCCGCCAGCCAGCCGGCACTCCTCCGACCTGTGCCTGGAGCCCCGTGAGCAGAGATTCTGTGGTGAGGCAGAGTCACAATTTCTAACATTTTGTGGTAAAAATTAACTTTCAGAGTTATTTTCCAAGATCCCATTGCAAAAATCATTATGAATTTGTGTTTTAAATTGTCTTCTTCTCTCGCGCTGAAAACTCAGAAATATACTTAACGCCGATTTTCTTACGTTAATGTAGGATTTTTCTGATCGATACTCAAGGCCACTCTGATGTTGGCAAAAATCACTTAAATGGTCTGCAGCAAAAAATCTGCCGTACCAAACATCCGCCGCTGACAGGAAAGTTGAGGAAAGTTGCAAATTAACGATTGCTGCAAATAAATTAGCGGACGCCAAAAAAACGGCGTCCAATGGTGGCGAAAATTGAGCCCTTTTTGTATCAGCAAATTTTGCTACATTACACTCGATCCCTTCATCCAAGTCATTAATATAAATTGTAAATAGTTGGGGTCCCAGCACTGATCCCTGCGGCACCCCACTAATTACAGTTTGCCAACCTGAAAATGACCCATTTATCCCGACTCTCTGCTTTCTGCTAGTTAGCCAATCCTCTATCCACGCTAATATATCACCCCCAACCCAGTGAACTTTTATCTTGTGCAGTAATCTTTTATGTGGCACCTTATCAAATTTTTTCTACAAATCCAAATACACAACATCTACTGGTTCTCCTTTATCCACCCTGCTCATTACATCCTCAAAGAACTCCAACAAATTTGTCAAACATGATTTCCCTTTCATAAAACCATGCTGACTCTGCTTGACTGCATTATGATTTTCTAAATGCCCTGCTACTGCTTCCTTAATGATGGACTCCAGCATTTTCCCAAAGATAGATGTTAGGCTAACTGGCCTATAGTTTCCTGCTTTCTGTCTTCCTGGCATATAGCTTAAAAGTGTAACACTTTTAAAACATAGAAAAATTAAATTGAATCATTCATTTTTATATTTTCGGCCTAAGGTTTACTTTTGTGTATGTAGTGTTACCCAGCTGTTCTCGTCTCCTCGAATCAGCTGTAGTGAGTCTGAAAGAGGGACATTCAGACCGTTGTCATTTTCCTCATTACTAAAGTGACTTTTCACAGCAGTAAATACATCAACTGATATTTAGTTTGATGTACGAGATGCAATCTTGCAGCATTATTAACATCCTTGATTTCTCGGTACTAAACTTAATTTCCAAATTATTAAGAAATGCATTTAAGCAACTTTAAAAACAATTGACACGAGTCGACCAAAAAGAGGTCTTTTCTTTTTATAAATTGTTTTTTTTTCATTTTAGAATAAAAAACCAGTAGCTGTACACTTGACTGACACCGAGTCGACTTTAGGCACCTGCTTAACCCATGGCGACTGGGCTCTCAGCCTGGCGTCATCATTTTTGTCCACGGAAGTAATAGCAGTCGTGGCACAGCCTGTTCAAATTTTATGGTCAAATAAGCTGAAATTCACCCATGCCAGTATTGCTAAATTGGTGGCAGAATGGAGGCTGATTTGCAGGTACCGGCTCAGGCTCACTCATGAAGAATGTGCTCCTGTGCAAGGTAATAACTCCACCAGCACAATTTCTCCCCAGTCAGCATGTGCAGACATGTGACCAACCGCATCACCCAGAATGAGGTCTGCTAGGGACAACTGAACACTCACTGGTATTATAATAAATCGCAGCATTTACAGACAGCTCCAGTTCTGCAGATGAACTGAAATTGTACAGTATTACAAAAGGATATTGAGTTAAGTACAGGAAGAAATAGATTGATTTACACAATCCACAGCAATAAAGACTGTCTGCTTCAATCTGAAGTGGACCAGATCTAGTTTGAGCATACGTGCAGTCTCTTTCTCTTTTGGGCTTTAAATGTAATCTATTCACTCTTTTTAAAAAAGCCTTCAAGGTAAATATGTTAAATGTTATTCTGACTCAGTTCAAAAACTGCCATTGTTACTGGCTCTCAAGGTCATGAAATGGACAAGTATTGTTGGGAAGCTGAATTTGTTCTTTCAGAGAACTGTACTATTGAAAACACAAGCCTTTTGTAATAGCCCAAGTTCAAACGGTAATTCATGATTTAACTAAAATAAAAGTGATATGTTTTGGAAACATATTTATAACACCTGCTCTTTTACTTCCTCCCTTCCCACCATCCAGGGCCCTAAACTCCTTCCCGGTGAAGCAGCGATTTACCTGTACTTCTTTCAGTTTAGTGTACTGTATTCGCTGCTCACGATGCAGTCTCCTCGACATTGGGAGAAACCAAATGCAGATTAAGTGACCGCTTTGCGGAAAACCTCGATTCAGTCTGTAAGCAAGACCCTGAGCTTCCGGTCATCTGTCACTTTAATTCCCCGCTCCACTTCCACTCTGATCTCTCTGTCCTTGGCCTCCTACACTGTTCCAATGTAGCTCACTGTAAGCTCAAGGAACAGCACCACATCTTTCGATTGGGCCTTCCGGACTCAACATTGAGGTAATCAATTCCTGATCATAACCTCTGCCCCCAATTTTCAGAAGGCAGCTGTTGATGATATTGCCATTCCCATTTACACCTCTTCTAGACCCATCTTTTGTTCCTTTACTTGTCCCATTACCATCTCCTTTTGCCTCGCACCTTCATCTCTTATAGGAGGAGAAATTCGGGCTGTTTGTGTCTCCCATTAGCGCCCCTGGACGCGCCGCCGCTAACGACTCCCGCTAAATTCCGCTAACCGGTAGCGCCCCGCTCCGCTGTGCCAGTGATGACAATGTCGTCCATCGTGTGCAACAACCCGTTTTCACACCCAAGCGAAAATTCTGGAACGCCCCCTGAAGCTGCACTGGGTGATGACAGGGACAGCTTCATGGGGCGCGTACCAGAGCTGGAGGCCACTCGCACGGTGCTACTTAAAGGGGAGGTGTCAGTTGTGGCCCGTTGAATCGTGGAACGCGGTCATGATCTGGCAGCCTGGGAACCCACTTGATACCGGGCTAATATCACGGCACCCCGGTCCCCGGAGGTCAGATTAGGGATCCGCAGAGTCAGCAGCTTGGTTCTCCCCTTTAATGCAGCAATGCTATGCTTCCCAGTGCGTAGTGTTGCGCCCCTCTCCGTTAGCTTCCGACCCGCTTGCGCCCCACAGAACACATTATTTTGCGTTCCACTTGTTCTCGGGAGGCACTACACAATTTCTTCCCCCCCCCCCCCCTTTGTCTTTTAATCTCTCCTGCCTTCCACCCTATCACAGACCTTCCCATTTTGTTCTTACCTCCCCTCCCCCCCTTTCCTTGCCTCTGCACTTACTTAAGATCTGTTATAGCTCTAACTGTTTTCAGTTCTGATGAAAGGTCATCAACCTGAAATGTTAACTCTGTTTCCTTGTTCTAATTTGGAGCCATAGACATAAAATAAATCCTGTGAGCAAGGGAGATTTTTGGATATATGGCAAGTTTATTAACTGCTTACCGATCACCAAACATACTTTAGCATGGAGTATTTTTGGGGACGGAAATTGCCCTTCGCCCCGATTACAGACGGTAACTTTCTGGGGCCAGGACTTCCTGCACCCAGCCCGGAAGTCCCGCCCCTGATGTGAAATTGGGCCGTGGCCCCTCAAGGGAAGAAGAGTGCTGTGAGGGGGCCCTTTGAGGGGTGCTCCCGGGGAGGCAGCACGGCGCTGAGTCCAGCATCGCACGGAGGAGGCCGGCGCTATGCGGAACATCCACTGAACATCTGTGCAGCACTGACGCAGTACTACGATTCTCCCCTTCGATTAAAGGGGCGGGCAGCTGCACACTCTTTGGTGGGCCACCAGGGATGGAATCAACTGGGCCAGCAGCCCAGCACCCAAAACGGAATGCCGGGCTGCACAATGGCGGCCTGGTCGAGGCACGGGCCGCCATTGTCGGGCCGTTGCAAGAGTCGGCAGAAAAATTAAAATGGCGGCCCGGGACGCTAAAGGCCTCCTCTTTAACAGGCACCCTAGCGGCTGGTGTCCTCCAGCCTCGCGACCCGCGAAGCTAGTGTTGACATCTGCAATGCACCAGCCTCGCCGCCCATGGGCCAATTTCTCTCACAGGGTGCAAAGGTGGTGAGGGGTCGATGCGCACAGCGATGACATCATCGTGGTTATGCGCCGGCCCAGGGTGCTGCACTGCTGGGACAGCACCCCCCAAAACCTCCAGGGCAACTTCCCAGGCGGCTCTAACAGCCCCTCCCCCGGGTGAAAACACCATTGCGCACTGTTAGTGCCCTCCGGAGGGGCTGACGAGGCCATAAGAAGGGGCAATTTCAGCCCTCGGGTATCTTACCACTGTACTATGCGATCCAGCACGCATTACACACCACACTCACAGTATACTGCAGTGACAAACCAAGAATATTAAACTCATTATTAGATTTGAACATCAATTGAATTTGGCCAAATTGATTTTCAAAACCAGTTAATTCACATGAAAGGCCAATAGAAGTCTGTTATAATAGACGAGTAACTGACCAGAATATAGTCCCAGTTCTAGTTTCATGGATACAATATATTGCGAGATAGCAAAGCATTAAATTGCATCTTGAATAACTTTGGTAGGATGCAATGTTTGGTACTGTCCATGATTTGTGCCTAATGACAACACAACGGGCATTTCGAAAACATGACATTATTGCAAATGCTGTAAAATACAATTGGATTCAACTGGAAGAACATAAAGTGCTTCTGACATGAAAACAATTTGGGGGAGAAATTGGTGTATTTGTGCCTCCCCGTTAGCACCCACGGGAGGTGCTAACAGGGCACAAATGATTTTGCGATCGGGCATGATGCCGTTAATGACTCCCGCTAAATTTGGTGGAAGTTTAGCGACGACGCTATGGTGTTGCGCCCCGATCTCCTGCGCCCAGAGATTGTATCGTCATCGCCATGCGCATCGCCCCATTAGCGCTGGCCCCTAAATTGGGTTTTGCCCCCTGAAGCTACAACGGGCGATGACAGCGACAACTTCAGGGGGCGCGTACCGAGTGGCCGGCCACTACCAGGGAGAAATTTAAAGGGGAGGTGGCCGGCTGCTGCTGAAAAAAAATCAGCCATTTTCCTTTCCGTTCTGGTGTCGCTTTGGTCGTGGGGTCGGTGCCCTGATCGCTCTCCTTGGGTGACGGGCTCCCCAGTGGTCCAGGTAGGTGGGTTCTTCTTTGGCAGAGTATGCTGCTTGGGCCCTTCCATTAATTCAGGGAAGAGCCCCTCGAATGTGGCAGCGTTACGCGGCCCAGTGCGTAGACGCTGCTGAGCCGTGCGCCCCATTACCGTTCCAGGATGGAAGTACAGCGCTTAGTGCTCCACTTCCTTCCCGGGTCGGTAACCCGAATTTATCACGAAGGGCGAGACTTCTGTGCCTGGTGATTATTAACACCCCCAAACGGGGTGGTACCGAATTTCCGGGGTTAAATCTTTGCTAAATGTGCCAGAATACGTGAAAGATATAAGTTTACACCATGCTTATAATTTAATTTTGAAAATAAATTACTTAGTCTAAAATTATTGTCGACCAGTGGTGCTGAAGGAAGAAAAGCACTGATGCAAAGATATTCAGCTACATGATTCAGAGGCTCTTAACAGCAGCCTCTTGCAGAATGCTGCCTGTCCAACAGCAAAGATTTTTAACAGTATATTAATATTTAATAAAAATAAGACACTGAGTATTAACATATGAACTGCTCCTGCTAGCCTACTGTCCTGACTGATTGTTTTCATGGTACTGAATTAATATTAAGCTTGACATTCACTCGTATTTATTTGACTATTAGGTTCATTAATCTTTTATTTTTTTGAATATATTTGAATTGCAACATTTAAATTAATACTTGAACAGTTCCTGTAGCTGAGCATTTGCTACAGGATTGGGAGTTTTGAGCAACAATTGAGCAACAATACAAGAAGACTATGTGGCAGGAGAAGAGGCATGCTCCCCCTGCTGTTCAGTTAGAGTCACAGCAACACTTGCAACACAACATCTAGTACGCTCGCATAATGGTTATGTTACAACTAGAAATCCAGAGGCCTGGACTAATAACCTGAAGACATGAGGTCAAATCCCACCATGGCAGTTTGTGAATTGGAATAAATCTAGAATAAAATGTCAGTAATGGTGACCATGAAACGATCGGATTATTGTAAAAACACAAATGTTCACAAATGTCCTTTAGGGAAGGAAACCTGCCAGTCTGGCATATACGTGACATCAGACCCAACAACAACAACAACTTGTATTTATATAGCGCCTTTAACGTTTCACAGGAGTGTTATAAGACAAAACAAATAAATTTGACACCGAGCCACATAAGAAGAAATTACAGCTGATGACCAAAAGCTTGGTCAAAGAAGTAGGTTTTAAGGAGTCTCTTGAAGGAGGAGAGATCAAGAGGTGGCGAGGTTTAGGGAGGGCATCCAGAGCTTAGGGCCCAGGCAGCTGAAGGCATGGCCACTGATGGTTGAGCAATTATAATCAGGGATTCTCAAGAGGGTAGAATTTGAGGAGCGCAGACATCTCGGGGGTTTGTAAGGCTGAAGGAGATTACAGAGATAGGGTGGGGCAAGACCATGGAGGGATTTATAAACAAGGATGAGAATTTTGAAATTGAGGTGTTGCTTAACTGGGAGCCAATGTAGGTCAACGAGCACAGGGGTGATGGGTGAGCGGGACTTGGTGCGAGGAATGTGGTTGACTCTTAACTGCCCTCTGAAATGGCCCAGCAAACTGCTAAAAAATATATAATAAGAATAAAAGTGGACGGACAAGCCAGCATCGATCTAGGCATCGGATTCGGAAACTACACCCAGCCCAGTCAACCTTGCAAAGTTCTCCTCACTAACATCTGGGGACTTATGCCAAAATTAGGAGAGTTTTCCCACAGACTAGCCAAGCAACATCCTGACATAGTCATACTCACAGAATCATACCTATCAGCCAATGCCCCAGCCTCCTCCATCACCGGCAGTATAGACCCACCAGAGGTGGTGGCACAGTGGTATAGAGACGGGAGGGAGTGGTCTGGGAGTCCTCACCATTGACTCCTGACCCCATAACATTTCATGGCCTCTGGAGTCATACCTAGCACAAAGGAAGATGGTTATGGTAGTTAGAGGCAAATCATCGCAGGACATAATTGCGGGAGTTCCTCAGGGCAGTGTCATTGGCCTAACCACCTTTAGCTGCTGCATTAATGACCTTCCTCAGTCATAAGTTCAGAAGTGGGGTTGTTCGCTGATGATTGCACAGTGTTCACTTCCATTTGTAATTCCTCAGTTAATGAAGCAGTTTATACCCAGATGCATCACGACCTGGACAACATTCAGGCTTAGGCTGGTAAGTTGCAAATAATATTCGCGCCACACAAGTGCCAGGTAATGACTGTCTCCAACAAGAGAAAATCTAACAACTTTGACATTCAATAGCATTACCATCGCCGAATCCTCCACCATCAACAACCTGAAGGTGTTGTCCAGAAACTTAACTGGACCAGCCACATAGAGACTGTGGCTACAAGAGCAAGTCAGAGGCTGGGTATTCTGTCGCGAGTGTCTCACCTCCCCAAAGCCTTTCCACCATTTACAAAGTACAAGTCAGGAGTATGATGGAAAACTCTCCACTTGTCTGGATGAGTGCAGCTCCAACACACTCAAGAAGCTCGACACCATCCAAGACAAAGCAGCCTACTTGGTCAGTACCCCATCCACCACCTTAAACATTCACTCCCTCCACCACCGCTGCAATTTAGCTGCAGTGTGTACCATCAACAAGATGCACTATAGCAACTCGCCAAGGCTTCTTCAACAGCACCTCCTAAACATAAGTACATAAGAAATAGGAGCAGGAGTAGGCCATTTGGCCACTTGATCCCACTCCGCACTTAGAAGGACAAGGGCAGCAGGCACATGGGAACACCACCACCTCCAAGATCCTCTCCAAGTAACACATCATCCTGACTTGAAAATATATTGCTGTTCCTTCATCGTCGCTGAGTCAAAATCCTGGAACTCACTATTTAACTGCTCTGTGGGAATACCTTCATCACACGGACTGCAGCGGTTGAAGATGGCGTCTCACCACCACCTTCTCAAGGGCAATTATGGATGGGCAATAAATGCTGGCCTTGCCAGTGACGTCCACATCCTATGAATGAATGAATAACACAATGAAGTCTGTCGGCCAGCCCGTGCTGCCCTTTTATCTAGAAGTGGATGTGTAATGTTAAGTAACCTGAAAGTGAAGAAAATGAAAGCAAGGGAAAATGTTTTTCGAAAAAAAAATAAAACCTCAGCAGAGTTAGGAACTACAAAACTGACCATAAACAAGCCCATAAGATCCAAGTAAATTTAAAGGGCTATCCTCACCAACGTTAACCAAGATTGTAAATGGAGAAGTGTGCAAAGACAGTGACAATTAACATGTTACCAGGCATATCTGTAAAATATGAAAGCAAAATGAGAAATGGTTTACAAAATCTTTGCGCTGCGGAGCTTTCTGCTTCAGTGTATACTTGCTCGGGCAACCATAATGGTGGCATTCAAGCACAGTTATTGGAGCAGGCAGCTGCATGCGCCACAATAAAATGTTGACTGAGTTGTATCTTTTTCACTGGTGGTACGTCCATAAAATACCACACAGCTGCAATTATTTATTATCTGATCAAGCAGAGGCAGACAACCATGCAAACTGAATTCTGAATTCGTTACTCTGGAAACTTAATGTAACAAGGCTCAGTACTACTTGAGGCCATAAAATTATTCAATTTCGTATTCCATTGCCCGTGCGTTCCCTCCATCGTGTATCCTGTGTGCCCATATAATTGATCCCCCCCATAGCTGTGCACAATGAACCTATAAGCAGTAGGATTCAGCATGATTGTAGGAGGTCCTGCCCTCAGGATATATTTCAGTCTCTTTAAAAAGAAACGAGTCAACATATTGTTAATTCCTTCACTGCAAACCTCTTGAGAAGCCAAGTGCTGTCTTTGTGATTGATTACACCTTGAACAAGAGACATTCTCCAAAGTTGATCTGATTTATTTTGCAGTTTCAAGATGACATGTTAAATTTCACCTCTCTATTTGGAAGAGAACATAAACAGATGTCCCATTACCCGAGAGCTGAGTTTTAAAACGCACTGAAAAACTTTGCAACAAAAATATGCGCTTCCAAAATCTGATATGGTAACATTTTATTTCTAACATTTCTGGATGTATTGCGAGAGCAATATCAAAGGTTATGATCAGACCCTCCTGCTTTCTGACGGATTTAGCTTCAGGCTTTCTTCCAGACATGCAGATTACTCTACATGCGCACATATTGCTCATGGTTCCACTATAGTTCAAGATACTTTTGCACATTATTGATTGAAAAGCACTACAGACTTGACATCTTTTTAGCTTATGTCATGTAACAGGAGCAGGTGTGAGAATTTTTTTTTAACATGACCTAAATGAGTTAATGTTTCCAATGGACTAAAGTCTTCTGCCGGCATCAGTGAATGTCCTGCTGAAGGAGTGCAATCAACAAAGAACAAAGGAACCTACTTTACTTTGGTACCTGGTAGAAAGATGCTTTAGCAAACAAACAGCAGTTTGGCTCCCCCTGGTGTACATGTGCAAAACTCCACCAATTCAGCTAGCAGGAGAACAATTCTCAATTGTTTCTCACTAAAATGCATCAGGTAATTGAAATGAAAGAAACATTCAAATTTATTTTGCCAGGAATATTTTATTACTACTATTAGTTATAAAAAGTTAGAAACATTGGCCCCAAATTTTGTCCCGCGGCGAAAACGGCGCACCTCAGAGCTGGGCGCCTGTTTTTCGCGCCGAAAACTGCGCCTAAAAAAAGTCCGATATTCTCGAGCTCCTTGGAGCTCGATGTCTGCTTGGCGCGGCGCGCTCTTTGCAGCAGGGGGTGGAGCTTAACACTCGCGCCAATTTTCTAAGTAGCAGGGGGCGGGTACAATTTAAATTAGCCTTCGTGGTGCCGGCAACCCTGCGCGTGCGCGTTGGAGCGTGCGCGCAGTCTCACACAAACATTGGCACTCGGCTATTTTTAAAAATACTGCAGAAAAAGTGAAGATTTGTTTCTTGGACCCCTGCAAAGGCTTGTAATTTAATTTGTTTTGATATTTCTGTGTGTGAGGGAGTGCTTTTAGCAGCACTGCTGAATAAATCACCTGCTGAAATCAGTGAGTTCAGCTTTTCACTGCTAAACTTGCAGAACCGGTGCTGCATTGGTGCATGCAAATTAAGGACTGTGTGTTTGGAGAAATAAGAGTGCCAATTCAACTTTGCAATGGATCAACGTCCATCAAGAACAAAGAATTTCTTGCATGAGGAAGTGGAGATATTAGTCAACGTAATTGAGCAGAGATGGCAGGAGCTAGATACCAGCAACAGAGCTCGCATCAAAGTGCCACCAAAAGAAATGAAGAAAGTTGCAGAAGATTACTGCGCAGTGGTGCATACCAGGAGATCTGGAAGTCAGTTTAAAAAGAAATGGCACGACCTTGGTCAAGTAGTTAGTATAAGTAATATTTCCTATTTTTAATTTAATCGTAATTGTAACCTGGCTATCTGTATGTCCCACCTTGCAGACTGACACACTCTGTAAAAAGTTATATTTTACTCTTTGCAGAAGAAATTGGCAAACCATTGCATAATACGTGGTGTTGACAATGCAGCACCCATTCTGCAAATTTAAATATAAAACTGTCGATGTAGCTGCCTCTCCCTGTCCAAATGGCCTCAGTCCCCCTCACAGCTCGAAGGCTGCTGCTGTATCTTCGGCTGCCGTCGAGCCACTGACGCCGCCCCTAAAGCGTGGCCGAATGGCCTCAAGCACCATAAAGAGCTACGTGTGTCAGGTGTTGCTTCTTCGGCTGCCGGCCAGCCACTGACGCCGCTGATATCTCATGGCCGAATGGCCTCGGATCCGTCCGGTGTTGCTTCTTCGCGGCCAGCCACGAAGAGAATGAAGGCCTGCCTCAAGCACTGCAGCTCAGCTCGAAGCTTGCTGCCGCTGCCGTCGAGACACTGATGCCACACCCCTGCCTGTCTCCAACATGAAAGACCTGCCTGAAGCACAGCAGCTCGAAGGCTGATGCTATTTCACGCAGGTAGGAACATGGTTTATTTAATCTTTTCTTTGCTTATAAATTTTTATTCAGGTTGGATTTATTTGTATAATATTTGCATAAGTATAACTAAGGATTGATTGTAGAATTTAATGACTTCCCTTCCCCCCCACCTCATTCCCTATGCCTAATTTGTAACCTACGCCTGATTTTCTAAAGTGTAGACAAGGTTTTATCGAGCGTACAAAAATCTTCACTTACTCCATTCTAAGTTAGTCTGGAGTAAGTTTTCACTGACGAAACTTTGAAAACAGGCGTAAGTGGCCGGACATGCCCCTTTTGAAAAAAAAATTCTGTTCCAAAGTGAAACTGTTCTAACTGACTAGAACTGGAGCAAACTAAATGTCGAGAATTCCGATTTCTAAGATACTCCGTTCTACACCAGTTGCTCCTAAAAATCAGGAGCAAATCATGTGGAAACTTGGGGCCATTGCCTTTTGTTCTTTGAATAATGGAATGAAAATTAGGACATCAATCTCTCAACTTTTGCTAAAAATATATAATTTTCTTGATAATTTTCTATACTGCAGATTTTTTTAATTATAGACAAGTGTGTTTTAAATAAATTGGTAACTTAAATACATGTGTTTGCAGAAATAAAAAGTTAAAAGGGAGATAAATAAAGCAGATAGGCTGTTTAAGGAGCACATAGCAAAGGCATTTACCCAAAACACAATTGCACAATTAAAGCTCTGAGATGATTGTAAAAGACAATAGTAAACTTGAATATTTATTAAATGTATTGTGAGCAGTAGGTCAACACTGCTCAAGTCCTCAGTAAGAGATACAGCATTCAAGAATAGCGATGTGACAAACTAGTTAAAAAAATTATGCAGCGCATTTAGTGAAACTTATTGTTCAAAATTAGTTTTTTAAAAACTTGTTCTGGGATGTGGGCATCGCTTGCAATGCCAGCATTTATTGCCCATCCCTAATTGCCCTTGAGAAGGTGATGGTTAGCCGCCGCCTTGAACCGCTGCAGTCCTTGTGAAGGGAAGGAGTTCCAGGATTTTGACCCAGCGACAATGAAGGAACGATGATATATTTCCAAGTCAGGATGGTGTTTAACTTGCAGGGGAACTTGCAGATGGTGGTGTTCCCATGCGCATGCTGCCCTTGTCCCTCTAGGTGGTAAAGGTGCTGTTGAAGAAACCTTGGTGAGTTGCTGCAGTGCATTTGTAGATGGGACACACTGCAGCCAAGGTGCGCTGGTGGTGGAGGGAGTGAATGTTGAAGATGGCGGATGGGGTGCCAATAAAGTGGGCTGCTTTGTCCTGGATAGTGTCGAGCTTCTTGAGTGTTGTTAGAGCTGCTCTCCAGGCGAGTGGAGAGTGTTCCATCACATTCCTGACTTGTGCCTTGTAGATGGTGGAAAGGCTTTGTGGAGTCAGGAGGTGAGCTGCAGAATACCATGCCCTGATCTGCTCTTGTTGCCACAGCATTTATGTGGCTGGTCCAGTTAAGTTTCTGGTCAATGGTGACCCCCCCCCCCCCCCCCCCACCATCCGCAGGATGTTGATGGTGGGGGATTCAGCGATGGGAATACCATTGAATATCAAGGGGAGATGGTTAAACTCTCACTTGTTGGAGATGGTCATTGCCTGGCACTTGTGTAGAGCGAATATTATTTGCCATTTATCAGCCCAAGTCTGAATGTCATCCAGGTCTTGCTGAAAAGTTATGAATGAAACTGAATACTGTGCAATCATCAGTGAACTACCCCACTCCTGACCTCATGATGGAGGGAAGTTCATTGATGAAGCAGCTGATGATGGTTGGGCCTAGGACACTCCTGCAGCAATGTCCTGAGGCTAGGATGATCGACCTCCAACAACCAAAACCATCTTCCTTTGTGCTAGGTATGACTCCAGCCAGTGATAAGTTTCACCCCGATTCCCATTGACTTCAATTTTACTAGGGCTCCTTGATGCCACACTCAGTCAAATGCTGCCAAGGGCAGTCACTCTAACCTCACCTCTGGAATTCAGCTCTTTTGTCCATGTTTGGACCAAGGCTGTAATGAGGTCTGGTATAGAATTATGCCCATTCAATGCACCAGCGAAATGTATTTTGTAACTCTGATTTGTGATTTTCATAATGTCTTCGCTTAACTGAACACTCCAATTACATAATCACAATTTGGATATGTGCAATATTCATTCATGTTCAACTTTTTAAACAGTTACAAGTTTACCTCATCCATCTCAATGGCTTTCCAATCTCTTTTGAATCAATTTTTCTAATTGTCAATTCCAGATTGCAGCAGAGAATACAAAATAGGATTGAGTTCTAACTATTGATTTTCTAAAACCTAAAGTTATTCAACAAACTTTAGGGATCGGGCAAGGAGTACAGCTTTTAATGTAACCAGAGTGAGTCACAACTTGAACAGATTATTAATGCACCACATGTTTAAACATACAGAAAAAATAAATCAACCAGTTCAAAAATACCACCAGCAAACTAATTAAATTTAAAAATCATTGAATAATGCCTTTCAAATAATTAGTATGATTTCCCTTCTTTGCATGGATCATTTGGATTATTCAGCTATCTTCAAGTTTGAATCCAATTTAGAATTAATTGCCTAACTATTAACATATTAAAGATTTTGTTGTACTTACAACATAGTAAGAGTCACATTCAGAACATAATAATTGAAGCACCAGACACCATGTACAGTGGTTTATGAACCTGGTAGATCAGCCCCTTGGGATTCTGTTTATTAATGTGCATTTGGAAAAAAAGTGTGCTTGACAGTTTTTTAAAAAAAATAATAAGACAAAAAACAAACATCAGTCCAAAAGCACAAACTCACACACCAATCTTTTATGGGACTGGGGAATTTACAGCACTAATGATGTTTTTATACAGAGACTGCTCCCATAAAAGTACTGGAAGTCATTAAAGGAGCCTGTGCAATTGTTACTGGGACTGCTGCTTCTATAGCCAGAACTGCATTAAATTAAGATTCTTCAGAGAGGTGAGGAGTGCTGTGCCTTGCCAAGGTACAAAAGCATACTCTGAACAATCTAGTCATTGGAGCTTGAGGCGGGAAGGTTTCATGTGCAACAGATTGAAGGACAAAGAGGAGACTAAAAATGGCAGACAACTAAGAGGGGATTGCTGAACAGCTAAACGTCTTCTCACAGAAAAAGATCAGTGAACTGGATAGAGAGGCAGAATTTGCTTATGTTATGGACCAAACCTGGGTTTAAATGGGATTATTTCAAAATCATTCGTTTTAATTCTACAACAGTTCGGGTTTTGTCATTCCAGTTTTCTCAGGCTGTGTTCAAGGGTAGGATCTGACCTCACAGCTATTAATTATGCTGGAAACGGACAACTGTACATAAGAACATAAGAAATAGGAGCAGGAGTAGGCCATTTGGCCACTCAAGCCTGCTCCGCCATTCATTAAGATCATGGCTGATCTGATCTTGGCCTCAACTCCACTTCCCTGTCCACTCTCCATAACCCTTGACTTCTCTATCATTCAAAAATCTATCTATCTCCACCTTAAATATATTTAATGACCCAGCCTCCACAGCTCCCTGAGGTAGAGAATTCCAAAGATTCACAACCCTCTGAGAAAAGAAATGCCTTCTCATTTCTGTCTTAAATGGGTGACCCCTTATTCTGAAACTATGCCCCTAGTTCTAGATTCCCCCATGTAATCCTGGGCTCTCTTGGAGTTAATTTTGATCAAATAATTAATCTACATTAATTGTGTCCCAATGAAGATTGATGAAACAAACCTAACCAGGATTGCTTCCACGATGCACAATGTGCATGCGCTGAAGCTTGACAGATCCAACATATATCGGGAGTGAGGACATTTGCAAGGGCAAGATTGCGGGATTTACCCATATCTTGCCCAGCAAGTGTCCTCAAAACTCTTGCGACTGATAAAAATATAATAAAATTAAATTTAAAAAACACATTTTATTGTTTAAAAACCCTGCCCACTAAGGTAAGTTTATTTTTAACCCTAATTACAAAACTTCTTTTTAAAAATCGGAAAAATATTTTTTATCTAAGGCATTTATTAATTTTAATTTCAATTAATTTTAATTATGTGAGGTGTGTTTTTTATTTTTTATGATGACGTTTAGTGTGTTTGAGTTCTTTTTCTCATTAATAGCATTGAGAACTCGTAGATACGGATTTCTCAGTGCTATTAATGAGAAAGCTGTGGAATACTGCACCTGATTGGTTGTGCAGTCACACGTGACTACACCTTCTGCGTGGGAACCTGGAAGATGAAAGAGAAGGCTTCCCCAATGGAATCCCATGCTCCTGCAGGACCACCAGGTACTTTCATAGAAATTCCTCTGGTCGGACGCAATTGGCCATTATTTTCGGTGATTTTCCCTTTAAATTGGCTAGATTTTCTTTGCATCAAACAGCTCTGACTAAAATTCATGTCCAACTGCCCTGTGATTGCCCATTTATACAGCAGAGAAGGTTACGGGGAAACCGAATAGAGATAACAAAACTATGAGGGGTTTTGATCGAGCAAGTAGGGAGAAACGGTTTCCTCTGACAAGTAGGCTGGTAACCAGAAGTCATAGATTTAAAATAATTGGCAAAAGAACTAGAGGCGTATTGAGGAGAATTTTTTTTATGCAGAGGGTTATTAAGATCTGGAACACACTACTGAAAGGATTGTGGAATCAGAGTCCATAGGGACTTTTAATAGGTAATTGAACATGTATTTAAAGAGAACTGATTTGCAGGGTTATGGGTAAAAAGCTGGGGTTGGGACTAAATTTGACAGCTCTTTTAAAGAGCCAGTTCAGGCCCAATGGCCCGAATGACTCCCTTCTGTTCTGTAAGATTCCCCATTATTGATGCCTCAGGCTGACACTACTCCATCTGGTGGCTTGACTAAGTATTGCTAAAACATGCACAATGAGGACAGATTGTTGCAACATCATTCAAAGCTGACATTGTGACTCTGAAGCCCCAACTTTCCACTGGGGACTTGGCTTCTGCCTGACCCTGCTGAAAATGATGGAGTCACCTTGCTTATCTGATTATCAGACTGACACATTGCAAACAGCTCTCATTGGAAGCTTGTTTGTTTGGGTGTGTGGAAACAGTGTGTGGCTGTAGGGTGTTACATGTCTGAAGCAGATTAAAAGGCCAGGCACACTGAAAATTAAGTTGGGAGCAGAAGTTGAAGGTTTGGAGCAGTAACATGGCAGTAATTACTACAGGAGAGCACAGCAGAGCCCCCAAACCCATGAGAGACTGCTGTCAGACCATTTGAGGGAGAGGAAGGTGGCCCTGTTTGGACCAGAGTAGCAGAAGCCCACAAAGGGAAGCCTAGTTGATGGAGGTGATCAGGACAATGAATGGCAACCCCATAATCTGACACATGGTAACTTAGTACTGCAAAAAGCATAGCGACCTTACCAAGGTAAGAGGAGCTTTGCAAGAATATACTGTACTAAGCATTAAAATGCTTTGTGTGCTTGCCATCAATGTCCAGGAGGTAAAAACAGAAAATGCTGGAAACACTCAGCAGACCAGACAGCATCCGTGGAGAGAGAAACAGAGTTATCGTTTCAGGCGTGAGGTGTCCAGGAGGTATTGTGCGGTCCTTCACACCCAAAGCCGACTCACAGCCTTTTATGCATGCATCTCAGTAAAATCCTCATGTGGCATGTTAGTGGATGGCTCACAAATCCGATAGTGGTTTGCATGCTGGTACCTGGCTTTGACTGCATCTCATGGCAACCACAGCGCATTCTCACATTTTACATTTTTATGACAGAAAAGACCATCCATTCAGCAGAAAGGGATTATCCATAGATGGTGGACCACCCAACTTCCACCCTCTCGCCCTATACCAGGAGCAAGCTTCGGAGTCCCTGCCAATCAGGCAACAGATTGCGAAGGAGCTGGGGAAGTCAGAGGGCAGGTGCCAGCAGCAGATTAGTCATGACATTCCTGATATCCTACTGTATCACACATTACCTGTCAGCCAACTAGATCAAGAAACCCTCACCTTGCTCCTTTTACCCCTTTTCAAAATATGTCAGTGATGAACGGGACAGATGATGGGCCGATCCCACTTAGGATTCCTTAGCGGCTGCCAAGGAAAGATAAATTTATAAATATATATTTTTATACCCTTCCTGAGGAGCTAGGAGGAGCGTAAGTGCTCCCCCAACTCAACAGGCTATGTGTAGCACTTCACACTTGTCGGCATTACATTTCCTCTGCCATTGTTCTGCCCATTTACGCATCATAACCAACTCATTCCGTATTTTCTGAGCTGCTTTGTCTGATTCCACTCCCCCTCCTAGCTTGGTATCATCTTAAAATTTGACCACATTGCTTTAATATTCTGAATCCAGGTCATTTATGTAAATCAGAAACAGTAATGGCCCCAACACCAAGCACTGGTACCCCGCTCAGTGCTCCCTGCTCCAACGAGTATCTATTGTTTCCTACCCTTCAACCAGCTAACTGATCCAGGATGATGACATATTTGAGGAGGGAAGAAAGAGAGTATAATGCAACTGTTCATTGCCACAGTCAGATGTGCTGGTCAAGTAAAGGTCCCTGGTATAATGAGAAGTCTTCCTTATAAGGCCTATATGTTTTGTTGTGTGAGTACCGGTAGATTGGTGCATGTGCCAGCAGTGCAGCTGCACCAGCTTGTTCTCCCTCCATTGCTGTGTACAGGAGCATTCCCAATAGGAAATCAATTGTACCCTCTTTAGATTGAGGGAAGCGAGGGGGGGTGGGGCGGCGAGCAGGGTGGGGGCAGAATAGAAGTTCCACAACAGAAGGAATAAAGATAAATGGGAAAGCTATTTGCAACAATGAAGAAAAAAAATCAAAATTCTGTTCAGAAATAAACTTTCTGTAAATCCCTAGCTGGACCTTTCAAATTAACTTCCAGCCTTGGCTCAGTGGGACCCTTACCTCTCAGTTGGAACATTGCGGTTTCAAGCCCCACTCCTGAGACTTGAGCATATAATCCAGACCATCACGACAGTGTGGTATTAAGGGCTTAATGTCTTCAATGTATGAATATTTGGCTTCTCAAATTCGGCTGCCCTCAAAAGCCGTGATCCTTACCGACGGATCCACCACAGACCCAATACACATGCAGACCGGGGTCAAGCAAGGCTGTGTCATCGCACCAACGCTCTTCTCAATCTTCCTTACTGCAATGCTCCATCACACCCTCAATAAGCTCCCCGATGGAGTGGAGCTAATCTACAAGACAAATGGGAAATTGTTCAACCTACGTCACCTCCAGTCCAGATCTAAGGTCATTCCAACCGCTGTCATTGAATTACAGTGTGCAGATGACACTTGCGTTTGCGCACACTCGGGTATCAAACTCCAAACCATCGTCGACACCTTCACCGAAGCGTACAAAATTCTGGGTCTTACATTAAACATCCATAGCACAAAGGTTCTCTACCAACCTGCCACGCACCCCCCCACCCCCGCCACCGCCCGCCCCCAACCCCGATTATCATGATCCATGATGGACCACTTTCCGTACCTTGGGAGCCTACTGTCAACAAGGACAGACATAGATGACGAAATCTAACACCGCCTTCAGTGTGCCAGGGCAGCCTTTGGTAGTCCGAGGAAGGGAGTGTTTGAAGACTCAAACCTGGCACCAAGCTCGTGGTCTATAGGGCAGTAATGATACCCGCCCTCCTGTATGCTTCAGAGACATGGACTATGTACAGTAGGCACCTCAAAGCACTGGAGAAGTACCACCAACGTTGCCTCTGCAAAATCCTGCAAATCTATTGACAGGATAGGCGCACTAACATCAGTGTTCTCGCTCAGGTCAACATCCCCAGTGTTAAGTATCGAATAACTCCACGAGACTAAGTACGGTGAGCTGGTTCAGGCATGACCTTACTCCAGTTTATTTACTCTCAAAGTGAGGATTCAACATGGCTGCCAACCTTATATACACGGTTTGCACGTGTCTGCCAGTGACCATTAGGACTCCGATAGTCGCGCCCTCTGGTGGCAGATAAAACCCAGTTAACATACATAACACCCAGCATCGAAGCATTGACCACGCTCGACCAGGTCCGATTGACGGGTCACATTATCCACATGCCCGACACTAGATTCCTGAAACAAGTGCTCTATTCCGAGCTCCGACACAGCAAGTGAGTCCCAGGAGGGCAGAGAAAACACTTCAAGGACTCCCTCAAATCCTCCTTGATAAAGTGCATCATCCCCATCAACACTTAGGAATCCTTGGCCCAATGTTGAGAAGAAAGTTAGATAGCTTAGAAATGTATGCAAGCCACACCTATTACTCCATCCAATTTTAGTCCTGAATTTTGGGGTACAACAACAACACTTGTATTTATATAGCGACTTTAATGTCCCAAGGTGCTTCACAGGAGTATTATGAAATTTAAAAAATTTTACACCGAGCCGCATAAGTAGAAATTAGTGCAGGTGACCAAAAGCTTGGTCAAACAGGTATGTTTTAAGGAGCGTCTTGAAGGAGAAAAGAGAGGTAGAGAGGCAGAGAAGTTTAGGCAGGGAGTTCCAGAGCTTAGGGCCGAGGCAACAGAAGGCACGGCCACCAAAGGTTGAGCGATTATAATCAGGGATGCTCAAGAGGGCAGAATTAGAGAAGCGCAGACATCTCAGGGGGCTGTGGGGCTGCAGGAGATACAGAGATAGGGAGGGGCGAGGCCATGGAGGGATTTGAAAATAAGAATGAGAATTTTGAAATTGAAGCATTGCTTAACCGGGAGCCAATGTAGGTCAGCGAGCACAGGGGTGGTGGATGAGCGGGACGTGGTGTTAGTTAGTACACGGGCATCGAGTTTTGGATCACCTCTAGTTTAAGTAGGATAGAAAGTGGGAGGCCAGCCAGGAGTGCGTTGGAATAGTCAAGACTATGAGTAACAAAGGCATGGATGAGGGCTTCAGCAGCGGATGAGCTGAGGCAAGGGCGGAGATGGGCGATAGATGTTGCGGAGGTAGAAATAAGCAGTCTTAGTTATGCTGCGGATATGTGATCGAAAGCTCATTTCAGGGTTAAATATGACACCAAAGTTGCGAACAGTTTGGTTCAGCCTCAGACAGAAGTTGGGGAGAGGGATGGAGTCAGTGGCTAGGGGATGGATTTCGTGGCGGGGACCGAAAACCATGGCTTTAGTTTTCCCAATATTCAATTGAAGAAAATTTCTGCTCATCCAGAACTGGTTGTCGGACAAGCTCTGACAATTTAGAGACCGTGGAGAGGTCGAGAGAAGTGGTAGTGAGGTAGAGCTCGATGTCATCTGCATGCATGTGTAAACTGACACTGTGTTTTCAGATGATGTCACCAAGGGGCAACATATAGATGAGAAATAGGAGGGGACGTAGGATAGATCTTTGGGGGACACCAGCGATAACGATGCGGGGGCGGGAAGAGAAGCCATTGCAGGTGATTCTCTGTCTACGATTCGATTGATAAGAATGGAACCAGGCAAGTGCAGTCCCACGCAGCTGGACGATGGTGGAGCGGTGGTGGAGATGGATAGAGTGGTCAACCGTGTCAAAAGCTGCAGACAAGTCAAGAAGGACGAGGAAGGAAGGTTTGCCATTGTCACAGTCACAAAGGATGTCATTTGTGACAACCAGATTCACTTATGTGTAGTTTCTGTGACTATATCCTGGAGTTCAGCCTCAGAATGTGCGCAGACGCAAGCACCATCCGCGTGCTACAGCTCAATGACAGAGGTTGGGATGATCTTAGACCTGGCCTGGAGGCGTCGTAGGTTAAACAGCTTCCCACTGGTTCTGTAGTTTCGTTCCACTCCAGCGGGGAGCATGTCGATTGTGAGATGGAGCATGGCGGCGAGGAAGATTGAGAAGAGGATTGGAATGATGACGCAGCCCTGTTTGACCCCGGTCCGGATGTGAATTGGGTCTGTAATGGATCCGTTGGTAAGGATCACGGCCTGCATGTCGTCGTGAAGCAGGCGAAGGATGTTGACAAACTTTTGGGGGCTTCCAAAACGGAGGAGGACGCTCCATAGGCCCTCATGGTTGACGGTGTCAAAGGCCTTTGTAAGATCGAAGGCAGCCATATATAAGGGCTGGCGCTGCTCCCTGCATTTTTCCTGCAGCTGTTGTGCTTAACATCCATAAGACAAAGGTCCTCCACCAGCCTGTCCCTACCGCAGAGAGTTGTTGAAGCCAGTTCATTGGATATATTCAAGGGGGAGTTAGATAAGGCCCTTACAGCTAAAAGGATCAAGGGGTATGGAGAGAAAGCAGGAAAGGACATTTTCATACTTGCACCCTTTAATTGCATCTTTAGCTTTAAAGTCCGTGTACTCAAATACTTGAAACTTCCCCTTTAATTTTTTTTTGTTACCGGTCTCCTTTAAGGGAGCCTTCAAATCCGATTGGCCGCTCGGTGTCACGTGATGCTCCTCCATGTTCACTCGTGGCATGGCGGAGGCCATTTTGATTACAGGTTCTGCTGCTTGTGGTGCTGCAGCCATTTTCTGGTCTTGCTGCAGGTAGGCTGTGGCGCTCTTTTCTTCCACAAGTTCGATCCTGGATGTTGGGAATCCATTTCTTTCATCAATGTTCACCTCTTGGAGTGCTGCCCTGGCCCGGAAAATGGAGTTTGGATCCTCGGTCTCGGAGATTTCGCCGGGGTGCTGTGGGCAGTCGAGCTGGACAGTGGAACCTCCGGATGCTGCAATGGATCCATGTTTGAGGTCGATTACTGGAGCCCGGAGGCCTGGGAGCAGCTTCGCTTGGACAGGCTGTCGTTGTGGTTGATTGGCGGGATTCATCCAAAGTTCTTCAAAGGTCGCTTGGCTCATCACAGACTGGCTCGCCCCTGTGTCGCTCTCCACAGAAACTGGGACCCCGTCGACGTCTACTTTCATCGCCCACGGAGAACTTTCGGTGGAGCAGGTATGAGTTCCATACTCTCCTTCCAGTGGTTGAGCAACTTCACCTTCCTCTGTGTCGGAGCCCCGGTGATCAGCCAACTCATCAGAGACGCGGTGAGTAAAGCTTTCTCTGCACATCCTTTGAAGGTGCCTTTTCTCTTTGCATGCATAGTCTTTGTAGTGGCACTGGTGGGCCCTGTGGTTTCCTCCACAGCGCCAGCAAGGGGCTAGCCAGTTTGCCCCATGTGGCAGACTCAGGGTTGCGGGACTCGGGGCAGCGTTTCTGCCCTTAGAAGTATCAATGCGGTGCACTGCTCTCGTCGGTTTAGAGTCCTGGGTCAGTATTCACCTGGAATCGCTGGCCGAAACCATGTAGGCCTGGCTCACTTGAATTGCTTTCTGCAGGGTGACGGTGATGTCAGCCGAGAGCAATTTGTGTAGGAGGCCTTCGTGGCCGATTCCGATGACAAATATGTCTCTCAGTGCTTCATTAAGGTAGTTGCCAAAATCACACGGTGCAGCTAGTCTTCTTAGTCATACTTAGTCATACTTGGCAATTTCTTGGCCCTCAGGTCGCCGGTAAGTATAGAACCGGTGCCTGGCTGTGAGGATGCTTTCTTTCAGTTTTACTTGTTCCTGTATGATTGTTACAAGTTGCTCATAGCTCTTGGTGGTTGTCTTCTCCGGGGCTAGTAAGTCCTTGACGAGACCATAGATGGTGGGCCCACAATTGCTAAGCAGGATGGCCCTGCGTTTGTTCGGTAGTGTAGCCAGTGTGTCCCCGTCCAGGTCGTTGGCTTTCAAGAAGTGTTTCAATCTTTCCAAAAAAGTGTCCCAATCTTCCCCCTCTGTAAATTGCTGAAAGTTGCTGAGGTTAGACATGTTGAGCATGTAGTTCGTGACCTCGTATTCCCGTCACCAGTTGTAGCATATGTAGTCACCTTTAGTAATGATTCCATGAGGAAGGGTACAATACTTAAACTGTGCAGACCTTATAGTCCTTTATTTGCAGCTCCTGAGTGAGGCCAACAAGCTGTGTTTTCCTTTTTATACTGGGTTACCTGCAGTGTGCAGGTAACCCTTAGGTCTCCAGCAGCAGCACCCTCTGGTGTACAGGCAAGATGTGTACAGTGTAAGGGTACATTCAGTGTTGCATAACAGTGTTACAGACATCACACAGTAAACAGGCATGCATACACAACATACACCACATCCACTGGTTCTCCCTTGTCCATTCTACCAGTTACATCCTCAAAAACTTCTGGAAGATTTGTCAAGCAGGATTTCCCTTTCATAAATCCATGCTGACTTCGGCCGATCCTGTCACTGCTTTCCAAATGTGCTGTTATTTCATCTTTAATAATTGATTCCAACATTTTCCCCACTACTGATATCAGGCTAACAGGTCTATAATTACCTGTTTTCGCTCTCCTTCCTTTCTTAAAAAGTGGTGTCACATTAGCTACCCTCCAGTCCATAGGAATTGATCCAGAGTCGAAAGACTTGGAAAATGATCACCAATGCATCCACTATTTCTAGGGCTACTTCCTTAAGTACTCTGGGATGCAGACTATTAGGCCCCGGGGATTTATCGGCCTTCAATCCCATCAATTTCCCGAACACCATTTCCCGCCTCATGGTAAACGAGCCAAAGGTGGGCAGCGGAAGCATTACAAAGACACCCTCAAAGACTTGCTGGTAAAGTGCGACATCACCACTGACACCCGGGAGACCCTAGCTGAAGACCACCCAAGGTGGAGAAAGTGCATCCGGGAGGGCGTTGAGTTCTTCGAGTCTCAACGCAAAGAGCGTAAAGAGATCAAGCGCAGACAGCGCACGGCAAACCAGTCCCACCCACCCCCTCCCTTGATGAATGTCTGCCCCACCTATGACAGGGTCTGTGGCTCTCGTATTGGACTGTTCAGCCATCAGAGAACTCACTTTGGGAGTGGAAGCAAGTCTTTCTCAATTCCAAGGGACTGCCTATGAATGAAGGATGAATAAGTTTCTGTGACAAGTAATAAATCTCTCCATACGTTAAATGGATCTGAGCATGAAAGAGAAGTATTTATTTGATCCAAGTTGTCTTGTTCAGTTGAGTGCAGAATTGGGCTTTTTGAAACAGGCCTCATGATGAGTATTGAGTGTGAAAACTTAGATCCTTTTTCTCAACCTTGTGCAATTCTTTTCAAGCGCCGTGTCCCAAAGCAGACCGGGAACTAAGCACCATTCTTCACCCCTGCCAACATATGACCAACCTGGAAAACAAGTAACAGCTTCAAAAAAGCTGATAACTCAAACATGACACAGAATTTAAGCCTATTTTATGTGAAAAAAATAATTACACTGTAAGTGCAGTGAGATATATGGGCTTGTAACTGATGTTAGAAGTATACTTAACATTCCTCCACTTGTATTGGAGGGGCGATAGGCGGGACATAAATACATGAAAACCTACAGAAGAATAAAAGTGTGGAAGGACAAAATTAATTTTAATTGGGGGGGGGAGGGGGGCGGCTTCTAAAAATGTACTTTTTGACCACGCTTTTGGTGTCAGCAGCTAACTCCTTTGACTGTATTTTTCCCTTCCTCTTGCTTGGCAACCATTATTTCCCTCTGCTCTGTAAAGTACCTCCGTTCAGGGATTGCCATTGAAGTGCAGATTGTTTTGTTGAAAGTCACCTCCTGAAGCAATATATGTTCATGATGTCTCCTCATCATCAGATACCTTATTCCACCGGGCCATACCACATAGTAAACTTGAAGACAACCATCACAACCCACCCATTAGTTGCTATTTCCAGCAGTCTTTTGAGACCTGTGCAGAGCGTGAACAGCCCTAAATTTAGGATCAAGACTAACTTGATTAAGTTTTTTGATGAGGTAATAGAGAGGGTTGATGAGGGCAATTTGGTTGATGACTTCCAAAAGGCGTTTCATTAAGTGCCACATAATAGGTTTGCTTGCAAAGTTGAAGCCCATGGAAAGACATTAGCTTGGATGATGTGGAATCTATATGGGTAGAGCTGCAGAACACCAAAGGGCAAAAAACGTTAGTAGGAGTTGTGTACAGACCTCCAAACAGTAGTAGGGATGTTGGGGAGGGCATCAAACAGGAAATTAGGGGTGCATGCAATAAAGGTGTAGCAGTTATAATGGGTGACTTTAATATGCACATAGATTGGGCTAGCCAAACTGGAAGCAATACGGTGGAGGAGGATTTCCTGGAGTGCATAAGGGATGGTTTTCTAGACCAATATGTTGAGGAACCAACTAGGGGGGAGGCCATCTTAGACTGGGTGTTGTGTAATGAGAGAGGATTAATTAGCAATCTCATTGTGCGAGGCCCCTTGGGGAAGAGTGACCATAATATGGTGGAATTCTGCATTAGGATGGAGAATGAAACAGTAATTTCAGAGACCATGGTCCAGAACTTAAAGAAGGGTAACTTTGAAGGTATGAGGCGTGAATTGGCTAGGATAGATTGGCGAATGATACTTAGGGGGTTGACTGTGGATGGGCAATGGCAGACATTTAGAGACCGCATGGATGAAGTACAACAATTGTACATTCCTGTCTGGCGTAAAAATAAAAAGGGGAAGGTGGCTCAACCGTGGCTATCTAGGGAAATCAGGGATAGTATTAAAGCCAAGGAAGTGGCATACAAATTGGCCAGAAATAGCAGCGAACCTGGGGACTGGGAGAAATTTAGAACTCAGCAGAGGAGGACAAAGGGTTTGATTAGGACAGGGAAAATGGAGTACGAGAAGAAGCTTGCAGGGAACATTAAGGCGGATTGCAAAAGTTTCTATAGGTATGTAAAGAGAAAAAGGTTGGTGAAGACAAACGTAGGTCCCCTGCAGTCAGAATCAGGGGAAGTCATAACGGGGAACAAAGAAATGGCGGATCAATTGAACAAGTACTTTGGTTCGGTATTCACTAAGGAGGATACAAACAACCTTCCGGATATAAAAGGGGTCAGAGGGTCTAGTAAGGAAGAGGAACTGAGGGAAATCTTTATTAGTCGGGAAATTGTGTTGGGGAAATTGATGGGATTGAAGGCCGATAAATCCCCAGGGCCTGATGGCCTGCATCCTAGAGTACTTAAGGAGGTGGCCTTGGAAATAGCGGATGCATTGACAGTCATTTTCCAACATTCCATTGACTCTGGATCAGTTCCTATGGAGTGGAGGGTAGCCAATGTAACCCCACTTTTTAAAAAAGGAGGGAGAGAGAAAACAGGGAATTATAGACCGGTCAGCCTGACCTCAGTAGTGGGTAAAATGATGGAATCAATTATCAAGGATGTCATAGCAGTGCATCTGGAAAATGGTGACATGATAGGTCGAAGTCAGCATGGATTTGTGAAAGGGAAATCATGCTTGACAAATCTTCTGGAATTTTTTGAGGATGTTTCCAGTAAAGTGGACAAAGGAGAACCAGTTGATGTGGTATATTTGGACTTTCAGAAGGCTTTCGACAAGGTCCCACACAAGAGATTAATGTGCAAAGTTAAAGCACATGGGATTGGGGGTAGTGTGCTGACGTGGATTGAGAACTGGTTGTCAGACAGGAAGCAAAGAGTAGGAGTAAACGGGTACTTTTCAGAATGGCAGGCAGTGACTAGTGGAGTGCCGCAAGGTTCTGTGCTGGGGCCCCAGCTGTTTACATTGTACATTAATGATTTAGACGAGGGGATTAAATGCAGTATCTCCAAATTTGCGGATGATACTAAGTTGGGTGGCAGTGTGAGCTGCGAGGAGGATGCTATTAGGCTGCAGAGTGACTTGGATAGGTTAGGTGAGTGGGCAAATGCATGGCAGATGAAGTATAATGTGGATAAATGTGAGGTTATCCACTTTGGTGGTAAAAACAGAGAGACAGACTATTATCTGAATGGTGACAGATTAGGAAAAGGGAAGGTGCAACGAGACCTGGGTGTCATGGTACATCAGTCATTGAAGGTTGGCATGCAGGTACAGCAGGCGGTTAAGAAAGCAAATGGCATGTTGGCCTTCATAGCGAGGGGATTTGAATACAGGGGCAGGGAGGTGTTGCTACAGTTGTACAGGGCCTTGGTGAGGCCACACCTGGAGTATTGTGTACAGTTTTGGTCTCCTAACTTGAGGAAGGACATTCTTGCTATTGAGGGAGTGCAGCGAAGGTTCACCAGACTGATTCCCGGGATGGCGGGACTGACCTATCAAGAAAGATTGGATCAATTGGGCTTGTATTCACTGGAGTTCAGAAGAATGAGAGGGGACCTCATAGAAACGTTTAAAATTCTGACGGGTTTAGACAGGTTAGATGCAGAAAGAATGTTCCCAATGTTGGGGAGGTCCAGAACCAGGGGTCACAGTCTGAGGATAAGGGGTAAGCCATTTAGGACCGAGATGAGGAGAAACTTCTTCACCCAGAGAGTGGTGAACCTGTGGAATTCTCTACCACAGAAAGTAGTTGAGGCCAATTCACTAAATATATTCAAAAGGGAGTTAGATGAAGTCCTTACTACTCGGGGGATCAAGGGTTATGGCGAGAAAGCAGGAAGGGGGTACTGAAGTTTCATGTTCAGCCATGAACTCATTGAATGGCGGTGCAGGCTAGAAGGGTGAATGGCCTGCTCCTGCACCTATTTTCTATGTTTCTATGTTTCTAAAAGGGATAGTGGCAGCATGGATACGAAATTGTCTAAGTGACAGGAAACAGAGCGTAGTTGTGAACGGTTGTTTTTCGGACTGGAGAAAGGTATAGAGTGGTGCTCCCCAGGGGTCGGTACCAGGACCACTGCTTTTCTCCGCTCCACTGCCAGTCTGACATCTCTGTCTTCTCCCTCTTAAGCTGTTCCAACAAAGCTCAACGTAAGCTCAAGGAACAGCACCTTATCTTTCTATTAGGCACTTTACAGTCTATTGGGCTCAACATCGAGTACAACAATTTCAGATCATAACTTCTGCCCCTATCTTTTTAGATGGCAGCTGTTGATCATTCTGCTATTCCTATTTATATCTCTTCTAGACCTAGTTTTTGTTTCTTTACTTGTCCCATTACCATCTCCTTTTGCTTTGTACACTCATACCTTGCGTCATTTAATCAATCAGTGGGGGGGGGAGAATCAGTGGGGGGGGAAATCAGTGGGGAGGGAATCAGTGGGGTGGGGGGGGGAATCTGTGGGGGGGAGGGGAATCAGTGGGGGGGAGGGAATCAGTGGGGGGGGGGATCAAAAGGAGTTAGATGAAGTCCTTACTACTAGGGGGATCAAGGGGTATGGCGAGAAAGCAGGAATGGGGTACTGAAGTTGCATGTTCAGCCATGAACTCATTGAATGGCGGTGCAGGCTAGAAGGGCCAAATGGCCTACTCCTGCACCTATTTTCTATGGTTCTATGTAATCCTGCCTTCCAACCTATCACAGACCTTCCCTTTTGTTCTTTCCTCCCCTTCCCCTGTCCCTCCCCCCTTTCCCTGGCCCTGCACTTGCTTAAAATCGGTTACATCTCTAACTTTTTCCAGTTCTGACCAGAGGTCATCAACCTGAAACGTTAACTCTGTTGCTCTCTCCACAATGCTGCCTGACCTGCTGAGTATTTCCAGCATTTTCTGTTTTCATTTCAGATTTCCAGCATCTGCAGTATTTTACTTTTGTTTTACATTAAAGAGAAATCTTTTGAAAATTGCTTTGTCAAAGCGATGTTAGGGAACCTGATATGTCTGCTGGAAGCTCAGAAATGTATTTGACAAGATAATCTTCTGAGGTTGTTAGCAGGATTTATTAGTAACATGTGGGCTGGCAGTAAGATCATATGAGTTAAAAAAACATTATTGGATACAATTTCTATTAAGTATAACCATTCCCGCCAGTGAGATTTGGACATGTGAAGACCAGAGAATTGGATAGTGATCTTCGCCAATCCCCATGGACCCCTCTTCCACTCCCCCCTCCCCTTCCCTCCCTGCACACACACACACACACACACACGCACCTACCATCATGATTTTTCAATCAGGCTTTACATTCATGTAATTTGCTCTCATCCATTCAAATAAGAGCTTCATTTTGCACACATGCTACATGCCTTAAGTTATTTTCATCTATTCACAACAGGCATTAAAGGTAAGGCGTAATCAGAAGGCTATTAAAGAAATACAGGCATTTTTAATTGGGCATTTTTGATGGAATTTGACTCGTTTTTTTGAGGATATTTTTAGAAAGATTTGAACTTATTTTTTGGATCAGAGCATACTGGATATGTTACTAGACATGATGCCAAACAATTGAGATATTGGAAACAGAGAAGCTGACTTATACAAAAGTTCCAAAAAAACAGAAAGATCTTTAATTGTGATGTGGATCTTACAAGCAACTTTCACTCCACTAGGGTACATAAGTGCAAGCTACAGAGTCCAATGTCACATAACATGTCATTGCGAACTTAATGCTGGAGGTCACCTTGAAAGCACACCAATCACAACCTTTCATACTTAATGGCCCTGAAATCCCAGTCTTCTGCTTCCCGCAGAAAATATTTTAAAAGATACCTACTCTTTCTTGCTGCACCCACCAGCGATCCCGGTCCTGAGGCCTCCTCTCCCTGCGCACCGGAGCACGTGCACATCGGGACATCCGTAAGCTGGAGCTGGAGTCACATGGCACTGGACAGCCAATCCGGGTACAGTATTTTCTCATTCATAATAATGGGGACTCCGTAAGTAGGAGTTATTATGATTGAGAAACAGCCCCCCCCGCCCACCCAAACACTCAAACACAAATAAAAAATAGAAAAAAATACATCACATATTTAAGATCAATTTAAATTAAAGTTAAGAAATGTCTTAGAAAAAATTTTTTTTTTTTCAATTTAAAAAAAAAGTTATTTAATTATGGTTTAAAATAAACTTACCTTAGTGGGCAGGGTTTTTAACATTAAAATGTGTTTTTAAAATTTTATTTTGCTATGTTTTTGTATGTTTTAAAACTCTTGCTCTGATAAAAGTAGGCTATGCGCCTGCTTTTACTTGGCGCAAGAGTTTTCAGGACATTCGCTGGGCAAGAGATGGGTAAGTATCGCAATCTTGTCCATGCGAATGTCCTGGCTGTGGGGATACGGAGGATCTGTCAAGCCCCTTGACAGATCAGAAAAGCTGGTTTTCAGCGCATGCGCATTGTGTGCCGGAAAATGGCTTTTGTGATGCCTTCCCGGGTCCGTACACACTCAGTACGGACCTGGGGAGGCCGGGATTTCTAGGCCAATCTGCTACAAGATGTCTGGTGGGTAATTACCCTAGGCTGCTGCCAATATTTAAAGTGATGTGGCCACTTTGCCGAGGTCCCAGTGCCAGAAATTCACCTCGTGTGGCTAAGAGGGAGCTATCTCAGAAAACCCAACAAGCCCAGCCCAGTGTAATGTTGGTGAGCACTAATTCACTTCTGTGCCTTGGGAATCTCGCTGGCCTATTGTATATGCTATTTTATCCCCTCCCTTCTGCAGAACTTATCACTAATTAAAATGTCAAATGTAGATAATTTTCCTGTGGACGATTAGTGGAGACAACCAAAAGAACACAGACATTCATGATACACCTTTTACATTTCTCTAGTAGCTAAATAGCCAGTTAACAGTCTGACTGAGGAAAGGTATGGTCAGTTAGGTGTGAAGGATTATGTGTAAGTGCTGATTTACCGACAACGATCATTCACAATTCAGGATTTTTTGCACATATTTTCACAGTAAAGACCTGGACATGAGCTTAGTTAAGATGTAGGGTTTTTTCCCTAAAAAATCTCATCTAAAAGCAGCTGGCCTCCTTACACAGCACCATGCTGAACAGTGGATCAGTAGGCAGATAAATGGTAATTACAGGAAGAAATAGGAAGATGTTTCTCAAATTGTCCAAACAATGGGCAATTTGTTAATCATGTCGGGTTATTCAGAAAGTCATTTTGCACGGTGTTGGAAACCTCTCTGTGTGAATGAGAGAGACTTTTAAAAATCGGGACACAGAAACCAAGGGGGTGTTGAGCTGCGCAAACTGTGAAGGGAGCGAACCGATGCCGTGGGTGGTAGGACAGAGGATGTTAAATTGTGCTTTTTAATGTTGAGTTGATGACCCACTGGAGCAGGCTAGCTCTGGCATGTATATTATTTTTGTAAAATGACGTGGACAGACGTTGTACCGATCATATCAAGCAACCCTCATCAATCTCATTGCTCTGTGGAACAACGCAGCTTCCAGTCCGATGAAAGATTTGCCTTACCCAGTGTAAACTCAGTCTGCCTTTGGATATACAGAAGGAATACAAGTGCGCAAGATACTGAGATCTAGATCAAAAACAAGGAGGGTTCATTGTTAATCTCCTCCGGTACTGTGCCGCACGCGAGCAGTGGGAGACAATTTCAATAAGCTGGCAACCAGATCACTTAAAGGAGTGGCTGACACTTCCGACCCCAAATAGACAGATGCGGCAGACTTGAATCTGTAACAGGTCAGTTCTCACGATGAGCAGGTCACAGATCTTTAATATTCTCAGCAAAATCAGGTCTATCCAAGGCTAACTTCCTTAGAGAAAGTAAAGCTGTTTATTTATTATTTCAGATTATAATGATGGTGTTTTGATTCTGCCCTCTTGAGCATCCCTGATTATAATCGCTCAACTATCGGTGGCTGTGCCTTATGTTGCTTAGGCCTTTAGCTCTGGTATTCCCTGCCTAAACCTCTTTACCTCTCTTTCCTCATTCAAGACGCTCCTTAAAACCTATCTCTTTGACCAAGCCTTTGGTCACCTGCCCTAATTTCTCCTTAAAATCTCATAATACTCCTGTGAAGCGCCTTGGGATGTTTCACTACATTAAAGGTGCTATATAAATATAAGTTGTTGTTGTTGTAAGAAAATGACAACCTTAGCTGAGTTCGGAATAACCTGCACATTTGCTATGCCTTGCAATGCTGATGCTCTATTTTGGCAGGTTGAACTTGTGCCTGTCGTACACAGAGGCATTCCCCAACCTGCTGTGCTGTTGTTACGTATTCCTCTAATTTAACACTTAGAAGCACTGCGATGATCGTGATTATGATAAGAACTAAATGGTAAATGGTGAAACCTGGTACGAGTTTTTTGTGAACAGTGCTATGTCTTCAGTGGTTTTGGGGCCTAACCACCTCAGAAACAGACAGCTCCTTCACAGTCCTCCTGTAGATTCAGCACCATTCTCCAAAGTGATCACTCCCTGACACCCCCAAAGTGCATAACACATAGGTCTATAAATGGGGCCATGCCCATTTTTTGGATGCTAACTTGCCTCCTAAACCCCCAATATGATGGGCAGGAAGCACATGCACATTTACAGCCAGTGGAACGCAGCCTGCCATGTTGAGAATGGAAAAGAAATAGATGTCCTTTACCCACACCTAAATCTGAAGTTATCCTTTTGCAATTGCGAATAATGGGCCTGACGCCTATTGGAGGCCACCACTTCAAAAATGAATTTCCCTGAGACAGCTGGTACCATGCCAGCTACACTCAGTAAAATCAGGCTGGAGGATCACCTGCGATCTACAAGCTAAGTTTATCACATTTATTTTGAGATTGGAGGGTGCGTTCAAAGTTCTAGGCCATCATATTTGACCACACAGATATTGGGCCAGAAATTGCGGTCGGAGGCTTCCCGCGGGTAGATGCCTCCGACCTAAAATGTTTTTGCAAAAGCACCTGGTGGTCCAGGAGGAATGAACACTTCGACTCCGAGGCCTAGATGCGCAGCCCAGCGCAATCTAGGGGCGTATGAGCATCCTGGGATCATGTGGGCCTGGACCACCATTGAAAATGGGGTATTCTCATTGATAGGTTTGGTGAGTTCCATTTGTGTGGAGCTCCCATCAATGGGCTGAATATTGCTGGCTCATCGGGCGCGTACGATGTGTGCACGCACCCGGCGAGGCCTCGCAAAAGCCGGTACTCGGCGTGCGATGCGCAGGTGTCAAGAGCCAGCTTTTCCAATCTGCCAAAATTTCTTTAGACAGATTGCCACATCCCCACAGGAAGGACATCCGCGCGGCAGAGATTGGGCTACTCGCCCAACTCTTGCCCAGGGAATATCCTTCAAACATTTAACCCGGTTAAAGCAGGCATATAGCTTACTGTTACCAGCGTAACACTTTTAAAACATAGAAAAATTAAATTGAATCATTCATTTTTATATTAAAAGCCCTGTCCATTAAGGCAAGTTTACTTTTAACCCTATTAAAACACTTTTTTAAAATCCCCCAAATATTTTTTTTACTAAAACCTTTAATTACATTTAATTTCAATTAATTTTAAATATGCGAGGTGCTTTTTTTAATTTATTGAGCTGTGTTTTTTGCTTTGGGGGGGTATCATATTGTTTTAGGTGCGCATCGGAGAGGCCACAATTTTCGGCCCATTGTACAATTTGCCTACTGGCCCAGCCAACTGCTCTTGTTCTGCAAAAGCAATTAAATCTACCTCAAGCATTTTCACAGTGCATAGCAAGTTACTCAACTCTATGCAAATCATCTCGTAGGATGGACTTGCTTTAAACTTCCACCTTACTACAATACAATATAATACAAATTAGATTCGGTTCCTGCATAATGTGCTATGAGGCATTTGTATTAACAAATATTACAAATGAGGATTATAGAGAGATTGCTCTGCAAATTGATTAAAATGGTCAAAACTGGACTGGGGCGGGAAGATTTTGCATTTCTAATATGAATGTCTTATTTTTGCTTAAAAAATTTGAATAAAATTTGAATATTATAGTCTGACTTTCAAAATATGTGCGGTTTTGATGTGGCTTAAAAAGAATCAAGTTATTACTTCAAAGGAAATGGCAGCCTTTCATTCTCACAAAGACATTACTAATCTGAGGAAGGACGTTCTTGCTATTGAGGGAGTGCAGCGAAGATTCACCAGATTGATGCCCGGGCTGGCAGGACTGACATATGAGGAGAGACTGGATTGACTGGGCCTGTATTCACTGGAGTTTAGAAGAATGAGGGGGGATCTCATAGAAACATATAAAATTCTGATGGGATTGGACAGGTTAGAGGCAGGAAGTCCAGAACCAGGGGTCACAGTCTAAGGATAAGGGGTAAGCCATTTAGGACCGAGATGAGGAGAAACTTCTTCACTCAGAGTGTTGTTAACCTGTGGCATTCTCTACCGCAGAAAATTGTTGTGGTCAGTTCGTTAGATATATTCAAGAGGGAGTTAGATGTGGCCCTTACGGCTAAAGGGATCAAGGGGTATGGAGAGAAAGCAGGAAAGGGGTACTGAGGTGAATGATCAGCCATGATCTTATTGAATGGTGGTGCAGGCTCAAAGGGCCGAATGGCCAACTCCTGCACCTATTTTCTATGTTTCTATTACACACATTTTTGTAGTTTTAATGGCAGTAAAAGAACCAGGGTTAGAAATTCGATTTTTGCTGAAAGTGGTCTTTTTTTGCCAAAAATACCGCTTTCACTCCACTACCGCTACGAGGCCTAAAATTCAGGCTTCAATTTGCGCAGTGGTAAAAATCGGCGTTGCACAAGGATTCGTAGCACAAACCGCGAATTTTCTGCAACTTTACTCCGAGGCCAATACCGCTGCGAGAGAGGCCTTGGGAAGAGGGAAAAACACCCCTCAAAAATGGCAAAAAACAAAAAATAAAACATCACAAAACATTCACAAGACACTTAAGTATCGAATCACTGAAAGAGAATTTAAAAATAAAAACCTTAACTTACCTTTTTTGCAGGTCTTCATATCTACCGCTGTTCCAAGGGCTGCAACGCAGGTTTTTTCCTGGTGGTATTTTTCACGCAGAATACGGGTGCGCGCTGAGCCAAATGTTTGGCGAAAGCGCTATTTTGAGTCTTGCACGGCGGCAGTCCTCTCCCCAGCTGTATTTAAAAACCGCCGCCTCAAGACTTCCCCGAATTTCCCACCGCACCTTTTTCCGCCAAAAACGCCAAAATATCGCCTAAAAGTGCACGGTTGGCGAATGTTTAGCCCGGGGTGTGTAGCTCCAAAGAATAGAGTTTATGTAGAATAGAAAAGCTGATCTCATCCAGCCCATCTTCATTTCCCTGTTACAACATCGTAGACATAGATGATTGTCTTTTGATCTTACCTTCTAAATTTAGAAGGCTCCAAGAGTGTCAAAATATAACGCAACTGGTTGGAAATTCTGATTCGAAACATGTGCGCTGTCAAGCTCATGTGGTAATAGTAGATTATAAGCTGCGGGCTGTGTTGTAAGGGGATAACAATTACATCCAGCTATCTGCAGCCTATATTGGCAGAGCACTATACTTTCAATCAAAATCCTGTATTTTTTTGATGTATGAGTGGATTTATTATACTCCATCCCGGGGATGTGCCTCGAACTTCCTGAAGGTGTCTGATGCTATTTTTGGTTTATTTAATAAATCCGCTTTCGGAAAAATGGACGTCAGTCTAAGAGTTAAATTGAAGTTGAACAGCTTCACAGCATTTACCAGCGTGCAGCTGCTGAAGGCTGGAGCTGACTTGGATATTGTTCAATAATTTTGATATTGACCTTCATATTAAAATGTAATGATTACCGGGAGCTCATTGTGCTACTTATAGAATAAAATTATGGATCATTTAAACCTATTATGATTTTCTGTACCCATAGGACAAGCAAAAGGCTATTTTTGTAGATGCCAGCATAAATCAGCTGGTGCCGTACTGCAACAATTTATTTTTTGCATCAAGCTGCACATAAAGTGCACATTCAGCACAGTCATGCCCTTGGCCTTCAATAAATAGTATATTCAAAATGTGCTTTTGCCGTACAAATTTCAGGATACACAAAGCTCAGCACAACAAGGCGCTGACTGCAGCTTCACTGCACCTCAAAGGAAAATTACTTCATAGGAAATTCTTCATAATCCACTATATCATTTCTGCAGGATCCTGCTTACAGTTCATCTGCTATCAGAGCCTTTTTTTAAATTCATCTCTCTCACGCAAGACTAGATTTTTTGCTTGGATGAAATCCTGAATGTTAGTTTGCAGTTTACACCTGCCCGGTGAGAAGTAACCAACCCTGGCTTAGTTACTGGTGTCAACCTCATTTTAATATTGACTGCTTGCTCCCTTCATTATGAATGCTATGGATTGGGAGACCACCATTTGGCAGGGCTGGGGAGGGGGCGGAGGGGAGGGGGTGGGGGTGTTATGTCTGTGATGTACTTATGAATGATTCACGAGGCAATGTGTTGTACTCAAACTGTAGTGACCTTGGTCCTTTATTCGTAACTCCAGAGCGAGGCACAAGCATGGTGGGCAGCCTTTTATACTGGGCCCTGCACACCTATGCAGGGGACCCTCGGGTCTCCCACCGCAGTGCCCTCTGATGGATAGCCTCTGCCACAGGTGCAGGAAACCCCAGTTTCCACCAGTTGCACCCTCTAGTGGTACCAGCATAGTATATACACAGTGTAAACCTTATTGATAGTGCATCAGGTAACAAGTCTCCATCTTATGCAGCTATACAGTGACTACACAGAGAGTATATCTATAGTCTGCATATATAACATCGGGGGATCATTGTAGAGTGTGTGTAGCTGCAGGGATTAAAGGCCTACAACTTTAAGGGTTGACCACATCCAAAATTGTTTAGATAAAACAACAAAAAGCTTGCCATTTAAATCAGATCTGCAAAGTTTATAGGAGGACAGAGAGCCACAAGGTTCTCCGAAGAAGCTTTAGAAATGATTCTATATGAAGCACGGTAGACACGCAGCAAAGCTGCCCACCAAGGAGATTAGTACATCAGCAATGGCAGGAGGTAGCCAGGGCAGTGAGTGCCAATATGGCCACCTCATGTATGCCAATTCAATGCCGCAAAAATTTAAACGACTTTATCAAAAAGCACCCAGGGTATTGGCCTTGATGGTAAAGGATGGCCCAGATCTGTGTGAAGTCACCCAGAGATTTACCTTTCTGGGTGAAAGAATAACTGCTTGAAGATGAAGGTATTGTGGAAGCTGCCAGGTAAGTGGTCACAAATCTGCTGTACATTGAGAGGCTGCGTGACAGATAAAAATTCGGCATTTGTAGCCATAATATGTGGGATTGGAGGAAGAGAATCTAATTAGCATAAGGACATTGAGTGCCAACACTACTGTGGCTGCATCTTGAACACCCATCTACCTCAAGCTGCTGGGAAGTATAGCTTCATGCCCACTTACAATCAATCTCAAGCACAAACCAAGCAAAACTTTCTGGAAATCCTTTTTGGTCCAGGACACTTCCCAATTTGCACTGTTAAAGATGCCAAAACACATTTACTCATTCAGTGTACTAGCCTCTGGAGTCATGGGTCCATGTGAGGCCATGAACACAGGAACTCCCATAATTGGGAGACTTTGCCACTGGACATGTCTCCTACGATCCAGGTACCCTTGTAAATGATGGACAAAGGTTAGATTAATTGAATGGATTAATCCAAATTATATAGGTTCAGGTACTAGAGATAAATTAACTTGTTACCTTCCGTCTGCTTAGCTTTCGCCTAATCCGAATCATGCGTTGGCCTGGATCTCAGAGCAAATTCATAATATACATATAATAATACTAATTTCTATATGAATCTATCTTTCCTCACTTCACACCGGATGTTCTAAACTTTCAGCCGAATCACAGCCAATGTATGTCTGCGGTTGGTTGGTACGCTGTCTCCTTTATGGTCGCTTTCTATGCTAACTACCTCATGATAGCCATATGTAAAGGCTATCTATTAACCTATTATGTTATGCATTATCATACACTGCCCCTTTATAAGGCTCCACAGATACTGGCAACAAAGTCCCTTCTGCCACACTCCCACTGCAGTTGAGACAAGAGTACATCAAAAGGGCTATGGAATGTCAAGTTATTTTTATTCAGCAGTTTATCAATTGGTTTATTTATAGTGGTCACAGTACACACAGGGTTAATCTTGAATACTTTTTTGGCAAACTACAGGAATATACGTGTCGATCAGGCAGCCAAATGAATTATGTTTTTGAGTTTTGCTTCCTGCCAAACTAAAGATAGTTTATTATGTTCTTTATTTAAAAGATCAAAGCTATTCATATCAAACCTACCTCACCCATGCGAGTTTCAGACTGACTTTGGATGGCCAGCTCTGTGACTGGAATTTCTAGAGTGGAATTATCCAGGGCTATGGGCACCCAGATCATCAGTCACTCCATAACCAGTAGAGGGACTGGATTATTCTCTGGCAGTGTTTCATCATGTAGGAAGTGAACATCTGCTTTCAAGGCTCAGTGCATGTTAAGAGATAGAAAATAGGAAGCATCTTTATTGTTTTTAAATCTATATAGAAGAGAATAATAAAGTTTGTAATTACTCTAACAGGTACCATTCTGCATTGAATACTATTCACAACCTGTTTTATGAGATGTTAAACAGGCCCCGTCAACCCAGTCAGCTGGATGTAAGATATTTCATGGTACTATCTAAAGAAGGTCAGGGGAGTTCTGCCAATGCTCTGGCCAAAAGTTATAATTCAATCATCATGTCCAATTAAAAGATAACTGTCCTTTCTCTCATTGCCATCTGGGACATCTTGCTGTATGCAAAGTGACTGTTACATTTCCCTACAAAAACAACAATAACACTTGAGAAGTCACACATTACCTAAGACGTGCTTTGCAATGTTCTAAGGATGTGATCGACATAACTGCAAGTCCAACTGCCTTTTTCTTTGTTTCATTCAAAGCTTTGCAGATGCGTGTCTGCCAGATTCAGGCAGGAGCCTCATAAATAAATGCAAATCAGGGTCCGATTGCGTGATGCGACTTCGATGCTATTTTAAACTTCCCACCGAGAAGGGCACCTGCTGCAGACTCGCTGCTCAGTATGGGCCCAAGTTTCGGCCTCAGTTGCTCCTGATTTTTTGGAGCAACTGGTGTAGAACGGAGTATCTTAGAAATTCAAATTCTCGCCATTTAGTTTGCTCCAGTTCTAGTCAGTTAGAACAGTTTCACTTTGGAACAGAATTTTTTTTTCAAAAGGGGGCGTGTCCGGCCACTTACGCCTGTTTTCAAAGTTTCGTCAGTGAAAACTTACTCCAAACTAACTTAGAATGGAGTAAGTGAAGATTTTTGTACGCTGGAAAAAACCTTGTCTACACTTTAGAAAATCAGGCGTAGGTTACAAATCAGGCGTAGGGAATGGGGGGTGTTTAAAGGGAAGTTTACAAATATTAAACACTTCAGTTTTACAAATAAAGAGCCATCATCAATAATAAATGATAAAAACATCAATAAATCAACCAATAAATCAATCAAAAAAAATTAATAAGAAATAAATTTTTTTTTTAAATCAATAACTAAAACATTTTCTACTTACCGACTGCAGCACCGGGAGCCCTCCAACAGCGTGCTGGGATGCCCCCCCCCCCCCCCCCCCCCAGTGTGTCTCTGTCAGTGTCTCTATCTCTCTGTCTGTCTGTCTGTGTGTGTCTCTCACTCTCTGTCTGTTAGTGTCTGTGTTTCTGACAGTGAGGGGAGAGGGAAGAGGGGGGTAGAGGGAGAGAGGGGGGGCAGGGGGAGGGGAGGGAGGGAGGCAGAGGGGGAGGGAGAGAAGAGGGAGGGATGGAGGAGAAGGGGGAGGGAAGGGGGAGAGAAGGGGGGAGGAGAAGGGGAAGGGGTGAGGGGGAGAAGGGGGAGAAGGGGAACGGGGGGAGGAGAAGGGGAAGGGGGGAGGAGAAGGGGAAAGAGAAGGGGGGAGAAGAGAAGGGGGGAGAAGGGGGGAAAAGAGAAGGGGGAAAAGAGAAGGGGGAAAGGAAAGGAGAAGGGGGGGAAAAGGAGAAGGGGGAGGGAGGCTGAACGGGCCGGGCCCAAGACTTTGGGCAGGGCCCGTCCCCAGCACCAGATTTACAGGTAGGTGGCGTTGGGTTGGGTCGGGTCCAGGGTCCGGGGTCGGGAGCGTGGATCGGGTCGGGGGGGGGGGGGGCGGAGGGAGGTCGGGTCGGTTCGGTTCGGGTCGGGGGGGGGCGGCAGAGGGTGGTCGGGTCGGTTCGTGTCGGGGGCGAGAGGAGGGGAGGGAGGTCAGGTTGGGTCGGGTCGGGTCCGGGTGGGGGAGGGGGGGAGCGCGGTTCGGGTCGGGGGGGTGGTGGGAGGGAGGTCGGTTCGGTTCGGGTCGGGGGGCGGTGAGGAGGGAGGGAGAGGGAGGTCAGGTCGGGTGGGGGGGGGGGTGGGGGGAGCGCTGGTCGGATCCAGTCCGGGGGGCTGGGTCCGGGGGCGGAAGTGGGAGTCGGGTCGGTGTCTGGGTCCGGTCCGGTCCGGGGGCGGAGGGGGAAGCGGGAATCGAGTTGGGTCGGGAGGAAGCAGGAGCTGGGCGTGGGAGGCAGCCTTATGCACGCAGCCCCAGTGAAGCCATTCGGCCAGGGTTAGGGGCTGCGTGCTTCGGGCCCCTCCCACACAGTTTTGGGCGCCTGGAGCTACTGCACACGCGCGCCCACTGTAGCGCGCATGTGCAGCGGTCCCGGCACTGTTTTCAGCGCAGGGATCTAGCTCCGCCCCCTACAGCTCGTGCTGCGCCGCGCCCGGCTCCAGAGGACCAGCAGGGAGTCGGAGAATCTGTAAGGTTTTTTTAGGCGCACTTTGTGGCGCAAAAAACGGGTGTCCATATGTGGAGAACACCCAGCGGAGGCCCTGTAATTTAAGTGTAAAACCCAGTCTAGAGATGTAGGAGTAGTCCTTCCGCTACCACAGTACAAGCTCCCACTTGCGAAACCCTCCTGAACCATCTTCTCATGATTGACCTGCTTGCTGACTTTTAGTCCACCCAACCTTCTACAGGCCCAAGACTGGCCAACTGTCTCTGAAGCTCCATTTTAGGAAGTCAGTTGGCTGGTGGGATGTGAATGAAACCTGGCTGTTAAAATTCCCCTCTCGTCCATGATAATCAAGGGCTGTCATTACCTTAGCTACATTATATAAACTCATATTTTACAGTCAAAGCCCAAAGAAACCTGAAGCTTTATCCCCAACACTGACCCACTCCACTTTCATTTTTCTCAATTTAAAAAAAAAATCAAATTTCAATAACTATTTAAAACTATTCATGCTAGTATTCTCCATTAATTAGGTCAGACATTTATATTTCCAAACATTCTTGTAACATGCAAGAGAGTTTGCAGGTCACACCCTCACAGAACAGAAAATACTTGCAAACAAAGTTATCCATTTGCCTTAAGGGGACAATATGTTTATAGAAGTTTTCAACCAAATTTGTTTTTATTTAGAGAGAAACTGGACCATTATTGTGTGATATTGATACAATTTATGACACCATCTTATGCTTTCAATTGAAAATAAAATTGTCAAACATTTTTCTTTGAGGACAATGGCCCTGTAAATTTGTGTCGGTGCACTTCCAGCAGTTAGACCAAGATTGACCTTGATGAAAGTTTAGGGTATGGGGAGACGCCTGTAGGAGCATTGCAGTGGAGCTCAGAGAAGGTTCAGGAGGTTGATTGAGATGAAAGGGTTGTCTTATGAAGAAAGGTTGAGCAGGTTGGGCCTATACTCATTGGAGTTTAGAAGAATGAGAGGGGATCTTATTGAAACATATAACATTCTGAAGGGGCTTGACAGGGTGGATGCAGAGAGGATGTTTCCCCTCATGGGGGAATCTAGAACTAGGGGGCGTAATTTCAGAATAAGGAGTCGCCCATTTAAAATGGAAAGGAGGAATTTCTTCTCTCAGCAGGTTGTGAATCTTTGGAATTCTCTGTCCCAGAGAGCTGTGGAGGCTGAGTCATTGAATATATTTAAGGTGGAGATAGACAGATTTTTGAACAATAAGGGAGTTAAGGGTTATGGGGAGCGGGCGGGGAAATTGAGTTGAGGCCAGGATCAGATCAGCCATGATCTTATTGAATGGCGAAGCAGGCTCGAGAGGCCAAATGGCCTACTCCTGCTCCTATTTCTTATGTTCTTATGTACTTATAACTTCGGTGATGTGGGGGTGCTTGTGTAACACCGTGCCCCCTCGCCCGTGTCAACTCCCATCCCCTAGTGGGGCACATTTCTGCAGTCAAGTATGCATCATCCCACTCAGCATACTAGCCTTCATAGATATACTAGGTCTTATTAAGTCCAAGGAAGTGGGAATGCCCTGCCCCTGACTGACCCCTCCAATTCAGTGGCCTTGATTAGGACAGGTGGATGTTTCTTCGCCCCAACGTGCTGGAATTACACCTACACAAATTACAGGGCCATTGACCTCAAAGAAAAATGTTTGACAAATTTATTTTCAATTGAAAGCATAAGTTAGTGTGATAAATTGTATCAATACCACACAATAGTATCTAGTCCGATGTGGTTCCTGACTGTTCCTCTGAATTGCCACTGGAGTTACAGCAGGAATCTGCTAAAATGGCCACATAGATTTGGGACCAATATTTCTTCAATAAGACAATACTTGTTACTTGTGTTCCTTCGTGTCAGTCAGATCCAAACAATTGTAAAATCCTTTTGGCTGTAAATCACTGTGCAAAGCAAAAAGAAACATATTTTTGAATTGATAAGAAAAGAATCTACAGGTTGCTAAGCAACAGAATGCATAACCAATGGAAAACTGTATTCCATTTGCTGAAAATGTGGATATTCAGTTTAAGGTTTTCCAATTTGAAACAAATTTCACACCACTAACAGTGCTTCTTTGGATACTGTTATCTCTCCCCGTCTTTTATATAATTGTCTCTTCTCATTGCTATTCCTATTGTCCTCTTTAAATTGTAATTTTATTTTTCTATGAAAATTAATTTTTTACATTTTTCCCATTTCTTTATTTCTATGATTACTGATCTAGCAATTTTCAGTCCTGTCTTTTGCTATCTCCAAACTCAATTACAGTGATCTGCCCTTCACTCAGTTCGGCCCATTTATATTCACGTATAATTAGTGTGTTTTATTCTATTCAATATTTTTTAGTATTGCTAATCAATCCACTATTACCTTTATATTGCGTAGATTTTAGACTTCACGTCCTAGATGGTGCCATTCCCATTTTTCAGGTGCCTAAGCATCCAATATGGTGGGTGAGGTGTGCATACTGATTACGTGCTGGGAGTGTGTCGCCTGCGATAATGGTGAAGACAAGAAAAGAGGCATTCAGGCCCACACGTGAAACAGGCGTTAGGCCCTCTGCATATGCAAATAAGGGGCCTGGCGCTGATGACTGACAATGGTGGACACTCCACCCACCCCCACTTCCATCCCCATTATGACCGACATCCGCCCCGCTCGAAATAAAACGACAAAGAGCTGAATTTCGCAAGATGGGCCGCCGCATCCATAGCGGCGGACAAAACACAAGAAAAACGGTAGGTGCGACCCATTTCCAGCGGGGGTGATTTGTGGCCCCTAGGTTTTACTACAGGAGGTCTAGGGGTTGAGTATCCAGGCACCAATATCCAGTTACATAAATTAACATCTCAGATAGGTACATCTGCTGAATAAACTATAGATCTTCCATACAAACAGCATGTGTTCTGTTAAATACTACATAGCGCACATATGGAGGCAGTAAATGGACTTTGATGCGCCTGTTTTATAGGCGATCAATAAATTATCTGTGACAATTTTAGCTTCAATTTACATTTTGAATTACCTATGTCTTTCATTTCCATGGAGGGCACTGCTTCTCCACAATCTGCAGACTGTCAAAATAATCTGTGCAGCAGCTGGTTCAGCCATGTACATTTGGGGCTAGAAATTATGTAGCGCCCCCTTTGGGTGCGTAAAAGTATCGCCGGGAGAAAAAGATTTTCAGCTGGCGGGAGCTTCCATTTTAGTGCTCCCTGAGGGAAATTCAGCACTAAATCAAGCGCTATCACTTCCTTTAGAATGCTAAAGGGAGTGAGAGGGGTGGTAGTGGCAGAGCACGAAGCAATGTTCTGCGCAGCACCGCAGTCTGTACGGACTCCTTCCCTCCCTTAAGAGAAGGGCCAATGCTGGGGTGACTGAGTTTTCATGCTGTCTGTGTTGGGCCACAGCACCTGCGCTGCGTGCATAACAGCCCTAAACGCTCTGAGAAAGTGCTGGGCTGAGCAATCCGCAGGGTCCAAAAAAAGCAAACTATACTACACTGGGGATTAATTAAATTCGGCCCCACCTTTAAATATTGCTTCCCAAGCGGCCAGCTAAGGTGACCACACCTCCTGCAGCTGCCATCCTTGACATCCGACGGTGCTGCAGGGGGCGGAGAAAATTTTACATCCGGGGCAGTAATGGGCCGCTGTGCACTAGATGATATCACAATCTCTGGGGCAGGTATGTGACAGTTTAAAAATCAAGGCAGTACGTGTTAGCATCAGCCCAAAACCGCCAGGGAAGTTCACAAGCGTCAGTGATTTCGCCACGCCCTGGTCGGTACCCCACCGCAAGCGCTAACAGGAGGCGCAAGCCAGGCCAATTTATCCCGCTTGGTCTCCTGAAACCGTCACGTGCCAGTATTCCCCACAGATGCTGACTGACCTGCTGAGTGTTTCCTGCTTTTATTTATTAATTAGTTGTCAGCCGTGGCACAGTTGGCAGCACCCTCGCCACTGAGTCCACTCCAGGTACATGAGCACAAAAAGTCTGACACTTCAGTGCAGTACTGAGGGATTGCTGTACTATCAGAGTTAGTTGGCTAAAGTGGACTGGGAAAGTAGATTAAAGTATGGAACAGTTGATGAGCAGTGGCAGACATTTAAGGAGATAGTTCATAACTCGCAACAAAAATATATCCCAATGAGAAGGAAAGACTGTAAGAGAAGTGTTATATATGCAGACTATAGAGATACTCTCTATGTAGTCAATGTATAGTTGCATAAGATAGAGACTTGTTTACCTGATGTAATATCAATAAGGTTTACACTGTGTATATACTATGCTGGCACCACTAGAGGGTGCAACTGGTAGAGACCGGAGTTTTCCTACCCTGGTGGCAGAGGCTGTATAAAAGGAGTTTGGAATAAAGGACTAAGGTCACTATAGTTTGAGTACAACACATTGCCTTGTGGAGTCATTCATAAGTACATTACAGACATAACAAGAAGGGATAACCATCTGTGGCTAATTAACAAAATAAGGGATGGTATCAAATTGAAAGCAAAGGCATACAATGTGGCCAAGATGAGTGGGAGGCCAGAGGATGGGGAAATTTTTAAAAGCCAACAAAGAACAACTAAAAAAATGAAAAAAAGAAGGAAGATAGATTATGAAAGTAAACTAGCACGAAATATAAAAACAGATAGTAAGAGTTTCTACAGGTACATAAAAAGGAAAACAGTGGCTAAAGTAAATGTTGGTCCCTAGAGGATGAGACTGGGGAATTAATAATGGAGAACAGGGAAATGGCAGAGATGTTGAACAAATATTTTGTATCGGTCTTCACGGTAGAAGACACTAAAAATATCCCAATAGTGGATAATCAAGGGGCTATAGGGAGGGAGGAACATTATACCATCACTATCACTGATGAAGTAGTACTCGGTAAAATAATGGGACTAAAGGTGGACAAGTCCCTAGGACCTGATGGCTTACATCCTAGGGTCTTAAAAGAAGGAACTGCAGAGATAGTGGATGCATTGGTTGTAATCTACCAAAATTCCCTGGATTCTGGGCCGATCCCAGTGGATTCGAAAACCGCAAATGTAAAGTCCCTATTTAAAAAATGAGGCTGATAAATAGCAGGAAACTATAGACCAGTTAGCCTAACATCTGTTGTTGGGAAAATGCTGGAGTCCATTATTAAGGAAGCAGTAGTGGGACATTTGGAAAAGCATCATTCAATCAAGCAGAGTCAGCATGATTTTATGACAAATTTGCTGGAGTTCTTTGAGGATGTAATGAGTAGGGTGGATGGGGGGAAACCAGTGGATGTGGTGTATTTGGATTTCCAGAAGGCATTCGATAAGGTGCCACATAAAAGGTTACTACACAAGATAAAAGTTCACTGGGTTGGGGGTAATATATGAGCATGGATAGAGGATTGGCTAACTAAAAGAAAACAGAGCGTTGCGATAAATGGTTCAATGGCAAACAGTAACTAGTGAGGTGCCACAGGCATCGGTGCTGGGTCCTCATCTATTTACAATATATATTAATGACATGGATGAAGGGACTGAGTGTAATGTTTGCTGATGATAAAAAGATGGGTGGGAAAGCAAATTGTGAGGAGAACACAAAAAAGCTGCAAAAGGATATAGACAGGCTAAGTGAGTGGGCAAAAATTTGGCAGATGGAGTATAATGTGGGAAAATGTGAGGTTATCCACTTTGTCAGAAAAAATAGAAAAGCAAATTATAATTTAAATGGAAAAAAATTGCAAAGTGCTGCAGTACAGAGGGACCTAGTGGTCCTTGCGCATGAAATAGAAAATGTTAGTATGCAGGTACAGTAAGTAATCAGGAAGGCAAATGGAATGTTGGCCTTTATTGCAAAGGGGATAGAGTATTGTAACGTCTGTATGCTTGTAATGTTTGTAGCTCCACACTGTGGATGTGGACATATTGTATACTGCAACTACAGAGTTAATAATAAACAGAACCAGTGGTTTCCAAGAGCTGCCTGCCATGTTAGGAAGCTGTGTGTGGTTGTGCTCTGTGAATACATCACATTTGGCGATGAGATGGGATCTTTTGGATGATTTAAAGCTGAAATTTTGTTGAGGAAGGATTCAGCCAGCTGACAGAGACTTTGGAAGCTCTGTCTTTGGAAAAAGCTACAAAATCCGAGGTAAAATACAGCACACTGTCTGAACAGCTAGAAATTAAAATGGCAGCACCCGCAAGTGCAATGGAACATTTAGGTGAATATAAACACGACCGGGAATGTTTTAAAGCATATGTGGATCAGCTAGAAATGTATTTCACTGCAAATAACATAATTGAAGTTCCGGACAATGCAGTCCAGAATCAGGCGTTATTGAAACGGAAGTGAGCTATCTTCTTATCGGAAGCTGGACCAGAATTGTTTGAAACACTGATAAATCTGCTTGTGCCTGCCGAGCCAAAGAACACAACGCTTAAAGAGATTTTAATGAAGCTGGAGCAGCACTATAACCCCAAACCATTAAAAATTGCTGAAAGCTATCGTTTTGGGATTTGGAATCAAAAGACTGATAAAGGTATCAGTGATTACATTGTAGCATTAAAAAAGCTATCGATTCACTGTAATTTGGGAAACTTTCAAAACCGAGCATTGCGGGATCGTTTTGTTTGTGGGGTGAAAAATGATACGATCAGAAAGAAGTTATTGACGATGAGATGACTTGACTTTTGAGATTGCTTGTCAGACAGCGAGGTCGCTGGGCATGGCCGAACAATGTTCCCGAGAATTTCATAATAATTACGGTCGTCAGTCAATCATGGTAAATCGCCTGCAGGTTCAAAATAAAAGTTGGTGGGGGTCCAAAGTCTCAGAAACAGGAACAGAGTGTCGAAGTCGTGCTATAGGTGTCTGGGACAACACATTGCTCAAAGTTGTCCATACGTGAAGGCAGAGTGTTTCTTCTGCAGAAAGACTGGGCATCTTGCGAAGGCATGCCGACTGAAGGGTAAACCAGTTTTCAAAGCTATGAGTCCAGCGTTAAAAGCTATGAGTAGAAATCCCCAGAGATTACATAGCTTGGAAGAACAACAACAGGACGAGGAGAAGTTAGAGATACACATCATCAGGAGCACGAGGTTAACGGTCAGCAATTCAAAAATATCAAAATCCACATAGATGTTGCGGGAGTCAAGATACCAATGGAAATCAACACAGGTGCATCCGTGAGTGTAGTACTGGAGTCGCTATACCTCGACAACTTGCATGATTTCCCATTGGAGAAATCCAAGATAGAACTGCGAGGCTACTCGGGAGAGAAAATTCATGTGGTAAGTCGTATCACCATACCGGTGAAATACAAGGATCAATTTCAGAACTTGCACCTAATAGTAGTGAAAGGAGACAAGCCTGCCTTATTAGGAAGAAATTGGTTGAGATCACTGAAGCTGGATTGGAGTGAGATTTTCCGGTGGAAACGAGATTTGCATCAACGGATGAGGTTATCAAGAAGTATCCGAAGGAGTTCTGCGAAATGGGTAGTCTGGTCCAAGGCTTCAAGGCGAGTGTCAGGATACAGAAGGGTGCAAAATCAGTTTACTTACAAGCCACGTTCCGTACCATATGCATTCAAGGAGAAAGTTGAGCAAGAACTCAAAAGACTAGATACTGAGAACATTATTTGTAAGATAGATTGATGTAATTGGGCTACACCCATTGTTGTTGTACCTAAGTCTGATGGTAAGGTAAGATTGTATGGTGATTATAAAGTAACCACAAACCAGGTTCGGAGGGTAATGTCCCCATTACATTGTCGAATATAGAAGATTTGTTCACAACACTGACAGGTGGTCAGATCTTCTCAAAACTGGATCTTACGAATGCCTACTTACAGCTTGAACTGGATGAGGGGTCAAAATCATGTTTGACTAAAAATACTCATCTAGGCCTATATCAATTTAATAGACTACTGTTTGGAGTGTCTTCTGCCCCTGCCATATTCCAAGAGGTGATGAACCAGATTTTGCAAGGTATTGAAGGGGTAATATGTTATTTGGATGACATACTAATTTCAGCACCAAATAGGCAAATTCATAATAACATATTGAATGAAGTCCTCAAACAGCTAGAGAAGCACAGAGTATGAGTGTCTGCTCGTAAGTATGAGTTATTTAAAAACTCAGTGGAGTACTTAGGGTTCAGAGTAGACAAAGATGGTTTACATCCAACCAAGGAAAAACTGGATGCAATCAGAAATGCACTCACTCCCAGGAATGTCACTGAACTTCGTTCATTCTTGGATCTTTTGAACTATTATGGGAAGTTCCTACCAAATTTGACTACAGTATTACATCCACTGAATGAACTATTGAAAAAACAGGTCCATTGGAAGTGGTCAAAAAAATGCGATACAGCATTCAAAGAGTGTAAGAGCAAATTGGTAGAGAGCACCATGTTAGTTCACTCTGACATATCTAAGGAGATTAAGCCTTCATGTTATGCCTCTCCATATGGATATGGGGCAGTAATCTCTCATGTATCACGCAGTGGGGAGGAGAGAACAATAACTTTTGCTTCACGCACTCTTAGTGCCAGTGAGAATAATTATACCCAAATTGAGAGAAGCTTTGACCTTAATTTTTGGGGTCAAGGAATTTCACAAATACTTGTATGGTCATAAGTTTACCATCGTTACGGACCATAAGCCCCTGACAGCAATCCCCCATCCAAAGTCCTCAGTTCCAACATTAGCTGCAGCCCGAATGCAGAGATGGGCTTTGAGTTTGTCAGCATATACGTATGATATTGAATACAGATGATCAGCTGATCACAATAATGCTGATGCAATGTCTACATTGCCTTCCACATCACAAGTTACACCGGATAGGGAAGAAGTGTTTTATTTTTCATACATTGATGAACTGCCAGTCACAGCTGAAGAGATTGGTAGAACAACCAAACATGACCCAGTGATGTCAAAGGTGCATGATTATTTTGCAAATGGATGGCCAAACCAGGTATCAGACAAAGATACACATCCATTCTTCATTCGTAGGAATGAATTATCAGTCGATAAAGATTGTATCATGTGGGGTGCAAGAATGGTTATACCAAATAAATTCAGGTCCATGTTATTAGGAGACCTCCATGACCAGCACCTGGGAATATGCTTGACCAAGAGTTTTGCATGCAGTTATTTATGGTGGCCAGGTCTTGATAAAGATATCGAGTACATCATGTGTACGACATGTACGACATGTTAATCGGTAAGCAAGCAACCACCATCAGTACCATTACAGCCATGGAAATGGTCGCCCAGGGTGTGGCAAAGGCTACATATTGATTTTGCTGAGCTAGAAGGACAACAATTGTTCATTGTGATTGATAGCCATTCGAAGTGGGTTGAGGTCTTCCCAATATGGAAAACAACAACAAGTAAAACATTGGATATTTTACGAAGATTATTTTCTTCATTTGGCCTCCCTGAAGAAATTGTTTCAGATAATGGACAACAATTTCGTTCCGAAGAATTTGCACAATTCACGAGCAAAAATGGGGTGAAATCCACTATACCACCCTGCATTGAATGGTACAGCAGAGCGCACTGTAAAAATTGTAAAATGTGCCCTCATAAAACAAATGTTAGATCCAAATCCAAGGAAACGACAGTTGTCATTGGATCACAAATTAGCAAATTTTTTGATTACGTATCGTAATACTCCTCATATAACTACTGGTAGAACACCAGCAGAGTTGTTTCTCAAACGACAGCCATGAACCAGATTCTCGTTGTTAAAACCAAATTTGGCACAGTCCATAGAAGAGGCACAATTAAGAGAGAAAGAGAATCATGATAGAGGCAGAGTAAAAGAGAAAAGTAAAATTAAACCAGAAGAACCATCACCATAAATGGTTAAAGTGGTGACTAGGAAGAGTGGTGAAGATATGTGGTCCTCGCACATATTTGGTCAAGATGTTTGTTATAATAACTTCTTCATTAAGGAGGGAGAAGTGTAATGTCTGTAAGCTTGTAATGTTGTAGCTCCACACTGTGGATGTGGACGTATTATGTACTGCAACTACAGAATTAATAATAAACAGAACCAGGCATGTTCCGGTGGCTTCCGAGAGAGCTGCCTGCCATGTTAGAAGCTGTGTGTGCTTGTGCTCTGTGAATATATCACAAATATAAAAGCAGAGAAGTCCTGCTACAATTGTACAGGGTATTGGTCAGGCCACACTTGGAGTACTGCGTGCAGTTTTGGTCTCCCTATTTAAGGAAGGTTGAATCAGTAGGGCCTATACTCATTGTTCAGAAGAATGAAAGGTGATCTTATTGAAACGTAAGAGAATGAGGGGGCTCGACAAGGTGGATGCAGAGAGGCTATTTCCACTCATAGGGGAAACTAAAACTAGGGGACAGAGTCTCAGAATAAGGGGCCGTCCATTTAAAACTGAGATAAGGAGGAATTTCTTCTCTCAGAGGGTTGTAAATCTATGGAATATTCTGCCCCAGAGAGCTGTGGAGGCTGGGTCATTGAATATATTTAAGGCTGAGATAGACAGATTTTTGAGCGATTATGCGAAATGGGTTATGGGGAGCGGGCAGGGAAGTGGAGCTGAGTCCATGATCAGATCAGTCATGATCATATTAAATGGCAGAGCAGGCTCGAGGGGCCAGGTGGCCTACTCCTGCTCCTATTTCTTATGTTCTTATGTTCTTATGTTCTTTTGGATGAGACTTAAAAATCGATGCCCCATTTGCTTTCTCAGGTGGACGTAAAAGATCCTACAGCACTCTCTCGAAGTAGAGCAGAGGAGTTATCCCCGGTGACCTAGCCAATATTTATCCCTCAATCAACATCACTAAAACAGATTTAGCCGAAAATTCTGACCTCGCTGTGTCCGTACTCAGGCCTCGCAAAAGCCGGTTTTCAGGGCGCGATGCCCATGCGCCGAAAATGGTCTTTTCCAATCTCTCAAGATTTCTCTTGACAGATCCTCCGCATCCCCGCAGGAAGGACATTCGCGTGGGAGAGATTGGACTATTTGCCCAACTCATGCCCAGCGAATGTCCTTCAAACTTTTATGCTTGGTAAAAGGAGGCGCATAGCTTACTTTTGTCAGCGTAAGAGTTTTAAAACATATAAAAATGTAATTTATTCATTTTTGTGTTACAAATCCTGTCCATTAAGGTAAGTTTATTTTTAACCCTATTAAGACACATTAAAACCAATTCCAAAAATATATATTTTTTCAAAACATTTAATTTAAATTAATTTTAAATAGTTTTTACTTATTATGCTGTGTTTCTTGCTTTAGGAGGCTTTTCACATTGATAAACATAGAAACATAGAAAATAGGTGCAGGAGTAGGCCATTCAGCCCTTCGAGCCTGCACCGCCATTCAATAAGATCATGGCTGATCATTCCCTCAGTACCCCTTTCCTGCTTTCACTCCATACACCTTGATCTCTTTAGCCGTAAGGGCCACATCTAACTCCCTCTTGAATATATCCAATGAACTGGCATCAACAACTCTCTGCGGCAGGGAATTCCACAGGCTAACAATTCTCTGAGTGAAGAAGTTTCTCCTCATCTCAGTCATAAATAGCCTACCCCTTATCCTAAGACTATTTCCCCTGGTTCTGGACTTCCCCAACATCGGGAACATTCTTCCCGCATTCAACCTGTCCAGTCCCGTCAGAATCTTATACATTTCTATGAGATCCCCTCTCATCCTCCTAAACTCCAGTGAATAAAGGCCCAGTTGATCCAGTCTCTCCTCATATGTCAGTCCAGCCATCCCTGGAATCAGTCTGGTGAACCTTCGCTGCACTGCCTCAATAGCAAGAACGTCCTTCCTCAGATTAGGAGACCAAAACTGAACACAATATTCCACTAAGGTCCTATAGCTATGAGGGCCAACATACCATTTGCCTTCTTCACAGCCTGCTGTACCTGCATGCCAACTTTCAATGACTGATGAACCATGGCACCCAGGTCTCATTGCACCTCCACTTTTCCTAATCTGCCGCCATTCAGATAATATTCTGCCTTTGTGTTTTTGCCCCCGAAATGGATAACCTCACATTTATCCACATTATACTGCATCCACCATGCATTTGCCCACTCACCTAACCTGTCCAAGTCACCCTGCAGCCTCTTAGCATCCTCCTCACAGCTCACACTGCCACTCAGTTTAGTGTCATCTGCAAACTTGGAGATATTACACTCTATTCCTTCATCTAAATCGTTAATGTATACTGTAAAGAGCTGGGGTTCCAGCACTAAGCCCTGTGGCACTCCACTCGTCACTGCCTGCCATTCTGAAAAGGACCCGTTTATCCCGACTCTCTGCTTCCTGTCTGCCAACGAGTTCTCTATCCACGTCAGTACATTACCCCCAATACCATGCGCTTTGATTTTGTACACTGATCTCTTGTGCGGGACCTTGTCAAAAGCCTTTTGAAAGTCCAAATACAACACATCCACTGGTTCTCCCTTGTCCATTCTGCTAGTTACATCCTCAAAAAATTCCAGAAGATTCGTCAAGTGTGATTTCCCTTTCATAAATCCATGCTGACTTGGACCGATCCTGTCACTGCTTTCCAAATGTGCTGCTATTTCATCCTTAATGATTGATTCCAACATTTTCCCCACTACTGATGTCAGGCTAACTGGTCTATAATTACCCGTTTTCTCTCTCCCTCCTTTTTTAAAAAGTGGTGTTACATTAGCTACCCTCCAGTCCATAGGAACTAATCCAGAGTCGATAGACTGTTGGAAAATGATCACCAATGCATCCACTATTTCTAGGTCCACTTCCTTAAGTACTCTGGGATGCAGACTATCAGGCCCCGGGGATTTATTGGCCTTCAATCCATCAATTTCCCTAACACAATTCCCCACCTAATAAGAATATCCTTCAGTTCCTCCTTCTCACTAGATTCACTGTCCCCTAGTACATTTGAAAGGTTATTTGTGTCTTCCTTCGTGAAGACAGAACCGAAGTATTTGTTCAATTGGTCTGCCATTTCTTTGTTCCCCATTATAAATTCATCTGAATCCGACTGCAAGGGACCTACATTTGTTTTCACTAATCTTTTTCTCTTCACATATTTACAGAAGCTTTTGCAGTCAGTTCTTATGTTCCCTGCAAGCTTCCTCTCGTACTCTATTTTCCCTCTCTTAATTAAACCCTTAGTCCTCTTCTGTTGAATTCTAAATTTCTCCCAGTCCTCAGGTTTGTTGCTTTTTCTAGCCAATTTATATGACTCTTCCTTGGTTTTAACACTATCCTTAATTTCCCTTCTTAGCCACGGTTGAGCCACCTTCCCCATTTTATTTTTACTCCAGACAGGGCTGTACAATTGCTGAAGTTCATCCATGTGATCTTTAAATGTTTGCCATTGCTTATCCACCGTCAACCTTTTAAGTATCCTTTGCCAGTCTATTCTAGCCAATTCACACCTCATACCGTCGATGTTATCTTTCCTTAAGTTCAGGACCCTAGTTTCTGAATTAACTGTGTCACTCTTCATCTTAATAAAGAATTCTACCATATTATGGTCACTCTTCCCCAAGGGGCCTCGCACAACAAGATTGCTAATTAGTCCCTTCTCATTACACATCACCCATTCCAGGATGGCCAGCTCTCTAGTTGGTTCCTCGACATATTGGTCTAGAAAACCATCCCGAATACACTCCAGGAAATCCTCCTCCACCGCATTGCTACCAGTTTGGTTAGCCCAATCAATATGTAGATTAAAGTCGCACATGATATCTGCTGTACCTTTATTGCACGCATCCCTTATTTCTTGTTTGCAGTCCCCAACCTCACTACTATTGTTTGGTGGTCTGTACACAACTCCTACTAGCGTTTTCTGCCCTTTGGTATTCCGCAGCTCCACCCATACCGATTCCTCATCATCCAGGCTAATGTCCCTCCTTACTATTGCATTAATTTCCTCTTTAACCAGCAACGCCACCCCGCCTCCTTTGCCTCTATGCCTATCCTTCCTAAATGTTGAATACCCCTGGATGTTGAGTTCCCAGCCTTGGTCACCCTGGAGCCATGTCTCCATGATGCCAATTACATCATATCCGTTAACTGCTGTCTGCACAGTTAATTTGTCCACCTTATTCCGAATACTCCTCGCATTGAGGCACAGAGCCTTCAGGCTTGTCTTTTTAACACACTTTGCCCCTTTAGAATTTTGCTGTAATGTGGCCCTTTTTGTTTTTTGCCTTGGGTTTCTCTGCCCTCCACTTTTACTATTCTCCTTTCTATCTTTTGCTTCTGCCTCCATTTTATTTCCCTCTGTCTCCCTGTATAGGTTCCCATCCCCCTGCCATATTAGTTTAACTCCTCCCAAATAGCACTCGCAAACACTCCCCCTAGGACATTGTTTCCGGTCCTGCCCAGGTGCAGACCGTCCGGTTTGTACTGGTCCCACCTCCCCCAGAACCGGTTCCAATGTCCCAGGAATTTGAATCCCTCCCTCCTGCACCACTGCTCAAGCCACGTATTCATCTGAGCTATCCTGCGATTCCTACTCTAACTAGCACGTGGCACTGGTAGCAATCCTGAGATTACTACTTTTGAGGTCCTACTTTTTAATTTAACTCCTAGCTCCCTAAATTCGTCTCGTAAGACCTCATCCCTTTTTTTTACCTATATCGTTGGTACCTATATGCACCACGACAATTGGCTGTTCACCCTCCCTTTTCAGAATGTCCTGCACCCGCTCCGAGACATTCTTGACCCTTGCACCAGGGAGGCAACATACCATCCTGGAGTCTCGGTTGCGGCCGCAGAAATGCCTATCTATTCCCCTTACAATTGAATCCCCTATCACTATAGCTCTCCCATTCTTTTTTCTGCTCTCCTGTGCAGCAGAGCCACCCACGGTGCCATGAACTTGGCTGCTGTTGCTCTCCCCTGATGAGTCATCCCCCTCAACAGTACGCAAAGCGGTGTATCTGTTTTGTAGGGGGATGACAGCAGGGGACTCTTGCACTACCTTCCTTGCACTGCTCTTCCTGTTGGTCACCCATTCACTATCTGGCTGTGTACCCTTTACCTGCGGTAAGACCAACTCGCTAAACGTGCTATTCACATCATTCTCAGCATCGTGGATGCTCCAGAGTGAATCCAACCGCAGCTCCAGTGCCGAAATGCGGTCCGTCAGAAGCTGCAGGCAGACACACTTCCCACACACGTTGTCGTCAGGGACACCGGAAGCGTCCCTGACTTCCCACATATTACAGGAGGAGCATAACACATGTCCGAGCTCTCCTGCCATATCTTAACCCCTAGATTAACTTAATTTGGCAACAACAATGCTAAAGGTTACTTACTGATAAAGAAAAGAAAAAAGAAAAGCTACTTACCAATTACCAGCCAATCACTTACCCCCTTGGCTGTGACGTCACCTTTCGATTTCTTTCTACTTTTTTGCCTTCTCACCCTGCTGCAGCTGCACTGGCTGGCCTCTCCGTATCCCCGGACTGCTCGAGTGTGAGCCTTTTATAGACCTCCGCCGACTCTGCTCCCTGGACTCCCGCCTCTCCGAATGGGAGTCCATACAAACGGAGTAGTATAGTAACGGATAGTAATTGGAGTCCATACAAACGGAGATCCCATTTTTATCAATGAGAATACTACCAAGTGATTGGTGGTCCAGGCCCATGTGACTCCAGCATTTCCGTACGTACAGGGAAGTCATATTCCCATATGCTGCACATCGAAAGAAGGCCTCCGATAGGAATCGAAGGTGCCTCGGTGACCACCAGGTATTTTTGTAAAACATTTTCGGGTCAGACGCGTTCGTCCGAAGGAAGCCCCTGACCACAATTTCCCCCCCATTATCTGGTCATTCTCAGATTGCTGTTTCACAGAGCGCAAACCTTAGCGATAACAGGCAGCAGCATAAAGAGAGCGGTGGAGAAGGCCCAAGACAGAGTGCGGAGCTGAGCGCAGCCTCCTCTGAACAGTGGAGGAGACAAGATATATTTGAAACCAATTAAAAAAATCACAGGACAGGAGGTAGGAGATTGTTGGGTGAATATAACCTTTCTCTTTTTCTCTCGACATTAGGTCAGTGGATTAGCGAAGGTGTTTATTTAGTAGTTTAATAAATAGAAGCATGGCAGGGCACTTCAGTCCCATCGAATGCACATCCTGTGCCATGTGGGGAGTCCAGGATGCTTCTCCTGGCCACCCACATGTACAGGAACTGTCATCAGCTGGAGGAACACAAGCTCTGGATTTTGGAGCTTGAGCAGCAGCTGCCGTCACTGCGAGGCTGAGAGCTACGTGGATAGCACGTTTCAGAAGGTGAGCACCCCACAGCTTAAGAGTTTTCAGGCTGATAGGGAATGGGTGACCATTAGACAGACAAGGAAGTAGTGCAGGAGTCCCCAGAGTGCATCTTGCTCTTTAACCGGTATATAGTTCTGAAGACTGGTGAGGGTATTTGTTGCTCTAGGGAGTGCAGCCAGAGCCAAGAACACAGCACCATGAGTGGCGCAGCTGTATGGTAGGGGGTTAGGGGAGCGGGGTGGGGGGGCTGGAGGAGGAAGGTCAATAATGCAATAGTGATAGAGGATTCAATAGTTCGGGGAACAGACAGGCGTTTCTGCAGCCGCTGAAGTGACTCCAAGATGGTGCATTGCCTCACTGGGCCAGGGTCAAGGAGGTCACTACGCAGCTGCAGGACATTCTGAGGGGGGAGGGTGAACAGCCAGAGGCCGTGGTCAATAACAATGACATAGGTAGAAAGAGGGATGCGGTCCTGCAGACAGAATTTAGGGAGTTAGGAAGATTTGTAAGCAGGTCCTCAAGGATAGTAATCTCCAGATTACTTCCGGTGCTACACACAAGCAAGTATGGAAATAGGAGGATAGAGCAAATGAATGCATAGCTGGAGAGATAGTGCAGGAGGAAGGGCTTTAGATTCCTGAGGTATTGGGGACAGTTCTAGAGGAGGTGGGACCTGTATAAGCTCCAAACAGGTTGCACCTCAACAGGGCCAGGACCAATATCTTTGCAGGGTGGGGTGTTGTTTATGCTGTTGGGGAGGGTTTAGACTAGCTTGGCAGAAGGATGGGAATCTGAGTGTAATTTTAGTAGGGAGAAAAGCAAAGCTGGAAGTGGAAGACAGTATGTTAGTGAGTTTGGAAGGCAGAGGAAGCAAAGGCTAGAAAATAGAAAACAAGGGAGTTTGGCAGCGTTTAATGGTATGTACTTCAATGCAAAGAGTCTAGTGAACAAGGCAGATGAGATGAAGGCACAGATGACATGTGGAAGTATGATATCAAATGAAATCATTGAAATGTGGCTTAAAGAAGAGCAGGAATGGCAGCTCAACATTCCTCATTACAGGGTTTTCAGAGGAGAGAGAGAGGGAGTATAAAGGGAGAGGGGTCGCAATATTGGTTAAGGAACTAATTACAGCTGTGAGGAGCGATGATATGTTAGAAGGATCAGCAAATGAGGCTATATGGGTTGAACTGAAGAAGGAAAAAGGAGCAAACAAAATGCTGGGAATGTTCCATAGACCACCAAACAGGCAGAGGGAGATAGAAGAGCAAATATGTAGACAAATTTATGAAAAGTGCAAAAACAATAGTAGGGGGGTTTTACTATCCTAATATTAACTGGGATAGGATAGAATTAGTGTAAAAGGAATAGAGGGAGTAGAATTCTTAAAATGCATTCAGGAGAACTTTCTTTTCGACAGTATGTAGCATGCCCAACAAGAGAGAGGGACGATTCTGGACTTAGATTTAGGGAATGAAGCTAAGCAAGTGGAAGGGGCATCAGTGGGAGAGCATTTTGGTAGTACTGATCATAATTCAGTTAGATCTAGCATAATTATGTAAAAGGATAAAAATAGATCAAGTGCAAAAGTTCTCGATTGGGGAAAGGCCAATTTTACAAGCGGAGATGTGATTTAGTAAAAGTGGACTGGAACCAGCTACTTGAAAGTAGATAGAATAAACATAGTGAGAGAGGAAGTACTAAGAGGTTTATCATCTTTGAATGGAGATAAATAAACAGGCACAGATGAAATGTATTCCAGGATTTTAAGGAGGCAAAGGAAGCAACAGCAGAGCCTCAGACTATCATTTTCCAATCCTCTCTGACTAAAGGCATGGTGCCTAATGTTGTGCCATTGTTTAAAAAAGGGAGAAAGGGATAGACTGAGTAATTACAGGCCAGTCGGCCTAACCTCGGTGGTGGGAAGATTATTGGCAAAAATTCTGAGGGACAAGATAAATCATCATTTAGAAAGTCATGGATTAATCAAGGGCAGGAGTTGTTAAGGGAAGGTTATGTCTGACTAACTTGATTGATTTTTTTGAGGAGGTAACGAGGAGAGTCAATTAGGGTAGTGCATTTGACGTAGTCGACATGGATTTTAGCAAGGCCTTTGAGAAAGTTCCACATGACAGGTTGGTCAAAAAAGTAAAAGCCCATGGGATCCAAGGGAAAGTAGCAAGTTGGATCCAAAATTGGCTCAGTGGCAGGAAGCAAAGAGTAAAGGTTGACGTGTGTTTTTGTGACTGGAAGGCTGTTTCCAGTGGAGTTCCACAGGGCTCACTACTAGGCCCCTTGCTTTTTGTGGTATATATCAATGATTTAGACTTCAATGTAGGGGGCATGATTATGAAGTTTGTAGATGAAACAAAAATTGGCCGTTTGGTTGATAGTGAAGAAGAAAGCTGTAGACTGAAGGAAGATATCAATGGACGGGTCAGGTGGGCAGAAAAGTGGCAAATGGAATTCAATCTGGAGAAGTGTGAGGTAATGCATTTGGGGAGTGCTAACAAGGCAAGGGAATACACAACAAATGGTAGGATACTGAGAAATGGAGGGGAACAGAGGGACCTTGGAGTGCATGTCCACAGATCCCTGAAGGTAGTAGGACAGGTAGATATGGTGGTTAAGAAGGCATACTTTCCTTTATTAGCTGAGGGAGAAAATATAAGAGCACAGAGTTGATGCTAGGTCTGTATAAAACACTAGTTAGGCCTCAGCTGGAGTACTGCATACAGTTCTGGTCACCATATTACAGGAAAGATGTGATTGCACAGGAGAGGGTACAGAGGAGATTTATGAGGATGTTGCCAGGATCGGAGAATTTTAGCTGAGAGGAAAGATTGGATTGGCTGGGATTGTTTTCTTTAGAACAGAGGAGGCTGAGTGAAGACTTAATTGAGGTGTGTAAAATTATGAGGGGCCAAGATAGAGTGGATAGGAAGCACCCATTTTCCTTAGCAGATAGGTCAACAATGAGGGGACATAGATTTAAAGTAGTTGGTAGAAGGATTAGAGGGTAGTTGGGGAGAATGCTTTTTACCGAGGGCGGTAGAGGTCTGGACCTCACTTCCTGAAAAGGAGAAACCCTTACCACATTTAAAAAGTACCTGGATATGCACTTTGAAGTGCCATAAACTGCAAGGCTATGGACCAAGAGCTAGAAAATGGGATTAGGCTAGATAGCTCTCGACCAGCGCAGACACGATGGGCTAAATGGCCTCCTTCTGTGCTATAAATTTCTATGTTTCTATGAGCTTGCTATTCACAAATTGGCTGCTGTGTTTCCTATATTACAACAGTTACGACACTTCAGAAAGTACTTAATTGGTTGTAAAGTGCTTTGGGACCTCTGGTGGTCATGAAAGGCACTATATAAATGCAGATCTTTCTATCTAATAGCAGATCTTAGAAACTAACATTAGATATGTAACATTAAACCAGAAATCCAGTATTAGAAGTATATGCCTGAAATTTCTATGGGGATTGTCTTCCGAGAGATAGGACAAAGCCCTGGAAAAATGGCATAAGTATCTAAAACCGGCTATTTATGTCATTTCTCTGGGGGCTCTACTGATTTTCGGACAAAGTTACAGCAAGAGATTGCAAGAAACCAATGAGAATTCAGACCCTCTCTTCAACATACTTACTTCTAAACTCTGCACTGCAGGAACTCTCATGTGCAGAATCTTTAGGTTTTCAATGGAAAATCTTACTGTGATATTTCATATTATCAAGAAACCAGAGGCTCAAAATTGAGAAAACTGATTTTTGCTTTATTTTAAAATATTCATCATTCAAAGTGCGACTCTCTTTTATGCCGTTATCAATTGACGATTGTACCTTGGATCCCAACCTTTGCCAGGTTCATTTGAAGCTTTGCAAAGTGCTCAGCAAGTACCTTCAGCAGGACATAATCTGGAGCATAACCAAAGGGGAGCAGACAGCATGCAACCGAACTAGGAAGCCGGGATTTGCCCGAAATTAGGACTTGAATCTAATTGTAAGACATTGGATGAGCAGCCTGTGCTTTTGGGGCCTCCAGGGGCAGCTTGCTCATTGTTACAGTTTAAATTTTGGGCTGCCTGTGTCACTGGCAGCAGCACTAAGGTAAATTCTGGTAGTTGGTGGGGTGGGGGGGCGGTGGTGGAAAGATATTGAGAGGGGGTTCGATTACAGGCTGACAGCGTATCTCATAAGAAATAGGAGTAGGAGTAGGAGTAGGCCATTTAGCTCATTGAGCCTGCTCCACCATTCAATAAGATCATGGCTGGTCTCATCCTGGCCTCAACTCCACTTCCCTGCCCGCTCCCCATAACACTTGACTCCTTCACATTCAAAAATCTGTCTATCTCCACCTTAAACATATTCAATGACCCAGCTTCCACACCTCTCTGGGGTAGAGAATTCCAAAGATTCACGACTCTTTGAGAAGAAATGGCTCCTAATTTATGTTTTAAATGGGCAACCCCTTATTCTGAAACTATGCCCCCTTGTTCTAGATTCCCCCACTAGGGTAACATCCTCTCTGCAACTACCCTATCAAGCCCCTTCAGAATCTTGTATGATTCAATAAGATCCCCTCTCATTCTTCTAAACTCCAATGAGTATAGACCCAACCTGCTCAACCTTTCTTCATAAGACAACCCCTTCATCTCAGGAATCAACCTCATGAACCTTCTCTGAACTGCCTCCAATGCAAGTATATCCCTCCTTAAATAAGGAGACCAAAACTGTATGCAGTACTCCAGGTGTGGTCTCACCATCGCATTGTACAGTTGTAGCAGAACTTTTATACTCCATCCCCCTTGTAATAAAGATCAACATTCCATTTTCCTTCCTAATTACTTGCTGTATCTGCATGCTAATTTTGTGGTTCATGTACAAGGACCCCCAGATCCCTCTGTACCTCAACATTTTGTAATCTCTCCACATTTAAATAATAATTTGCTTATTTATTTTTCCTACCTCTCATTTTCCCACATTATACTCCATCTGCCATATTTTTGCCCACTCACTTAGCCTATCTATATCCCTTTGCAGATTCTTTGTGTCCTCCATACAATTTGCTTTCCCACCTATCTTTGTATCATCAGCAAATTGGCTACATTTTGGTGACGATCACTGCTTAGGCTGCATCAACTGAGAGCTTGCTCTGCACATTGCTCAACAATTTAGTGCAGGGGTCCTGAAACAGGAATTGACCCCTTGTTTATATATGTAAGAGATCTAATGCACGTTTCAAGCAGCACTATGGGCACCTACCTATGCCAATAAGATGGCGCCTGTATCTCTGGCACTGGTCAGGCATGGGACATTAACCCTGAAATTGGTCCTTGTTATACCCATTTAATGGCTGTAAAACGGGCGCACGATGTCCAGTTTCTACCCAAAAAAAATTAATCTCTGAAGTCTATGTTAGAAATATATGTGTATGGATGATTAAAAAATCACTTTCACCCATTGGTCAGTAAAAAGAATGACTACACCAAAAGAAGTCTTTAACTATGTGAAGAAATGTACCCCAAGTACAGACATTTTTTTTCCTCTTGAAAAAAAGGTTGAGGGTAACCTAATAGAAGTCTTTAAAATTATGAAAGATTATATAGAGTGAATACAGAAAGAATGTTTCCACTTGTGGGGAAGAGCATAACTAAAGGCCATCAGTATAAGATAGTCACCAAGAAATCAAATAGGGAATTCAGAAGAAACCTCTTTACCCAAAGATGGTGAGAATGTGGAACTCGCTACCACAGGAAGTGGTTGAAGTGTATAGTATAGATGCAGTTAAGGGGAGGTTAGACAAGCATATGAGGGAGAAAAGAATAGAAGGTTATGCTGATAGATTTGGATGAGGAAAGATGGGAGGATGCTTGACTGGAGCATGGACTGGTTGGGCCGAATGGCCTGTTTCTGTGCCGTATATCCTATGTAATCCTATGATATTTACTCAAAGATGCATTGGGAGCAAGGGGGAGGGGGGATCCGGTATCACACGAAAGACCCGGAATTAAATTCAGTGCGTCGGTCGATGGCTTTTTAACTCCACCAGTTCATTAGCATTTTAGCAGTGAAATGCAACTGGCCACGAGAGAGATGATGACGAAAGGGGATATGGAATTCTGGTCTCCACTCAAAGTGCTTCCACTTTTCACCTGTTTCTCCGCCCCCATCCCCCCCCAGTCAGTAGCCCACAGGGGTTGCACCACATAGGAGTAGTAGGAAAAGGAAGAGTAAAGCTTAGTAGTTGCACATGGGTGTATGATGAAATGTTCCCTTGTTATGTTTCTGTTGTTTAGTTAGAGCACATAAATCTTATTCTTTTGCATCATTTTCCTGTCTTGCCCATTCTTGGTTGCTAGGTAGCAAGTCAAGTCTCCTTTTAAGTTGTTTGATGATGCATGGAAAGGCAATTGATGGGGACAATTGTGCAGGATGTTCAAGGGGTGGTTGTTTGTGTGCAGGACTGCTTTGTGGCATTGGGGGGCTAGGGAGAAGAGTGGCCATTGCATGTGCTTCTGACATGGGTCCACTGGTGCAACTTACGTGCATCTTCCATTAATAAGGGCATCCCTAGCAGCAATGTGAGCAGCTGGTGGTGCATTGCCCTCATCATCTTCCTCCTTCTCATCCTCCTCCTCCTCAGAATCGTCCAAAGATTGGAGCTCTTCGCCTTGTTCCTCCTGTTGGTCCAAACCCTGCTGCTGCATAAAGTTGTGCAGAGCGCAGCTCACCACGATCATTCTGGACACCCTGTCAGGTGCGTACTGAAGGGCGCCTCCACTTCTGTCTGGGCACCTAAAGTGCGTCTTCAGCATGCCGGAGGCTTGTTCAATCACACAGCTGGTAGTTATATGGCATTCATTGTTGTACTGTTGAGCTTCATTGGTTGGGTTTTGAAGTGGGTATCACTTGTTTTCTAGCAGCCACTCCTTACGTCTGCCTGCAGGTCTGAAGTTGTAATGGAGCTTGGACTGCTGCAGGATAAAAGCATTATGGCAGCTCCCTGGGAATCTTTCGCACACCTGCAGAAATATCTTTTTGTGTACATTGATGGAGTGGAAGCTCCTGCGATTGAACACTCCTGGTTGATTTGGGGTTGCGCGGATTGCCAAGTGTGTGCAGTCGATTATGCCCTGCACTTGTGGAAAGCCAGCCAGAGCTGCAAACCTGAATGCCCGCTCATTCTGACTGGCATCATTGCAGGTGAAGTTGACATAGTTACCGGCCTTGGCAAACAAACCATCAGTCACCTATCTTATGCATTTGTGGGCCGCTGACTGGTAGGTCCTGGATATGTCTCCAGCAGAGCCCTGAAAAGATCTGGAGGCAAAAAGGTTGATGGTGGTGGTTACTTGATGGTCACTGGGAACGCACAGCCATGAAGTCCAACAGGTCTTCTAGGAGGCTGCAGATGTCTGCCGTCATCCGATGAGACAACCTGAGGCTCCAGAAACATTGCTGTTCAGACATATCAAGGAACCTCTGCCTTGGACCTTGTGTCACGGGTAGTGCCTCCTGGGGGTAGTACCTCCTGCAAGTTGCATCCTTCTCGACTGCCCAGCTGCAGGTCTCTGAACAGCAGGCTGTTGCTGGTGTTGGTGATATTGGTCCTTGTACAATCTCCTTGTTGCTAAGCAATTATCTGTTGTTTTTAAGTTAAGACGTGAACTTTGTTTATGTATCTTTAAGACAACGTGTTATAGAAAGACTTAGAATGGAGGGAGGTTAACAAACAATTTGCTACGTCGTAAAAGGAGATAACGACCCTGAAGCAAGGTTTCTGGTTTGGCCTCATGGAATCAAAAAGAGGATACGAAAGTATACACAGAAAAGAAACATGGCCAAAATCATGAGACATCTTTAGGGAGGGTTCTTGATTCAGAATCGAAACAAAGAACTCGAAGCCCTATTGGGTATTGAGTTTTTAAGGGAACCTCTATATGTCAAAAGGTCACGTCAATATCCCATTTCTGGCTCACCCCTAAAAAGAGAATAAAAGTAGCCTCCTCAAGACTGTCCTCACAACCGGTGTGAGGGAGAGTGAAACAGAAGTTGGGCTGGTTGAAAGTTCTTTGAGCAATCCCATGCTTTACTGAAGGAGGCTCTAGACAAAGGAGAAAGAGGCTGCAAGCCAGAGAACTGCTCACATGCGGCAGCCCTTTATCCGATTGGATCAGCATCAGCTACTTGTCACGGTCATATGTTTTTGCTATATAATAATGTGTTATATTCCATCTTGAACTCTGATTAAACACAACATACCCACCAGATTGGTTTACAGTCAATCCTGATTATTAATGTGACCAGAGATAGCATTAACTTGGCTATTTCTAACAAGTTATTTATTGCAGTATTTCCAGGAGATTGATTCAGCCCCCTCAATTGCCACTGTGTCCTCATCTTGCCTTCACTGGTGAGTTTCAGGAAGTCGGGGAACCAGTGGATGCACCGTTAAATTATAAAATCAGTTGAAATATCACTGTAATTGAGCCATTCACTTAGGTAATTAGGCAAGCCGCCTCTCCCGAGGGGACTGTGTGCAATCAGTCTAAAGAGCTCCAGTTAAATGTGGAAATTGGCGGGTTGGAGACAGCTTCCCGATTCGCTGACATTTTTGCCGGATTTAACCTTCCACCCACACCAAATCGACGTGCTCCTCCGGGTTAAAATTCCTCTCTTGGTATTTGGGTGCAATGCACTTTTAAAAATGGAACATGGGATTTTATAGAATCGATTTGAAAGTAAATTCAGTGACCCAATTGACCCACAAACAGTTATATCCTCCCTTGTTTTGTACCTGTCTTTATTGGCTGGTGCTGGGGGCAAACTAGATTTAGTTTGAATTCACTGCATTAATGAAATGCAGAAATAAAAGCACCCAAGGAAGTGCCTTTTGTACGTTAATATGTCGAGACATCAGCAAAGATGAATGGATTGATCGATGCCCTGATGAGCACCTATAGAGCACAGACTGGAGTGACTGAAACAAAACAGACCATTCAACCTGAAATGCAATTTCCTGGAACTATAGCAAAGTTTTAATATGTCAGACTGTCATTTCCAAATTAACCATCATTATTCCCCCACATTGTGACCTTTAAACGCAGCCAGACTATATGGCTTTGCACAAAGTTGCTAACATAAAAATGCTATTGTATTTTCATAATTGTAATTGCTGTCAGTAGAGTGAGGTCATCGAAATGACAGAGCTGTACATTTTGCTCAGGGAATAAAGGGAGATGAAAATGGAGTAAACTGGTGAGGAATGTTGATTGTTATCATAAACTTACTCTTACCGACCATCACAAATGAATCAATGGCGGGCACGCAGGAGAGGCTGGTCTATCAATTGTCTTGCATTACAATAACTATTGAGGTGCATGATTTTATAAAGTATTTATGCAAAGGATTGTAATAATCTATTTTCACCATCACTGATTTACACTGTGAGTGGCCCCTGCACAAATTTATGTATGCTGAGTTTAGCATTTAGGCTGCACAAAAATAGCACACAGTATCTCATGAACTTTATACACATTGGCAGTGACATCGGGCAGGTCATGTCTGCCACCTGGCTAAGGATTCACCATCTCAGTTCTGATCTGTTTGCAAACATTCAGATTTTTGGCAAAACTCAGTTTCCTTCACCTAACAGCTCAATACATGTCCTTTTCACCTTTTCCAATCATTAAGCAGCCCATCAATTGTTTAAGACGTGTGAAACTGCAGATTGGCCTTTTTGATGAGTTAGATTAGTGAATTCATGCAGCACGAGCATACTACTCAGAAAATGAGGAGCACGGGCCAATTTGCTTGATGGGTGATAAAGACAAATGAGGGAGGTATCACCAAGGGTACAATCAGAATAACTGTGATGTAGAATTCAGCCACACTGTGTTTTCAGGTCATGCTAAAAACAGCATGGGGTAGAATTTCAGAAGGGGTTTTCATGATCTCCCACCATAATGTTAGTGGGGCAATGAGTGGAAACCCCAGAGTTTAGACCAATCTTGAGTGTTGGGAGGGCCCCAAGGAAGTTCCAGATGCATCTTTTTCTTACAGATTTCATAATGATGTACCATTTTGTAGTTTTTAAATATTGATATTGTAATTTTAAGAATTTGTGCTCCCAGTGAGTGAAGGTCCATGCTAGGAGTGGAAGTGTTTAAAATTGCTTCTTGCATAGAATCAAAAAGCACAGGTGGAAACCATACAGCCCATAGTGCCTGCTCTTTGAAAGAACTAGCCAATTAGTCGCACTCCCCTGCTCTTTCCCCATAGCCCTGCAAATATTTCCTTTTACAGTATATATTCAATTCCCTTTTGAATGTCACATTTGAATTTTCTTCCATCAGCCTTTCAGACAGGGCATTTTAGAATATAACAGCTTGCTGCATAAAAATAATTGTCCATTTTCCTTCTAGTTCTTTTGCCAATTATGTTACATCTGTGTCCTCTGGCTACTGACCCATCTGCCAGTGGAAACAGTTACTCCTCATTTACTCTATTAAAACCCTTCATAATTTTGAACACCTCTATTAAATCTCCCCTTAACCTTCTCTACTCTAAGGAGAACAATACCAGCTTCTCAAGTCTTTCCACATGACTGAAGTCCCTCAACCTTAGTATCATTCTAGTAAATCTTCTCTGCACCTTCTCCAAGGACAATCATCTGACTTGCTCTCCTGTACTGATAGATTTTCTGTTGTACTTTAAAATATCCAGAAAAAGCATATCTTTAATGTCTACGGATAATCTGCCATGTCCCTTATGTAGTCCAGTACTCAAGGTGATTCAGGATTATTTGTTTAAAAATAATTTTCATGTTCCTCTAAGATCCAAAACCTTCACAAGGACAAACTGTTATTTTAAGAATTATTCTTGGCTGCCTCGAAGTATCCTGTGGCTATATAGTATCAAATCATTAGGTTAAAAAGTACATCGAAAAATTCCATTGCTATAGTCTATTTAATTGTTTGATTCTCAGCAAATTTTCAACAAAGGTTCAACTTGGGTATTCTTATATCAAGCAATATTATAAGTAATATTTCATATAACAATTAAGAATGTTCCAGTAGAGCCCTAATCTGTGCTGAGTTATTTGATCTCTGTGTCACAGCATTAGAGAGATGACAATTAACCTCAAGACTCGATGGCAAACTAGGATTCCTGCTCCTGATCAGTGTATCCTGCTGGAAAGTAGTTTAGCACCAAAATTGATGTCAGCTGCTTCGCAAAGAATGGCACTTTGGAAGATGTTTTATGCTATGAATGTACATATTCCTCTATTTTCCCTTCAGATCACTATCCCATACCTACAGCCTCAAAGACGTGGCTCCAGGATGATCAGGGCTGGGAACTCAACATCCAGGGGTATTCAACATTCAGGAAGGATAGAATAAAAGGAAAAGGAGGTGGGGTAGCATTGCTGGTTAAGGAGGAAATTAAGGCAATAGTTCGGAAGGACATTAGCTTGGACGATGTGGAATCTATATGGGTAGAGCTGCAGAATACCAAAGGGCAAAAAACGTTAGTGGGAGTTGTGTACAGACCTCCAAACAGTAGTAGTGATGTTGGGGAGGGCATCAAACATGAAATTAGGGGTGCGTGCAATAAAGGTGCAGCAGTTATAATGGGTGACTTTAATATGCACATAGATTCGGCTAGCCAAACTGGAAGCAATACGGTGGAGGAGGATTTCCTGGAATGCATAAGGGATGGTTTTTTAGACCAATATGTCGAGGAACCAACTAGGGGGGAGGCCATCTTAGACTGGGTGTTGTGTAATGAGAGAGGATTAATTAGCAATCTCATTGTGCGAGGCCCCTTGGGGAAGAGTGACCATAATATGGTGGAATTTTGCATTAGGATGGAGAATGAAACAGTTAATTCAGAGACCATGGTCCAGAACTTAAAGAAGGGTAACTTTGAAGGTATGAGGCATGAATTGGCTAGGATAGATTGGCGAATGATACTGAAGGGGTTGACTGTGAATGGGCAATGGCAGACATTTAGAGACCACATGGATGAACTACAACAATTGTACATTCCTGTCTGGCGTAAAAATAAAAAAGGGAAGGTGGCTCAACCGTAGCTATCAAGGGAATTTAGGGATAGTATTAAAGCCAAGGAAGTGGCATACAAATTGGCCAGAAATAGCAGCGAACCCGGGGACTGGGAGAAATTTAGAACTCAGCAGAGGAGGACAAAGGGTTTGATTAGGGCAGGGAAAATGGAGTACGAGAAGAAGCTTGCAGGGAACATTAAGACGGACTGCAAAAGTTTCTATAGATATGTAAAGAGAAAAAGGTTAGTAAAGACAAACGTAGGTCCCCTGCAGTCAGAATCAGGGGAAGTCATAACTGGGAACAAAGAAATGGCGAACCAATTGAACAAGTACTTTGGTTCGGTATTCACTGAGGAGGACACAAACAACCTTCTGGATATAAAAGGGGTCGGAGGGTCTAGTAAGGAGGAGGAACTGAGGGAAATCCTTATTAGTCAGGAAATTGTGTTGGGGAAACTGATGGAATTGAAGGCCGATAAATCGTCAGGGCCTGATGGACTGCATCCCAGAGTACTTAAGGAAGTGGCCTTGGAAATAGTGGATGCATTGACAGTCATTTTCCAACATTCCATTGACTCTGGATCAGTTCCTATGGAGTGGAGGGTAGCCAATGTAACCCCACTTTTTAAAAAAAGGAGGGAAGAGAGAAAACAGGGAATTATAGACCGGTCAGCCTGACATCGGTAGTGGGTAAAATGATGGAATCAATTATTAAGGATGTCATAGAAGTGCATTTGGAAAGAGGTGATATGATAGGTCCAAGTCAGCATGGATTTGTGAAAGGGAAATCATGCTTGACAAATCTTCTGGAATTTTTTGAGGATGTTTCCAGTAGAGTGGACAAGGGAGAACCAGTTGATGTGATATATTTGAACTTTCAAAAGGCTTTCGACAAGGTCCCACACAAGAGATTAATGTGCAAAGTTAAAGCACATGGGATTGGGGGTAGTGTGCTGACATGGATTGAGAACTGGTTGTCAGACAGGAAGCAAAGAGTAGGAGTAAATGGGGACTTTTCAGAATGGCAGGCAGTGACTAGTGGGGTACCGCAAGGTTCTGTGCTGGGGCCCCAGCTGTTTACACTGTACATTAATGATTTAGACGAGGGGATTAAATGTAGAATCTCCAAATTTGCAGATGACACTAAGTTGGATGGCAGTGTGAGCTGTGAGGAGGATGCTATGAGGCTGCAGAGCAACTTGGATAGGTTAGGTGAGTGGGCAAATGCATGGCAGATGAAGTATAATGTGGATAAATGTGAGGTTATCCACTTTGGTCGTAAAAACAGACTATTATCTGAATGGTGACAGATTAGGAAAAGGGGAGGTGCAAAGAGACCTGGGTGTCATGGTACATCAGTCATTGAAGGTTGGCGTGCAGGTACAGCAGGCGGTTAAGAAAGCAAATGGCATGTTGGCCTTCATAGCGAGGGGATTTGAGTACAGGGGCAGGGAGGTGTTGCTACAGTTGTACAGGGCCTTGGTGAGGCCACACCTGGAGTATTGTGTACAGTTTTGGTCTCCTAACCTGAGGAAGGACATTCTTGCTATTGAGGGAGTGCAGCGAAGGTTCACCAGACTGATTCCCGAGATGGCGGGACTGACCTATCAAGAAAGACTGGATCAACTGGGCTTGTATTCACTGGAGTTCAGAAGAATGAGAGGGGACCTCATAGAAACGTTTAAAATTCTGATGGGGTTAGACAGGTTAGATGCAGGAAGAATGTTCCCAATGTTGGGGAAGTCCAGAACCAGGGGACACAGCCTAAGGATAAGGGGTAAGCCATTTAGGACCGAGATGAGGAGGAATTTCTTCACCCAGAGAGTGGTGAACCTGTGGCATTCTCTACCACAGAAAGTTGTTGAGGCCAGTTCACTGAATATATTCAAAAAGAAGTTAGATGAAGTCCTTACTACTCGGGGAATCAAGGGGTATGGTGAGAAAGCAGGAATGGGGTACTGAAGTTGCATGTTCAGCCATGAACTCATTGAATGGCGGTGCAGGCTGGAAGGGCCGAATGGCCTACTCCTGCACCTATTTTCTATGTTTCTATGTTTCTATGTATCCCGTCAATGTCATTCTTGAGCCAGCCACAAGCAGATGCATAACAGTGGCCAATGGAATGCTCTCCCTTCCCCATTGTGTAGAGAACCACCTGACCTACTCAGCACTTCTCCACAATATCATAACTGACAACAGGAACGCAGCATCATGGGGAAACTCAAACCTGTGCCATATGGTGGTGTTACAGCTTGTTGCATCAATGGGCCATGCTGAAGAACATTTGCAACACTGACCATATGATAATGCTAGTAACTACATTTAGACCTACAGCAAGGCGGGGAGCAGGGTGGAAGTAGGAAAAGGAATCGGACAGGCCACCTTTGTTAAAATAATTTGCTGCAATGATGCACAGACTGATGGGAAAAAAAAGTTAAAGTTTTTATTTTTTAATTATTTTGTGAATGTTTTTTTCCTGATTTTTGGAATTTCTTTGTTGTTGTTTCTCCCCCCCCTCCCAAGGCCTCTCTTGCAGCGCTATTGGCCTCGGACTAAAGTTGCTGAAATTTGCAATTTGCGCTGCCAATTTTTACCGATAGCGCCATGGCGCAGAATTAAAGGCCAAAAAGTGGGCCTAAAAACGGTAGCGAAGCGAAAATGGTAATTTTGGCATAAAAATATATTGTTTTCGCTGATAACCGAAATTCTCGCCCTTGCTGTCTAGAAGGAACCAGCTTTGGCTGGAGGGGGGGTGGGGGGAGGGCGCATTCATATAACTGTTGGCACTAACAGCACAGACATATTGCATTCCTTCATCTCCTATTTTAACACATTCATCTATTTAAAGTAAATGGGTTGATGCCTGCTTTAAAATAGCAGACCGAGGAATGCAATATGAAAGCATTATGCATTCACTCACCAATAGCCCCAACTATTTCTAGGCTCAAGTATCTGAACAAGTGTATGTATGCTGAGCTTCAGCAGTTTATAGTCAAAACATTGGTTGACAGGAAATGAATACAATATGAGTATTAACAAATTAATGTGCTTGTTCCTCCAATTTGAGCTTTGTTGAGACACATACTGTGGAGATGGTGTTCTAATTGTCCATAATAAGAGGATTTTTTTTTGTGTTTATTTCACCTTTTATCTTGCTTTCATGTACGATGAATTTAGGCCTATTGGGTTTGTGGGTGCTTCAAGAGAGAGCTGTCCACAATTTCATGTTTCCAGATTTCTAGGGAAGAAAACAAGCCATGAGTAACTATGGAGTGTTAGTTGGCTGTTGCTACTGCCCATCATTTAAATACCAAGTGCCGCAGATCAGTAAAGACAAAAAGCAAGGTGACATGCAACAATCTGTCTTTATACTAATTTGGACCTCTCCTGATTTCCTAACGAACCATACATTACGTCCACCTACATTTTTATATTTGTCTTCATGATATAATAAAAGACAACCTGAAATGTAATTAGCCCAATTAATTTTCCATTTTGACACTGGAAAAAATAACAGACAAATATGTAGCATCACTTTAATGGACAGAAAGTTAGACAGATGATAATTTTGTTGTCGAAGAAACATGCTTCAGTTGGTATTAGGCCAAGAGCAAAAGCTACAAATAGCTTACTCTGGCACAAAGTACAGAATCCATTAGTTTCTTTGCAAGACTACAGACACTTTAAATGATTGCTGTCGCTGACATTGCCTATTTACACTGTATACATTATAATGTACAAAATATAAAGCGAGTTTACAAAGAACTGCTTTGCAAAACTTGTTCATAAAAAGTAACTGAAAACAGAGCACCTAGGCAAACATAATAACATGCTAACATGGGAGTCTATGACTTCACAGTTTAGTAAACATTTTAATGTTAATGCTTTTAAATTCTAGCAATCCAACTTTATGCATATAAACAAGACCATTCAGCAATCTATATTGGCTGTGCTGCTCCACTTTCATTTGATAGGGTGCAAAAGGGCATGTGCAAGAATCATTGCACGATCTTGGACAGACGCACTTCTGTGATTAGAGAAACATATTTAATTCCAATTCAGTTTTTCAAATCAGTTTAAATTTTAGCAGGCACTTCTAAATTTGGAAGTATGTTCCACAAATATTTGTTGAAATCATTATACAAACTTTCAGTGTATGGAAAATCTTTTACTTTGATCATTTTAACAGAAAAAAAATCACACTTGAATTCTGAAATTTTTGCTGAACTTCAACATGTATGGGATGTAAAATTACAACTGAACTATTTAATGGTTAAATGGACAAATTAGGAAACAGCATCCTTTTTGTTTTGTCTACATAGGATTTCAAACTATCAAAATATGAACACGTTTGTTGATATCTCCAGTCTTTTCTAAAATATTTCTAATTATTTTTGGATTTAAATACATAATTTTAAGGCTGAGGCAATACAGCAGGAGTTGCATAGAGTTTTAGATACTCATTTTGCTAATGTTTGCACCGTTGCACCAAAGTCTATGTATGACAAAAAAAAGGATGTTATGTAAAAATGCTGCGCCACTGACTGAGCATACTTCAATATCTGATGAAATTGGATAATGTCTGGCACATACTTTATTAGGCCTTTGAATTTTACAGCGAATATATTCAATAAACCATCCAATCAAAATTGACATTCCAGCTATCCAATCGGATACGAGAAAACCAAAGGGAAATGACTCCACAAATTGGTTAATTCCTTAAACATTTTTTTGAAAGGTCTAAGAGTTTGTCAAAGAGAAGCTTTACCAGCAATCTAATAAATCAGGTTGCCAATTTTTATGGAGCTGATCTTTAAAATGCCAATAGAAATTGTTGCACAGCCTCTTACAATAAATCATTGCTTCTGTTTAGCACATTAATTCACACACACTATTGGAAATAACCATCAGAAGCACATCACAGGCTTGGTTTGAAAGTGGTAGCCCAAACTCTATACTTACAGAAAAAACCTCTTCAAATATATCCTACAACTCCAAAAACATGACACAAGAGAAACCTGTAAAAAATTCTAAACTGTAAAAGGCAGTTTTCTTTTTAATTACTTAACCAGTAACTGTGCAAATACCCTGATAATAAACTCAGAGTAACTGTTCACCTCTACATTTGTATAAAGAACCATTTGGAATTATAAAAGTAACACAAGTGAAATTAAAGAGCTTAACTTCATTAATAACATTTCTAGTTACATTGAATAAGATTTAAAAAAATTAAATAGCAAAATATTAAGATGCCATGACATATCATGCTTAACAGATAGTTACTGTTTATATGATTTTGGCTTTCTTTAAATTTTTGCTCAATTGTACTCTTATACATAACCACAAAAGGAACCCCCGCTGGTCCACAACTGCTCACTTATAAATTATTTATAGTGCATCTACCAATTGCACTCTTTAAATATTACAGATACCTTCTGATATTGGAAGATATCAATTAAGAAAAAAAAATGAATTTACTTGCATGTAAAAGGGCCTTGATATTCATCTCTATCAATTGCCATAGCCTTGTTTCAATGATTACCATTTACACAAGGTCATATGTACTAAAAAGAAGCAACTGAAGGAGAGAGAGGGGGAAAATATGTTTCTAAATATCGGAAATGCAAGTTATTCATTTACAATATTTTAGACCGTTGTTATTGAGTTTTTCCATACTGCATATTTACACAGTTGACCAGGACTAAACATTAAAGTTTTTTTTTTGGTTGCTGTAGTGTATATTTACATGAAGAAACAAGCACCAAATACATGTTTATATAATTGAAAACTGTGGCACAATGGTGAACACTCAATCTGCATTTTTTTTTGCATTTGTAAGAAGGTTAAAGTTGCTCGGGCAACAAACATCAGAAACTGGTGCAGATATGTTTCACATTAGCAAGGTTCAAAACTAACTTTTGGAATACTATCAAAGTTTAATGATTTTAAATAAATTACTTTATTAGAAAATTTATGTTTGTATTCTGCAAGTTTATGCTTAAAATGGTATCCTTTGTTAATGTAATATGTCCAGAAAATTTAATGGTATCGCCAGTAGATTCAACCATAGGAAACAAGTATTTTGAATGAAATACATATTTCCCATCTTCCAAATTTATGACCTAATGTTGATTATTTTAGATACAAGATTTAGCCACCTTAGAACCACTGCTGCTCATTGCTAAACAATTACTAGTGAGATGTTTTGAAAGTAACAGGTGAACTTAATGACCAGTTCAAAAAATGGTTAAAAAAAACTGTTAGCATGGGACTTTTAAAAAATTCATTAATGGGATGTGGGTGTCCCTTGTACGGCCAGCATTTATTTTCCATCCCTAATTGCCTCAAGAAGGTGGTAGTGAGCCACCTTCTTGAATACAACTGAGTGGCTTGCTAGGCCATTTCAGATGGCAGTTAAGAGTCAATCATATTGCTATGGAGTCACATATAGGCCAAACCAGGCAAGAATGGCAGATTTCCTTCCTAAAGGATATTACTGAACCAGATGGGTTTTTACACCAATCCGGTAGTTACGTGGCCACCATTACTGATACTAACTTTTTATTCCAGACTTATTTAATTAACTGAATTTAAATTCCCCAGCTGCCATGGTAAGATTTGAACTCATGTCTCCAGATTATTAGTCCAGTAACATTACCACTATGCTACCATTCCCACTGGATTCACATGTAGAACAGAGCTAGTTTCCATAATCAGTCTACTGGAGGCTGCAATTATTATGAGACAACACATTTGGGTTGGACTAATTTGATTACTAACCAGAAGATTTCCACAACTTTCTCATTTAATAGTGCTGAAATGCACAAGATTTGAAAACTGGGAGAGATATCGCTAAAAAACAGGATTCCATCTTTTGGTTGTTATCTACTCGATTGCTAGTTTCAGAATGGTATACTTGGTTTACAGACTAATCAAGGTAGATTGACCATTGAGTACTGCGACATTAAAGACACAAATAGCATTTGTGTACAATGCAGAAAATGCCATACTAGTATAATTTGGGGTGCTGTGTAACACAGGGCTGGATTTTGCGGGGGGTCGGTGGCGGGTTGGGTGGGAAAGTGTTTTTTTCCCCAGCAGGTCGGGACCCCGCTGTGAACTCGCCACCACGTACCTTTACCAAATGTCGGGTCTGTCAGTGCTGAGGGGACCCGACACGCAGCAGCCGAGGAGGCAATTAAAATCAGTAGTGGCTTGTTTACAGCCATTTATCAATAGTTTTTTTCCCAGCTTTTTGGAAGACAGGTTGTCCACCAGTTTCCTGCTGTGCCTAGAACTCGTCTGTGAAGCTGAGGTGGGAGGCCATTAAATCAGCTGATGCGTTGACAGCTTCAAATGTCGTCAAAGCTCCCAGCTGATTGAAATATGTTCCTTTCACAACTAGCTTCTCTAAAATGCATTTCCACGACAGATTCAGGATGCTGCCAGTCTTTACACAAGTCTCCATTCAGTCTAACCTCATTACCTCTTTCACCATTGACCGATCGCTTCTGTCATCTCAACCTCACCTGCCATCTAGTCCATCAGCATGGGTGCCCTTGAAACTCTTACAACTTGATCCTCAGAATCCCACCATGATCAGCCCCCAACACCAGCAGCTCCAACAACACTGACCTTCTCCGCAATCAAGTGATACTGCATAGGACACAGGGCATCAGCATCCAACCACATTACTGCCTGGGAGGCCAGCGATGGCCTCACCATGGCCATATTTATTACACCTTGGCTTCCACATAACACCATAAAGCATCCCTGCAATGCCCAAGCCTATATTGCTTTCATACTTATCACCATTGCAGGGGGTACCGTTATGTCTCACCATTCACTGCAACTCACTAAGCCATTTCCAAAGGTGCACACAAATCAGTCAAAGAATGCAAAGTGTTAAAAATAAAGGTTTCAATGTTTGACACCACATTAACAGAAACTTTACATGAACATTGCATAAAACACCCATGTGCCTACCCTTGTGTATTGTTAGTTGGTATGATTATACAAGGATGAAGGTGAGTGCAAGGAGTGGCTAGTGAGATAGGGATGTGATAATGTAGATAGAGAGGGATGGGTGGAAGTGCAAGGTAAGTTGGTGTGAGTAAGGATGTGCAGGAGTAGGGTACGGAAGTCAGAGTGATGGGGATGTGATGAATGACAGCAGGATGAGGTTGAGTGTGGCTTTGCGTGATCTACTGAGATCATTGAAATGTTTGCGTCACTGCACCCAGGTCCTCCTGACCACATTCCTGCTTGTGCCCTCCTGTGCAATGTGCAATCAGGCTGTATTGATCTCCTGGGGAGGGCTCTTCCACCCTTGGGAACAGAAGAGGACTTCCCTGCGTGCTGTGACGCTATCCATAAGCAGATGGAGGAAGTCATGGGAGAGCCCCAAGCCTTTGTGCAGTGATTGTCAGTGTTTACAGCAGCTTAATGCTGTAGAACACTGACAACACAAATGTCAAAATAAAGTTGGCCGTGGTCCCTTTAAGGAAACCAGCTGAATATGTGTTATCAAATTACATCATCAGACCCACTTCCTCTAATTGGTTGGAAAACGCACCAAGCCAAATCTCAGTAAATACATTTCAGAGGCCTCAATGGAGACAGAAGTGGGGTCGGAACCTGCCACCGACGTGCCGAGGTTCATAAAATTGTGGCCTCAGCGTTATTGTCACAAATGTAACCCTTTCTTCCATCCATGTAGCAACGGATATATTTGAGCAAAAAGCAAATACATATTGGGGGAGAAATTCAATCGCGACTCAGTTGGGGCGGTGTGGTGTCCCGGGCGGAAAGGTAAGTTTTGCGCTGGCAAATGGTTTTTGTCTGCCGCTGCAAAATTCATCAGCTGGGCCCGGAGTTTGCGCTAAGGGAGATGTTGTGCGCCTCTTTTAGGGCTCTAGGCCAGCTGAGCAATGGAAAATCATGAGCTAACCAGCCAGCCTTGGAGCGCCAGAACAGTGGCCTGGGGGGAAAAGAAAACCCTAAAAAAAAAAACACCACAAATATTCCCAATTCATAGCGCACGCCACCACAACATAAATCGCAAAAAAGAACCAATCACACTTACCTGAGGTCGGCATTACTTACCTCACTGCGGCCACTACAGCTTGGACAGGTGTTTGCTTTCACAGGTGTTCCCACCAGGGCGCGTTTCAGGGCGCTAAGTGTCGGGTGACAACCAGAAATTGAGCCGCTGTACCAACCAGGGACGTTGCACACAGGCTCGCCACTTCCGGGCGGCAAAGCTCTGCGCTCCGTCGATACCGACACCGAATATCCCGCCGGGGTGCTGGAAGCTGGTCGCCCGGGAGCAAGTGCTTCCTGCTGCCATTGCCGCACCTCCGGGGTGCTAAGAGGGGCAGAAGACCGAAAATCCAGCCCTTTGATATTTGTAAAGTGAATTTCAGTCAACATTGGCACAAGGATCAAGCACCCCAAGATATTCTTTTAAAATTAATTAAATTGCAAAAACAAGGAGAAACAACCAGAAATCAAATCGAACGCTGCAATCCACATAAATCTGCAATAATTAATCATAATCAAATCCCCACCATGTTTTCAACTTCCAATTGCTTGTTTTTCAGGTGAGAAACAGGCGGCCAACAGTTGAATGCTTCCCCATATGTCTCCAAATATTTAACCTTAAGCATTTGAAGTCAAATAAAAAGCTAGCCTCCAATATTCTTATCTTTACAGCAGTCAGTGAGCTGTAACGCTATTGTTGCTGTATGAATGTAGCATCATATTCACACAGCCTTCCATGTAAAATTGGCACCACATTCATAGTATAACACCATCAAATTTTAAATTAGAACTTCTATTCTGCTGATAGCCGATTACAAAGAAGCCAATGGCCATTCCCTCGATTCACTTTATGGCAGGACCAGGATGAGGAGGTGACAACATCTTAGACAGTGATGAGCATCATAAGATGCATTGAAACCATTCAAACTACTTTCTGGTGTGAATCTGACCTATTGGGGCCACTGGATTTAGGGCAGTGAGCGGATTTAATTGTGTTGAGCCAAGTTAAGTGAAGCGCGCAAATTTGATGCTCTGCCTTACATTTGTGTATGCTTGTCACTGCGTATCGAAGGAAATGAGAGCAGTACAGCAAGAGACAGATATAATCTTGCATGCCTATGTGAAGTGGCACTATTTAAAAAGCCTCACTTGTGCTAGTGCCTGTAATAGACCTGCAGCATAAAATTTCAAGGTGTAATCTGATAACCTCTGGTTCTGATATCTCTAGAGATAAAAGAATACCAAAAAGAAAACCATCCTTTAATCTTAGCTAACTAGTCATTTTTGATTCAATTTGGTGTTATTTTGAGAAAACCTTTAGGTCATGCAACCTAAATGTTGCCGCCCCCCCCACCCCCAAACAATTTGTATTTGGTTTCCCCTTCACCCCTCCGAAACAAACTCTCTGCATCCAATAGGAGAGTTGGATGGTGCAGCTTGCTAAACAGCGCTGTGCCATGGGTAAATTACTGGCAGGTACACTTGATTACTGCAGAAAGGACTCCATCCCTTTCCACTTCTTCCCAATGGCAAGCTGTATACAACATGATCAACTTTCCTCTGGGCTGAAGCCTAAATGGGAATGACAACGGAGGCTGAGATTTGAAGTTAGAATTTGATTTAGTGATCTAGTAGTCAACCTACTGGGGTTGAGTACAGATACAACTTACATTCACTTTTTTTTTTAAATGACTAATTAAAATCAAAATTAATTATTAAAACAAGAAATATGGTTTGTTTTACCAATTTCAAAATTAAACTGGCAGAAGCCAACTAAAGAAATGAAGTGGTTGGATTATTTTTGACCCTGTGTCAAATCTCACTGGTTTTGGACATGTGTAATATTAGAAAATGATATTCAATATTATCAATGTATTTTTGTTCTGACAAACACTAATGTAAATGTGGTGCTTATTTATATACACAGTACACTCAAAATGTGAATGTGTTATTCATCTAATTGACCACTAGACCAGGCAGAGATTTTAGGCTAATAATTTAGTATACAGTACTTTATAATTGTTTTTAACCTTATTAACCTTAAATATTCAAAATAGAAAGAATTGGAACAAGTGATTAACCATTGTAACATTTAAGGCGTAGTTTCAGCACCGTATAGTTGATTTAATTACAGAAAGGCTGGATAGGACATTGAAGGAAACCTTCAGGCTCTAAATAACATATATTACATTTCTAATGTCTAGTTCTTCATAACAATTTGTCCCATTCCACCTGTACAGTAAAACTAACTTAAGTAGATATTTTCCACTCACCAGACATTTCCCAAAATGCCTTTTTGCATTGTTAACATTTAAATTCTACTGCCAACTAAAAAGGCGTCCTTTTTAATCATAAAATCCCAGCATTGTACCATGCTAGCATCCCACTAGTGTTATTTTTTTAGATGCCAGTTTGCCTGAAGCCTGCCCAAATTTTACAGGAAGGTCATGGAATGATATTTAAGACCAGCTAGGTTAAACAGTGCTAAAGCAATGAACAAAAATAAACTGAAGTCACACAGGATAGCACAAAAATAAACCACACTGTTCCATAAACCCCATATGCCCTACTTTTATTTTTTGTGCCCTGAGCTGCTGATGGGGGTGGTTGTATCTGAAGACCTATTTAATAGAACTCAGTCTGGCCTGGTTACTGAAATGACAGTACCAGGTTAAATTTCAAGGTATAATCTTTCATTTGGCTGAAGAATCCATATTTGGAACTGTTTTTCAGCTCTCCAGGGATGTAGGCCCCAGCTTCAGAAAGGACAGCAGGATTGCTGAGATACAGAAGAACCAACAGTGAATGAAATAGGCTAAAGTAAAATTTAAAATAATATTGGGGTGATTGTGGGAAAAAAACAAGCTGGAAAGTTTATATTTTAGAAGTAGCTATTATATTATTTACTATAATTTCAATAACATTATTATTGTAATATCTGAAGATTTTTCATCTTCATAATGTGGGAGCTGATAGAGTTACAGCTTTGGAAAGAGTATACATTTTTCTTATCAGACAAGAATGCAATAAACAAAATGGTCTGTGTTTGAATTTTTAACCTCTGGTTCAGTAGAGGATGGTCATATTACAAACTGCCTAACCACCAACAGAAAAAGATTTTTTGAATTAAAAAAAGTTTTCTGGTAAATTGATTTTGTGCTCATCAAGGTGGAAAATATTTGTGCTGGTGAACTGAACACTCTTTCATTCTGAGCATCAGTTGCAAGGATTACCAGGACTGGTTTCCTTTACACTTCCCCAAACCACCTCACTCCTTACTGCAGCTGGTGTGAACTTCCCACTTTCCACGTTAGCCATCCTTATGACTTCACTGAAAGAGACTGCCAACTTAGAGGCAATCTATGCCAAATTATGAGCAGCTTCATGAGATGTGCCTTGTATCAAATAAAAATTCACTACGACTATTTAAACTTATTTCATGTCAGACTGGCATATAATAGCTGCCAAAGAGAGGAAAGTTTTATTCCATTACTCTTACAAAAGAACATAAGAAATAGGAACAGGCGTAGGCCACATGGCCCCTCAAGCCTGCACTGCCATTTAATACGATCATGGCTAATCCAATCATGGACTCAGGTCCACTTCCCTGCCCGCTCCCCATAACTCCTTATTCCCTTATTGGTTCAGAAACTGTCTATCTCGGTCTTAAATTTATTCAATGACCCAGCTTCCACAACTTTCTGAGGCAGCGAATTTCACAGATTTACAGCCCTCTAAGAAATTCCTCCTCATCTCAGTTTTAAATGGGCGGCCCCCTATTCTAAGATTATGCCTCCTAGTTCTAGTCTTACCCATCAGTGGAAACATCCTCTCTGCATTCACCTTGTCAAGACCCCTCATAATCTTACACGTTTCGATAAGATCACCTCTCTTTCTTCTGAATTCCAATGAGTAGAGGCCCAATCTACTCAACCTTTCCTCATAAGTCAACCCCCTCTTGGTTAGATATGCATCCAGATCCCATGAAATGAAAGAACAATATGCTAACTCAGTTTTGTTCCGAGTTTTAAAAAAGTTGAAATAAAATTGAAAGTTATAGTTTATTGATTTTTTTTGGTGTTAATGTATTTTAAACCAGTGATATTCATTTCTGCTATTCATCATTATCTGTTGTGCAATGGCTCATATCATGTAAGTGGAAACCTGTACTTTGAAATGTTATTGCTATGTAAACACTGGAAAATAATTAATGGCAGGAACTAGAACCTATGGAACCTTCCAGTTATTAAATGTGAATTGTTTTGAGCAGAGTCACAGTCAGAGCCTGAAGCTTTCCTTTGAGTATGTACCATATACTTAGCCATCACAGCTTGCAGTACCTGTAAAGCAAATAATGGAAAACAGAATTATCTTAATGTCAGCACAATGATGACCACTCTAATTGATAAAGCTGGTACACATTGCTTGAAACATCCATTTATCAGGACACACTGCAATCAACAATTTATCTTGAAAATTGACAGCAATTTAAATTAGGTTGTGCTACACCTTGTGCTTTAATTCAAGGAACTCTAAGTACCATATTTCAGTAAATCAGACGAGCGCAATGTGGCTTCTTCCAATTAAGATCCACTTTCAATACAAAAATCAGAAAATTGAAGGAAAAAAAATCTTTCTTAAAGGATGAAACGTACTTGGCTGAATTGTCACATAATTCTAAGACGGGGAAATCTTACTCATAATCATTGTTCAGGGTAGATTACAACATGGTTTAAAAATGACCTTGGGGATCGGCCGCCTGTTAATATAAATGAAAAGTGGGACGTTTCAATAAATCTGCACCTCAGTCAGCACTTTGATACCATGTTTTATGCATTATAAGTGAATGCTAGCGATAACTTGAAAACAGACATTTGACACTTTCTTGTTACAATGGCATGATGAAAGGAAGTGATGGACAGGGGGCAGTATTTCCCTATTCATGATATCAGTATAACTGCAAAATGTTTCACTGCAGAAGTTCTACACATAATGGAGCTGGAATTTTTTTTTCCAAAAGAAAAATGGGAGAAATGCATGATTTTTTTGTAAAATTAGTGAACTACGAACACACATTCATGAAATGAGATTTTTCAGAATGCAATTTCATTAGGGTTAATGAAAAATATCAGCCAATAACCACACAACTGTAGTAAATATTCTTTAATGTTTTTTTTAAAACAGCCAGCAGCACCACAGATTCAGTAGCAATATGGAAAGGTTCATTCATCCAACTGTGGAGTGCATAATTGTCGTAGAAAATGGCTGAATGCAAAGAAAATCCCCATTTACCTGAAAAGTAGTTCATGTGCTCAGGCTCATAGCACTCGTCTGCACTTTCCTGCTGAAGAATGGTTGGAAGAGGCATACAAATAAAAATGATTTTTGACACTAGTAGTGGTTCTATATAGCAGCCTGATCAAACTACTTTGATGTACTGCATTATTTTTGGAACTGCAAATTGTTTAGGTTGCATAATTTATTTTGCGATATAAAATTTGTTTTCTATTTTATATATTTAGTAAGTTACTGTACAATAACAACTTTCTCTTAATATGGGAACTGTCCCAAAATGCTTCACAAATAGGGGTTGGGATTATTAATGCTGGGCCCAGAAGGGAGAGATAAGAATTGGCCAAAAGCTTGTTCAAAGAACGGGGTTTAGGGCACCATAGTACAGTTGCAGATTCAAAGAAAAATTGCCAAAATTCCTGAAGCTTGATATATCTTTTGGAAAATTCTTATTTGCTTTCATCGTAAATGGGTGTTCTTTGCTAACTTTACTTTGCCTGCAGTAAACCTACACTATTTATGTTTACGATGCCATACTGAAGAGATTAGATTTGAAAATATTGACCATTTCAAAATTGTCTGGAATTGTGCGACTAGAAGATTAGGTGTGAAATGGAATGTTGCTTTCATAGAATATTAGAGGTTGTACTCTTTGTTTATATAGTTTCCATATATTCATGTAATAACTTCTGAATTTAGAACAGCATCAACTGTGGAATGAAACTACATTGCACATTTACCCATTGAACATCTTGTGTGGTGCTCACCTTGATAATCAATCAGCCTTTTCTTGTATTCTATAGTTGGATGGTAGAATATTTACAAAAGTCAGGTACAACTCATATTCAAGTAGAAATGCAGATGAATGAAATTTCACTTACTAAGTCCTTGATCTTTGTTAATATATGAATTAACTGCATCTAAATAGCATTGTATATTGAATCACCATATTTAGTCCTAAAACACTGGGCTAGACTTTCCTCTTTATTTACAGCGGTTTTCTCGCCGGTACTGCTCGTTTTCGGCAGAAAACCACCCGGCGAAAGTTTCCACTTCATTTTTTTTTTAAAACAGTTCTGCCGACATTTTCAAAATACTGCTGGAGAGCAGACCGCCCACGTGCACCGCCGAGAAACCCGCCACCGCCCGAGTTTTGTCTCAGCGGTGACCCGTAGGTAAGATCGAAAAAAAACACTCACGAAAAGCTGCCAGAGCTGGGCGGTAGGTAAGTACCCCTGCAAAGAAAGGTAAGTTAAAGGTTTTTTTTAATAATTCTTTTATGATGATTAAGTTAAAAAGGGCCTTGAGAATGTTTTCTGAATTTTTATATTTTGTTTCATTGAAAAAAGTGTGTGTGTTTTCCCCCCTCCCTAGGCCCAACCGCAGCCTCAGTCTAAATTAATTACTGCCCATTCTGGTTAAGAACTGCCCAATTTGTCCAGGATCGCGGTTAACCACTGAGAATCTATGTGTAAGATCCATTTTCTCGCCGGGAGGTATTTTTTTCCCTTTTCTATGCTATTTTTCGCCAACATTATTTGAAGAATCTTAGCAGTCTTTATGGGCAGAAATCCGGTGGTGGGGGGCTTTAGGGAAAGTCTAGCCCACTGTCACTACACCTTGTTAGTGCACTGCAGCTGCAGTACTTGGCTTTGCCTTGCCGGACTATTATTAGAATATAATGAAGGCGTGATTTATTTGTTAGTGCAGATATCCAACAGATATAAAAATTACTTTAATCCTTTTGAAAAGGGATCTCATAGTAGTCAGATTCACTTCTGAAAACATAATAGAAACAAAGTCAAGATAAAGGAAAGTGGGTGTTGAATCTTTATAATATAATAAAAGTTATATATAATGAGTACCAAAGAAATATTTAAATAATATTATGAATAAGTAATATGATGCCATCTACAAATACGATCAAGTTCATTAAAAACGTACATTAATTGGGAAGTTATTGGTGCTTTAGTCACAAATCCATAGACTTTTGTATAAGTAACTGGTACAAATAAAAGATGTGTGTGTATAGGTAATATATAAAATTAAGCAGATTTTAAATGCAATTGTAAAGGGGTGGATTTACAATCTAATGCAGGTTCAGCGGAAGAGCTATGGAAACCCTGACAAACAGAGTGTATCTGACAAAGTGCAGCTTTGCCATTGGAAGTTAACAATGGACAAGTGAGAGAACCTCTGCAGAAATTCACCCCCAAAGTCTCAGACTGAAAAATTAAATGAGTTATATTCAGAGGCTGAAAGCAAATTGAACCAGTGGAATGAGTGATGAGAATGAAATTGTTACAGTTGATGGCTTGATTTAATCTGTAACTAGACAATCACAGTATACTGAGAGAAAAACCCAACCAGAAACAATACAAACATTTATTTAAATGGTATATGGCATTTTTTATAGTGTAGATCAATTCACTGCAATTATTGTTGAGTTGGAAGACAACAGCCGAGAATGGCCAGTGAAAAATGTATTTCCCTCAGCATCCAGGGTAGGATCCAGGGCGTTCAACACTCACCACTTCAGGAATTTCTGAATTTACATTTACCAATAGCTTTTCAAGTAGAACAGAATCTCTATCAATCTGTTAGCTGATGTAATCAACATGTTTTTATTTTAGTTTGTTTTTCTTCGGTTCCTTTAAACTATGGGCCATTCCCCATTTCTGGCCACCAGACTTGACCTAAAAGCTAGGCCTATGCCTAGAGTGATGTTTTAATATCTTCCGTTTTGTTAAACTCACTAATCTCAAATCTGACCTTGAATAAAACAAACATTCACTTTTCAATTTGACCTTCATTAATAATAAGCCAAAAAAACTGCTAATTTTCATTAATGCATTTTTAGAGTAGGAATGATAAGACCAGTGTTAAACAGAAACAAAGGATGTATTAGCAAATATAAGAAATTCAGCCCCAGTTGTTCTGTAGACGCCTAATGCATCAATTTTAAAGCAAAATGGAGTAACAAAGGTCAATCCAAAGAGACCAATAAGGATAAAGTTGTCTCCAGTTATAACAAAATGTAGGATTATATGACAATTCAGTGCTTTGTTTTTAAAGGGAAATATTGGAAGGGAGAAATACTTTCCCTCGAAAGACTGTTTTTTCCTTTAAGAAAAATAATAGGAAATCAAGAATAGCCCCACCCCCCCCCATACAAACACATTTCTTCTCAGAGGAGTTATTCGCCTTGTTCAAATCCAGATGCGTCCTTTATAAATACCCACCAAGTTGGATCTCCTGGCTAGAAATGATTCCTTAGAAGTGAATCCAGTGTTCAAACACATTTCAATGGCTAACTCTTGCTAAAGATCAAAGGCCAGCAGCAAAGTTTTAAGTTGCATTTGAACAGCCAAATGGATATTCAGGATGTTGATCCTCATTCTTCTTATTAGGACTCAGCTGAGGATTGATCCATCATTCTGGCTGGGAAACATGTATTTGGATCCAAACACAAGAATATCTCCTCTTAGCATGGAAATATATTAATGGTTTTTTTTAAAATAGCCATTTTGGAGTGGTACTTAATATAGAAAGCACTTTCCCTCCACATGATGTTGCCATTTAAGTAAATCTATGTTCTGAGGAAAAGTTATGCAGTTTTATAGCATAAGCTCCGAGTTATTATTTATGCTGTGTTCGTCTATAGTGTGCCTAATAACAAGGCTTAAATACTTCAGCAGAGAACAAAAAGTATGTAATTTCTGCAATTATTTAAAAAAATAATTACTAATTTAAGTTATTATAATTATAAGGAAGGAATACTATGGTAAAGGAAAAAAAAACAGTATTTGCATTATGGGTAGCCTGTGGTACAACATGTACCACACGATCATATGAAACTATTGCCTAGCCATTGAGACACAAGGCACCTTCTCAAAGACATAAAAATTAGAAGGCAAGGAAAATTGGATTGCTCTTGTACATCTCCAAGCAGCTAGTTACAGACTGGTTTTAGCAGAGCTCCGAGAGCAGATGATTTCCCTCCTTGGAACAGTATATAGTGCGAGGGATCTTAAGGATATTAAGTTGGGGTGTTGGAGAGGGGAAAAAAGTTCCTGGCGTTAACAATATTGTTTCCATAATATACACTCACCCCTGCCCCACCCATCCTTTACAAAGCAAATTTAATAAACCACACTTTGATTGAAAAGCATGCTTATGTTTGAAGAAATGCAAAAGGAAAAGAGTACTTAAAGGTTTCCTGTTATAAATGTTACCACCTTAAGCCTAAAGCCAACTGAATGTCCTCATTTCAGAAACCATTTCACTTTTAAATTCAGGACACAAAAATGTTTCAATTACAAAGTGCACCTTTTTAGCACTTGGGAAATAACAAATTCCTGAATTAGTGGTTTCACCATGATTCACATTTTAGCTGTGCTTTTGTGCACACAAGCTGTGTGGACTAATGAGGTTTTGAACACTATAGACTGCAGAGTTTGGTGGAGAAGTCCTCCAGTCAGCACTAGTGTGACATCTGAGATGGCAGCAGTAGTGGAACAGCGATGGCTCCTATAATTGTTTGAGTTGTAGATTAGGAGTTAACCTTAATAAAGCTCACTAAAATCTTATTTGTTTCTGCTTAAATGATTGCCATGCACTTTTGAAGATTGAATTATAAAGTACAAATACAGCATTAACAGTCCATATAGTTAGATGGGTTTTTTTCCTTCCAGATGGCTAGGTAATATGATTTACAATAAATGATCACAGTTAACTTACATATGATTTTGGGCCTTAAACCTACAATTTTACCCATCAATTAATTTAGCCCCCTATCTAACTACATCTATTACAGAATATACTTCTGTTTCAGGACTACAATATCCAAAGTGTAGTTGTGACATGATTAAAAACAAGATGGCTCCCATATTCCTTGGTGTGTTTTTTCTTTCAAAGTGTTGATTGCAAAGACGATTCCAGGATATTGTCTCCTTCACAACTTTGGGTGTAATTGGCTGCCTCCTGGAGCCTCAGTAGCATAGTCATCTGCAAATATATAAAAAGGAAGAAACATTTAGGATCTAACTACAATGTATTCGACTGGTTCTAAGCAAACTCATAACAATTTGTCAGTATTAGCTAGTATATTTTGTATTGTTAGAAACATCATCATCATAGGCAGTCCCTCGAAATCGAGGAAGACTTGCTTCCATTCTAAAAGTGAGTTCTTAGGTGACTGAAAGTCCAATACAGGAATTACAGTCTCTGTCACAGGTGGAACAGACAGTCGTTGATGGGAAAGGGTGGGTGGGGAGTCTGGTTTGCCGCACGCTCCTTCCGCTGCCTGCGCTTGTTTTCTGCATGCTCTCGGCGATGAGACCCGAGATGCTCAGCACCCTCCCGGATGCTCTTCCTCCACTTAGGGCGGTCTTTGATCAGGGACTCCCAGGTGTCGGTGGGGATGTTGCATTTTAGCAAGGAGGTTTTGAGGGTGTCCTTGAAATGTTTCCTCTGTCCACCTGGGGCTCGCTTGTTGTGTAGGAGTTCAGAGTAGAGCGTTTGCTTTGAGTGTCTTGTGTCAGGCATGCGAAACAGCAAGTAAGGAGTTAACACCCAAGGTTAAACAAAGCATTTTTCAACAGAAAAGTCCTCAGACCAGACGATTTGGCAAGAGAGAGCTCTACCAGGTACTAGTCTCTGGGACAAGAATAATGGAAATGTTAACTGTTTAATAGACTCAGTTCAGTCACATCCATCATAAACATCTTTGTTGGTTCAAAGTCTGAGTTTTGGTCTGGAAAGAGTGCATATTGGCTCCTTTTGTTGGAAAGAGGTGCAGAGAGCAAGGGTTCTTTGCTACAATGCCTTGCTCTCATATTGCATTCCCAGATATAAAAGATTAGTTTGCAGGGATATGTGGTCTTCTTACAAGAGTAGCTGGTGTCATTGAACCAGAGATAATGTCTAGTGTGAAAACCCAAAAACATGACCAGTATCAACAGCATAAAGGCCAAGCGTTTCTGCTTTGGGTGCAATTGGCAATCTGGATGCAAATTGCACTCAAAACTGGGCTAATTTTCAGAAGTGGTTTTTTTGCTCAAATTCATTTGCATATCACCGAATGTAAAATCTTCCAGGAACCAGAGCAATCAGTGCCATTTTAGAACGTAATTTAAAAAAAAACTAATATTGCATTAAAAATATTTCTTGATATACTTAAGTGTGGTAACCTTTATTTATATAGCTGAAAATGTTTTTTTCCCACAGAAATGTATTTTTAATTAGTGTCTAGTCCATCACCTGTCAGCAACTATTTTTAAATAATTGAAAATGACTAAAAATACTATACCGAATCATTTGCTAGTTACATTTGTATAAAAGAGTCAGTTTCTTGGTAAATTTGAAAAGATATATTTTAAAAGCTTTTAAAATGTGTCTATTAATGTACTTGCACTCCAAAAAAGCTTAATTTTAAGTGTCTCCTCGAAGACCCACAAACCGGCGCAATTAGTACAAACTCGCAATGGTGATTCATTCAATTGGGGCAAAAGATTGCAGAAACTGGATTGGGCTGGACGTAATTTGCGCTCGATATTCCACGATCCTTTGCACTGGTTTAGCCAATTTCAGGCAAGAAGCTAACAGAAACCCCTGCCCATATAGTTTAATGGTTTTAAGGTTTGTAGGAAAGAAAAATGGTGAAATAATGCCAACGTGATTTAGAGGGTCAAGTGCCACTAAAACAAATTGTGTAGAAATGGAAAAGAATTATGAAGCAGTGGCAAATGAAAAAGGGGAGAAAAAAAGGCATGGAAGAAAACATTTCAAATGCTGAAGAATGAAGAATGGTGTGTATTTAACAGCAGGAACACTCAACTTCAGTCACCCCGATTCTTCAGTTTAAAGCCCCAAATGATAAAAATGTAAAATAATTACTACTAAGCTCTTTTGAAATCAAAACAATATTGGTTATAATGGTCAACATGTAACCAGAATCTGCAAGAAAAGAAAAGCAACAAAAGTGATCTATTCCTGCAACTTAGTTAGGATGACCTTTGGAAGAGGAACTATTATAGATTCATTGTAAATTATTGGAGGCTGTGAACGTTGCCACTTTCTTTGAACTTAACCAGCTTTACACCGCTATTAAGAGTGCTGATGTTTAAACCCTGCAGCAGCTTAATGATACACAGCTGACCAGCGAGCTCTCGGTGTAAATCAACTGTACGATGCTAAACGAAACATTCACACATTGAGCAACAGCAAGCTTGGTCTCAACAGGCAGCCAAAGCCGCAATTGATTACAGAGAGGGATGCTTCCTCAGTTAATTTAACAACTTGCAATTTAGTGACCACCACCTGTTACAAAGGCAATTTAAAGTCTAGGCACAGAGAGATAATGGTTTAAAGGCCAAATATAAACATTCTACATCATATTGTGAGCTAAGTTTATTAAATGTACAAATATCACTTTATTATTGTGTTGCTAAGGAATAAATTGCAGGGACTTTTTGCATACACCCACTGTATTACAAATAAACATTCCGGGCTGCATTTTCAGCTTGTGGCTGCCCTGTTTGCCTCGGCAATGGTGGCGGTAAGCTCTTCCGGGTGGACGGCCAGCTTTCAGCGCGTCGCTGGGATTTTCGGGGCCGGTTTCGGCAGGGCGCGGACCATTACCGCCCGGAAGAAGCGAGCTGGTGTGCAATGCCCCTGGTTGTGACACTGGCTCGATTTTTGCCTGCCGCCAGATCCGTAGAACGCCATCCTGCAATCGCCTGTGAAAGTGGGCAGTCCGAGCTATAGCGGCTGCAGTGAGGTTAGTAATTTCGACCTCAGGTAAGTGTGATTGTTTTTTTTTTTTTTTTTGTGATTTATGTTGTGGTGGCGTGAGTTATTTATTGGGAATGTTTTTGGTGGGTTTTTTTCCAGGATTTTTTTTTCTCCCCAGGCCTCGCAGAGGGCGCCGAGATTGGCTGTTTAGCTTGGGATTTTCGCTTGCTCAGCCGGCTTTGCGCCCTAAAAAAGGTGTGCAATGCCTCCCTTAGCGCTCCGCTCCACACTTGGGGCCCAGCTGTTTATTTTGCTGACTGAGGCGCAAACTTTACCGCCCTTCCCCCATTACCGCCCCGAAATGAGCAGAACCGAAAATCCAGCCCAAATAATCTTTTCAAAGGCTCAATACAAAAAGTGTGCTCTAGTGAATTTGCATTCAATATTATATACAAACCATAGTAATCTCCTGTATTATCCAGTAAATAAACAAGTCCGGGTCTAATCATATGGGATACAAATGTATCTTACTGTTTACTGTGACAACCCACGTTCCCTGAGCAATGCACAGAAATATTAGTGGTGTAAAAATAAATCAATGTATTTCTATAGATTATTCAGAGGACCATACTCTGGAGTAAAATATTGGGACTGGAACTGATAAATCACTTGAGCTTTGGTCTGATCATTTGTCACCTGAGCACCATAAGGCATTGGGTATCATAACACACTGCACTGTGTGTTATACCGTGCAAGTTACATGAAGTTATTTATTTCCCAGGAAAGCAGTGCATCAAGTAAATGGAAAACTTGGTCAACGATTCTTCCTAAAAAAAAATAATGTATTCAAAAATGGATGGGAAAGTGATTCCAAAAATATAATTTCACCTCAAGGTTGGTGTACAAAAAAAAACAAATTTCATCTTAAGATTTATGATATCCTCTGAATCCCAAATCACCATTCACTGATTATTCTCTAGTACTTTAAATTAAAAAACCAGGATATTGAATTTCCATGGGGCCCTTTCCATCTCTGGCAACAGATTGGTTGGACCCCCAGAGAATTGATATAAATGCCAATTTTTAGCTGCTTACCCTGTTGCTGCAGGAGCTGCTGTCAGAGAACTGACACAGAAATTTCAGACACAAGTCTGTTCTTTCCTCTCCCTTCTGATTAAACTCAGGCTGCCTACTTAAATTAGAGAGGGGCAAGAACTATAGAGTAGTGATAATGGGGAACTTCAACTATCCTAATATATATGAGACAGTAATAGTGTAAAGGGCAGAGAGGGGGAATAATTTCTGAAGTGTGTTCAGGAGAACTTTCTTGATCATTATGTTTTCGGCCCAACGAGGAAGGAGGCATTGCTGGATCTGGTCCTGGGAAATGATTTCATCAAGCAGAGCAAGTGTCAGCAGAAGAACATTTAGGGAACAGTAATCACAGTATCATAAGGTTTAGATTAGCTATAGGAAAGTACAGGGAGCAATCTAGAGTAAAAGTACTAAGTTGGAGGAAGACCAATTTCAGTGGGTCGAGAATTAATCTGGCCCGGATAAACTGGAATCAAATATTGGCAGGCAAAACTATAATGGAACAATGGGCTGCCTTAAAGAGGAGATGGTTCGGGTACAGTCGAGGTACATTCCCGCTAAGGGGAAAGGTAGGGGAACTAAAGTCAGAGCTCCCTGGATGATGAAAGAGATAGAGTAAGATGAAGCAGAAAAAGGGGGCGTATGATAGATGTCAGGTTGAGAATACAAGTGAGAACCAGGCTAAATATACACAGTTCAGAGGGGAAGTGAAAAAGGAAGTAAGAGGGGCAAAGAGAGAGCATGAAAATTGATTGGCAGCTAACATAAGAGAATCCAAAAATCTGTCATAGGCATATAAATAGTAAATGGGTAGTAGAGGAGGGGTGGGGCTAATGAGGGACAAAAATAGAGACTTACACATGGAGGCAGAGGTACTACATGAGTACTTTGCAGCTGTCTTTACCAAGGAAGAAGATGCTGCCAAAGTCATAGTGAAAGAGGAGGTAGTTGAGATACTGGATAGGATAAAAATTGATAAGGAGGAGGTACTAGAAAGGTTGGCTGTACTTAAAGTAGATAAGTCACCAGGATCGGATGGGATGCATGCTAGGATACTGAGGGAAGTAAAGGTTGAAATTGTGGAGATACTAGCCATAATCTTCCAATCATCCTTGGATACAGGGTGGGGGGGTGCCAGAGGACTGGAGAATTGCAAATGTTACACCCTTGTTCAAAAAAGGGTGCAAGGATAAACCCAGCAACTACAGGTCAGTTTAACCTCGGTAGTGGAAAAGCTTTTAGAAACAATAATGCGGGACAACATTAACAGTCACTTGGACAAGTGTGGATTAATTAAGGAAAGCCAGCATGGATTTGTTAAAGGCAAATCATGTTTAACCAACTTGATTGAGTTATTTGATGAAGTAACAGAGAGGGTTGATGAGGGCAATGCGGTTGATGTGGTGTACATGGACTTCCTAAAAGCCGTTTGATAAAATGCTGCATCATCGGCTTGCCAGCAAAGCTGAAGCCCATGGAATAAAAGTGACAGTGGCAGCATGGATCCGAAATTGTCAAGTAACAGAGAATAGTGGTGAACCGTTGTTTTTCGGCCTGCAGGAAGATATACAGTGATGTTCCCCAGGGGTCGGTACTAGGACCACTGCTTTTCTTGATATTTATTAATTAATTAGACTTGGGTGTACAGGGCACAATTTCAAAATTTGCAGATGACACAAAACTTGGAAGTATAGTGAATAGTGAGGAGGATAATGATAGGCTTCAAGATGACATAAACAGGCTGGTGGAATGGGCGAACACGTGACAGATGACAAAGTACGAAGTGATACATTTTGGTACAAAGAACGAGGAGAGGCAATATAAACTAAAGGATACAATTCTATAGAGAGTGCATGAACAAAGAGACCTGAGGGTATATGTGCACAAATTGTTGAAGGTGGCAGGGCAGGTTGAGAAAGCTGTTTTTAAAAAAAAAAAAGCATATGGGATCCTGGACTTCATAAATAGAGGCAAGAAGTTATGAACCACCTTTATAAATCACTGGTTTGGCCTCAACTGGCGTATTGTGTCCAATTATGGGCACCACACTTTAGGAAGGATGTGAAGGCCTTCGAGAGGGTACAGAAAAGATTTACAAGAACGGTTCCAGGGATGAGGGACTTCCGTTACATGGATAGACTGGAGAAGCTGTCGTGGTTTTCCTTAGAGCAGAGAAGTTTGAGAGGAGATTTGCTAGAGGGGTTCAAAATCATGAGGGGTCTAGACAGAGTAGATAGAGAGAAATTGTTACCATCGGTGGAAGGTTTGAGAACCAGAAGACACCGATTTAAGGTGATTGGCAGAAAAACCAAAGGCGATATGAGGAAAACTTTTCTTTATGCAGCGAGTGGTTAGGATCTGGATGCATTATCTGAAAGGGTGGTAGAGGCAGACTCAATCGTGGCTTTCAAAAGGGAATTGAATAGTTACCTGAAGGAAAAAATTTGAAGGGCTACAGGAAAAGGGACTAGCTGAAGTGCTTTTGCAGAGAGCCACACGGGCTCGACGAGGCCTAATGGCCTCCTTCTGTGCTGTAACCATTCTATGATTCTATAATTAATAAATCGGGATACACTTTTTGTTCAACCATTATAGAATGCAGACCTCAATGATTTGAGATTATTTTTTTTTAAAAACATGCAGGCACGGTTTAAGCAGACCTTACATCATCATGAAACCGGTTTTGAGCTGGAGAGGGATGTCTAATGTACTAGAATGACTCGAGCAATTTCCAAAATGACATTGTGGTTTTTCTTTTACAGGAAGGATACACTGCAGTATAAAATCATATTGATACAGCACAGAAGGCCATTTAACCCATCACCATGCTTGAGCCGGCTCTCTAAAAGAGCTCCAATTAGTCCCATTCTCCTGCTCTTTCCCCAGAGTCCTGCAAATTTTTCCTCATGCCGCCTCTAATTATTTTGCCAATTACCTTATATCTGTGTCCTCTGGTTACTGACCCTTCTGCCACTAGAAACAGTTTCTCCTTATTTAGTCTATCAAAACCCTTCATGATTTTGAACACCTCGGTTAAATCTCCCATTAAACTTCTCTGCTCTAAGGCATATAACCCCAGCTGGAAGTCCTGTATCCCTGGTACCATTCTAGAAAATCTCCTCATTCCCTCTCCAAGGCCTTGACATCCTTCCTAAAGTGTGGTGCCAGAATTGGACACAATACTCCAGCTGGGGCTTAACCTTTGATTTATAAAGGTTTAGTATAACTTTCTTACTTTTCTACTCCATGCATCTGTTTATAAAGCCAAGGACACTGTATGCCTTTTTAATAGTCTTCTCAATTTGTCCTGCCACTTCAGAGACTTATGTATGTATGCCCCCAGGTTTCTCTTTTACTGAAGCCCTTTAAAATTGTATCATTTATTTTATAATACATCTCATTTTTCCTACCAAAATGCATCACTTCACACATCTCAGTGTTAAATTGCACCTGCCATGTGTCTATCCATTTTATCAGTCTGTCTGTGTCCTCTTGATGTCTGTTACTATACCTCTCACTGTTTATCACATTTCTGAAGTTCATGTCATCTGCAAACTTTGAAATTATGCCCAAGTCCAGGTCATTAATATATATCAAAGAGAGCAGTGGTCCTAATACTGACCCCTGGGGGACACCACGGTACACTTCCCTCCAGTCTGAAAACAACCGCTCACCTCTACTCTCTGCTTTCTGTCTCTTAGCCAATTCCATATCCATGATGCCACTGCCCCTTTCAGCCCATGGGCTTCAATTTTGCTAACAAGTCTATTTTGAAAGTCCATATACACATCATCAACTCCCTCTGTTGCTTCATCAAAGAACAGTTAAACAGGATTTGCTTTCAACAACGTCGTTTGGGCTGTCGTTTATTAACCCTTATTTTTCCAAGTGCCAATAATTTTTTCTCAGATTATTGGGGCCGAAATTCAGTGCAGCCAGAAAGCTGGTGGTGTTGAGGCCTTTTTTCCCCAATTAGCGCCGCAAAGTTTGCGGCAGTCATTCGATCCAAATTCAGCTTTTTGACCACAAAAAATGTTCCACTCTTATTAGCCCTTCAAACCTGAAAGTTTGCAGTCTTAATTGGGGTGTTATTCCCACGGGAAATTCATCCTTAGGGCGATGTGGCAGCTGCCATTGCAGCACAGGTGTGAGGGAACGAGCGTATCGATGCTGCTTTGGAGAGGATGGCCGCAGCTGTGCAAGATTCGACGGAGCGTCTAAGTGCTGTCATATCTGGTGGCTTTCAGACTGTGGCTGCTTGCATGCAGTCTCAGCTGGATGTCCCCCGAGACTTGTGTGTTGCTTTTGCTATGGGGGACCTTCTGGTGTGGTGCCACAGCACCGACCTGAGCTCCTTCATATTGATGGTGGTGGTATTGTGCCGCCCCTGGTGAGTTACTCCGGCTCCTCGGGCCAGGATACGGATGATGCGCTCCCTCCGGCTCGCAGCATTCCTGGCCCCAGACCTGTCACTCCGTCAGTGCTTCCATGCTTGGCTTTGCCCGAGCCAAGTCAGACGGAACCCTCCCAGAAGGGTGTTGACCAGTCTCCAGCCGGCCCTTCCGGGCCCAAAGCTGCTTGAAGGCGGCCTAGAAGGACATCTGCAGCTTCCACACAGGGAACACAGCAGCATTTCCAGATCCATGAGGCAGCCACAGGGGAGACACTGAGGTGAAGTCGCAGGTTAGGCACATGTAAGATCATCATAGGCAGTCCCTTGAAATCGAGGATGACTTGCTTCCACTCCAAAAGTGAGTTCACAGGTGGCTGAACAGTCCAATACAGGACCTACAATCTATGTCACAGGTGGGGCAAACAGTGGTTGCAGGAAAGGGTGGGTGGGGAGCCTGGGTTACCGCAAGTTCCTTCCACTGTCTACGCTTGGTTTCAGCATGTTCTCGGCGACGAGACTTGAGTTGCTCAGCACACTCCCGGATGCTCTTCCTCCACTTTGGCTGATCTTGGGCCAGGGATTCCCAGGTGCTGGTGGGGATGTTCCACTTTTATCAAGGAGACTTGGACGGTGTCCTTGAAGCATTTCCTCTGCCCACCTGGGGCTCGCTTGCCATGTCGAGGCTTCAAGAAGAGTGCCTGCTTTGGGAGTCTTGTGTCAGACATGTGGACGATGTGGCCCGCCCAGCGGACCTGATTGAGTGTGGTCAATGCTTCGATGCTGGCCTGAGCGAGAACAGTGATGTTGGTGCGTCTGTCCTCCCAATGGATTTGCAGGATCTTGCGGAGGCAGTGTTCGTGGTATTTCTCCAGTGCTTTGAGGTATCTGCTAGAAATAGTGCACATCTCTGAGCCATACAGGAGCGTGGGTATCACTACTGCCCTGTAGACCATAAGCTTTGTACCAGATTTGAGGTCCTGGTCTTTCAAAAACTCTCCCTCAGGCAACCGAAGGCTGCACTGGCACACTGAAGGCAGTGTTGGATGTCGTCATCGATCTCTGCCCTTGCTGACAGTAGGCTCTCGAGGTATAGAAAATGGTCCATGTTGTCCAAGGCCTCACCGTGGCTTTTGATAACCCGGGGGCAGTGCTGTGTGGCAGGGTCAGGTTGGTGGAGGACCTTTGTCTTACGGATGTTTAGTGTAAGGTCCATGCTGTCGTACGTCTCGGTGACGGTGTTGACGATGGCTTGGAGTTTGGCCTCCGAGTGTGCGCAAACGATGACAGAGGATGGAACAACCTTGGATCTAGCCTGGAGGCGGCGGAGGTGGAACAGATTCCCATTTGTTACCGCTCGGAATGCTGAGCTGGGGCTGAGCCCCTGGATGAGATTTCAGTTTTCTCTGTGAATCTCAGGATCTCTATTTCTCTCTCTCTCTCGCTCTTTAGTTTTTTCCTCCCCTTTTCTCTTCCTCTATTCCTATTTCTCTCTCTCCCAAATAAATTTTCACATTCTGTTTCTCATTCTTCTCTCTCTTTTGCTTCCTCTCCCCCCTTGAGTGCGGATTCTGTGCTGAACATCCTTAGGTTTGGATCTTACCACCTTCTCTCTCTCCGCTCCACGGCTCCGAGATCTCTGTCACTCTGCACCGGCTCTAAAAGCTGGTGGGGACACCGTCAGCTGAAGGGCTGGCTTCTTCACGTTGAAAATGGGTTCGGGGGCAGAGCGGCAGCAGTGTGCACTTTTACCACATCACTACTGCCACAAGCCCCACACTGCCACGAGAGTTGGCGGTGGCCAACAACGCTGCAAGAACTCCCGGGCCAAATCTACGTCAGGGCAGCCAGTTGAGCTCAAAGTGTCGGCCATTCGATTGTGACGAATGGCAGTACTTGCTGCAAACGGGCAGTAAAGGTCCTTCCCAGGACCATGAATTTCAGGGCCATGGTCTCTAAATGTAGTTGCCATTTTTATCCCTCTCCCCTTTTTTTGAACAGGGATGTAACATTTGCAATTCTTCAGTCCAGGAGGATTAGAAGATTGTAGCCAGAGCCTCTACTATCTCCACTCTTGCTTCCCTCAGCAACCTAGGATGCATCTCATCTGGACCAGATGACTTTTCTACTTTGAGCATTGCCAACCTTTTAATTAGCTCCTCTTTATCTATTTTTATCCTATCCCATTTCTCTACTGCATCCTATTTTATTGTGGCATTGGCAGCATCCTCTTTTTTAAGGCAACAGATGTAAAGTACTCCTTTTGTACCTCAGCCATGCCCTCTATCTCCAAAAAAAAATCAATTTTTGTCCCTAGTTGACCCCAACCTTTCTTTGTCAACTCTTTTACTATTTATAGGTTTAGACTATTGGGTTCCCTTTTATGCAACCTGCTAATCTATTCTCGTGCACTATCTTTGCCCCTCTTATTTCCTTTTTCAGTTCTCCTCTATACTTTCTGTATTCAGCTTGATTCTCCACTGTATTATGAGCCTGACATTTATCATAAGCTTCCTCTTTCTGTTTCATTTTAGCCTCTATATATTTAGTCATGTAGGGAGTGTGGCTTTGGCTGCTCTTCCTTTTCCCCTCATGGAAATGTGTCTATCTGTACGTGAACAAACCCCTCTTTGAAAGCTTCCAACTGCTCAGTTGCTGTTTTACCAGCCAATCTTCGATTCCAATCCACTTGGGCCAGCTCCCCTTTCTACTCACTGAAATTAACCCTCCTCCAGTCAAGCATTTTCACATTTGATTTTCCATAACTACTGTAAACCTAATTATATTGTGATCATTGTTTCCCAAATGTTTCGCAATGAAACATGCTCCACTCGTTCCAACTCATTCCACAGAACCAGATTGGGTTCCTCGTTGGGCTGGAAGCATACTGATCAAGAAAGTTCCCTTGTACATATTTCAGGAATTCCTCCCCCTCTTTGCCCTTAACACTGCTATTGTTCATCTCTATGGCCATGATCTCGCCAACTGTGGCGAGACAGGGATGGCCATGATAGGTGTCGGGCGGTGATGCCGCTCCTCGCTCCAGCCCGCACTGTATGAAAAATCCTCCAGTGATGAGGCTTGTTAAGGAGGTTCCCGGCCAGCTGAAAGGAAGCAGGTCTGATGAAGTCATTTAATGATACATCATCAGCCAGTTTCCTTAAAGGGACCAGGACCACATTGATTTTGACAGTTGTTCTGTCAGTGTTCTGCAGCATAAAGACCCAGGAGCAGAAGGCCCCGAAACTCCGGGAACAACAGCTACTTTCGTCAAAATGATTGCAGTTGGAGGCGTCCGTCCTTGTAACCAGGAATATTAAGTTCCCAATTCTCCACCATTTTGAGCATGGCCACCATTATTGCCACTTTATCATAATCCCATGTGGCAATTTGTGCCTGCAGCTCACCAACCTTACTTATCACGCTCTGGGCATTTATGCTCCAAACCCATCCTAGTCTGCCTCGCAATTCCCCATTTCTGATCCCTTCTGTTTCTGAACTATTCTTTAGTCTAATGCTGTTTTTCTCTCCCAGTCCTCGATGCACCTTGCTTCTCCCCTCTAATGCTTCATGCTGGTCCCCTCCCCCTACCAATTAGTTTAAATTATATTTTAAGTAAAAACACGTATCAACACTTCTACATCAAATTTAACAGTTTCCTTTCTGCCACAAAATTAATTAGGAACCGTTACTCTCTGCCTTATGTTCATTTGATGCTAAATTTGACCTTTATTATAATATACATAAGAACATAAGAATTAGGAGCAGGAGTAGGCCGTATGGCCCTCGAGTCTGCTCTGTCATTCAAAAAGATCATGGCTGACCTACGACCTCAACACCACTTTCCTGCCCTGTCCCCATATCCCTTTATTCCACGAGATTCAAAAAATCTCTATCTCAACCTTGAATATCCTCAATGACTGAGCATCCACAGCCCTTTGGGGCAGAGAATTCCAAAGATTCACAAACCTCTGAGTGAAGAAGATCCTCCTCGTCTCAGTCTTAAATGGCCTACCCCTTATCCTGAGACTATGCTCCCTAGTTCTGGACTCTCCAGCCATGGGAAACAATCTCTCAGCATCTATCCGGTCAACCCCCTCAGAATCTTACATGTTTCAATGAGATCTCCTCTCACTCTTCTAAATTCTAAAGAGTATACACCTAATCTACTCAATCTCTCCTCATAGGACAACCCTCTCATCACAGGGATTAGTCTAGTGAACCTTCATTGAACCGCCTCTAAGGCAAGTATATCTTTCCTTAGATAAAACTGTACACAGTACTCCAGGTGTGGTCTTACCAAAGCCCCATGCAATTGTAGCAAGACTTCCTTATTCTTGTACTCTAATCCTCTAGTAATAAAGGCCAACATGCCATTTGCCTTCTTAATTGCTTGCTGCACCTGCATGCTAACTCTCTGTTTCTCCTGTACGAGGACACCCAAATCTCTCTGAACATCAACATTTAATTGTTTCTCACCAGTTAAAAAATATTCTGTTTTTCTATTCTTCCTACCAAAGTGAATAACCTCACATCTGCCCACATTATACTCCATCTGCCTCCTTATTGCCCACTCAATTAACCAGTCTATATCCCTTTGCAGGCTCTTTGTGTCCTCTTCACAGTTTACTTTCCCACCTAGTTTAGTATCATCAGCAAACTTGGATACATTACACTCAGTCCTTTCATCTAAGCGTTAATATAGATTGTAAATAGCTGAACATAAGAACATAAGAATTAGGAACAGGAGTAGGCCATCTAGCTCCTCGAGCCTGCTCCGCCATTCAATAAGATCATGGCTGATCTGGCCGTGGACTCAGCTCCACTTACCCGCCCTCTCCCCGTAACCCTTAATTCCCTCATTGGTTAAAAATCTATCTATCTGTGACTTGAATACATTCAATGAGCTAGACTCAACTGCTTCCTTGGGCAGAGAATTCCACAGATTCACAACCCTCTGGGAGAAGAAATTCCTTCTCAACTCGGTTTTAAATTGGCTCCCCCGTATTTTGAGGCTGTGCCCCCTTGTTCTAGTCTCCCCTACCAGTGGAAACAACCTCTCTGCCTCTATCTTGTCTATCCCTTTCATTATTTTAAATGTTTCTATAAGATCACCCCTCATCCTTCTGAACTCCAACGAGTAAAGACCCAGTCTACTCAATCTATCATCATAAGGTAACCCCCTCATCTCTGGAATCAGCCTAGTGAATCGTCTCTGTACCCCCTCCAAAGCTAGTATATCCTTCCTTAAGCAAGGTGACCAAAACTGCACGCAGTACTCCAGGTGCGGCCTTACCAATACCCTATACAGTTGCAGCAGGACCTCCCTGCTTTTGTACTCCATCCCTCTCGCAATGAAGGCCAACATTCCATTCGCCTTCCTGATTACCTGCTGCACCTGCAAACTAACTTTTTGGGATTCATGCACAAGGACCCCCAGGTCCCTCTGCATCTCAGCATGTTGTAATTTCTCCCCATTCAAATAATATTCCCTTTTACGGTTTTTTTCCCCCAAGGTGGATGACCTCACACTTTCCGACATTGTATTCCATCTGCCAAACCTTCGCCCATTCGCTTAACCTATCCAAATCTCTTTGCAGCCTCTCTGTGTCCTCTACACAACTCGCTTTCCTACTAATCTTAGTGTCATCTGCAAATTTTGTTGCACTACACTCTGTCCCCTCTTCCAGGTCATCTATGTATATTGTAAACAGTTGTGGTCCCAGCACCAATCCCTGTGGCACACCACTAACCACCGGTTTCCAACCTGAAAAGGACCCATTTATCCCGACACTCTGCTTTCTGTTCGCCAGCCAATTCTCTATCCATGCTAATACATTTCCTCTGACTCCACTTACCTCTATCTTCTGCAGTAACCTTTTGTGTGGCACCTTATCGAATGCCTTTTGTAAATCTAAATACACCACATCCATCGGTACACCTCTATCCACCATGAGGCCCCAGCACTGATCCTTGCGGCACCCCACTAGTTACAGCCTGCCAATCTGAAAATAATCTGTCTATCCCAACTCTCTGCTTTCGGTCCATTAACCAACCCACTATACATTACCTTCAATCCCATGAGCCCTTATCTTGTGCAACAACTTTTTATGTGACACCTTATCGATGCCTTTTTGGAAATCCAAATATACTACATCCACTGGTTCTCCCCGATCTACCCTGCTAGTTACATCTTCAAAAAACTCATAAATTTGTCAAACACAATTTCCCTTTCATAAAACCATGTTGACTCTGCTTAATCATATGATTTTCTAAGTGTCCTGTTACAAATTCCTTGATAATAGATTCTAGCATTTTCTCAATGACTGATATCAGGCTAACTGGCCTGTAGTTCCCTGCTTTCTCTCCCTCCTTTCTTGAATAGCAGGTTATTTCTTGAATAGCAGCTATTTTCCAATCCATTGGGACCTTTCTAGAATCGAGACAATTTTCGAAGATCAGAACCAAAGCATCCACTATCTCTGTAGCCACCTCTTTTAGAACCCTAAGATGTAGTCCATCAGGTCCAGGGGATTTGTCGGCTTTTTGTCCCATGAGTTTTCCAAGTACTTTTTCTCTATTGATAGTAATTACTTTAAGTTCCTCACTCTCATTAGCCCCTTGGCTCCCCATGATGTAGAAATATGCCAATTTAACACATGCACATGCAGGATTTTTCCTATGAATGTAATTTGAACAGTTTCCAGGTTTTGTGTTGGCTTTATTCAATATACTGGGATGATGATCTATTTAACTAACAAAAACTATCACTATGATAATTTTCGAGTAGATTTCACTGGCTTCAACAGGGCTCCCATGTGAACATTCAAACCTCTTGTCATCATCAATACTCAGTGCAGCATGTGTTGTGGGAAGATGCAATTCATTGCACTTTTGCTGAAGAATATGAAAGTGTAAGAGGAAAAATAGATTTGGCATTAGGGGTATATACAAAATGTTTTAAGTTAGCGAGCCAGAAAAGGTGTATAGCTGACATCCTTGGCACTCAAAGTAAAGGTACAATTCAGATACGCCTATCTCCAGTACTCCATAAACCTCACTGTATCTCAATAGTTTATTAGCACATTGGAATGTTATCTTATCTCTCTTGCCTTGACCAGGTGGAATTTTTCCATTGTCACTTTTGACCCCTTGCCCTGTTTATCTGCCCCTCTGGGTTTTCTGTGATGGGGCCTCCTGTAATTAATCATTCTGATATGTTATTTCCTTTACACACCCTTATAAAAGTGACCATTACAAAGGCCTATATCCGAGGTCCATTCCTAACCCTGTAATTATAACAGAGTTCAATAGCCCCAATAACCAGCCCGAGCCGAAGGCCGCCACGTCAGCAAATTCTAACCAGATGAGGTCACCCTACAGAAGGCTTGAAACTGCCTTAAGACACTGGTCTGTCAATCCAAGGTGTTACTGATAAGGTAACCAATCAGGAGTCGTGGGAGATTGTATTGGGGAAGGAAAGGGGTCTTTGAAATTGTATAAAAGATGTATGAATTTGCTGTTCGCAGAGCGTTGAGAAATTGCTCCCGGACCATTCGTAATCATTGAACCTTGCCTTCCGTCTCCATCTATTAACGTCGAGGTTTGCTACATGGATTGGGACGAGTGTCGACCCCTTATATCAGGGGGTCCACTCGTGGAAAGAGAAGCTTTTCTGCTATCCCCCTACACAAGTCTGTCAAAAATTCTGAAATTATATATTTAAGGATACTAATACTATACAAGTGATGGTTCTACTTGGATTTTAAGTCATGCGGTCCTTTCCTGAAATTTCACGCAACTGCTGAGATTGGATAAAGGGCAGAGATCCAATTTTCAGAACAATGTTGCTGAAATGGAAGCAGAGCCAGCAGAGCGTGAAGTTGGAGGACACACAATATTTCTGAATGAATGAACTTCTGTGCCTTACTTCAAAGTTACAAATCAAAGGTGAGTGAAACACATTATTCAGCCGAGAATGAAGAGGGAGTTTAGTTTTCTGTTCAATTGTTACGGTATTGTGTCTACTTCGTTGAAAACTAAAAATCATTAGATTCTTCGCAACAATATTATTTCCATGTAAATTGAGATATTTGATCGATATAACTACACTTGATCCACTCTGTTCAGGAACACATTGTGTAGATATTTGCTCAGGAAGTGACAGAATAAATAAACAAAATTCAGAAAAAAACAGGAGGTAGAGTCAATGTTAGGATAGATTATACATTATTTAAGGATGGAGTAGACTTGCTTGGCTGATTGAATGAGACACTGGTTCCCAACTTTTCTCATTCCATAACATGTTCAATGGGCTGGAATTTGATCAAAAACCACCCAAAAAAACGCTAAGATTATTCAATTAAAAGCGGCGGAAAATTTATCCAAAAAAAAGGAAAAAATTCCACCTGGCGGGAAAAATCGGTGTTCCACGTGGATTCTCGGCAGGAAACGCGATCCTGGTCAAATTGAGCGGTATTTAGTCAAAATTTAGTCCGAGGCTGCGAATTGGGCCTTGGGAGTGGGGCGGAAAACACAAATATTTTTTTAAAAAAATAAAAATTTTAAAAATCAGAAAACATTCACAGGATCCTTTTCCAGTGAATCGCTGCAAAATATTTTTTTAAACTTTCACTTACCTTTTTTTTTCCCCCGCAGGGTTTCATGCCTACAGCCGATCAAAGGGCTGCTCTGGCTGGTTTCTTCTGGGCGGTGTTTTGTTTCAGCAACTATGGAACACCGCTACCACCAAGCGTGGGCGGAATCGGTTTTCTCAGTGTTGCACTCCGGCGGTCCATTCCCCAGCGGTATTTCAAAACCGCAGGCGGAACACTTTGGTCAAACTCGCATCGGGTGATTTTCAACCAAAAAGATAGGAATACCGCCGAAGAACCCAGCAGAAGTGCTGACCAAATTCCAGCCCTTGGTGTCACATGTTCACAATCAAGAAAACTGCACGGTATTATTGTTCTTGGATACAACAGCTTCTTCTCTTATATTCATCACAAGCATTTATCCTCTCTTCTCCAAAATACAATTACTGATTTTTCTCCCCTCACTCCGCCTCTCCTTAAGCTGAAGAGTCACTAGCAGTCCTCCAGTACTTGGTTCAAGCAATCATTCTTTCTGTCAAATCTTGGAGAGCGAATGTTGGCAGGCTATTTGCCTAAGAGATCATAGCAAAACTAATACTGATATATAAAGATATATATATAATATATATATATATTATATATAGAGATAGATAGATAGAGATAGAGATAGAGATATATATACACACACACAGACAGATGCACAATTAAAGAACCTGAATGTTCCCAAATCCTTTCTTTTAAATATTTAATTTAACATTTGAATAATAGAAACTCATTTAATGTAACAAAGCCTCCCTTGTCTGAAAATAGTGTCAATGTAGATAGTAAAATTAGTCTAAGCAGATTTCAACTATTCTGACACATGGTGGAGGGATTTTAACTACCAGCAGCTTTCTGGCAGGAAATCACTGGCTACAGTTTGCTTTTTACCCGACTATGGCAATATGAGGCCATGCCAATTTTAGAGCTGGGCCTTACTAACATACCGACGGACTACCTCCCACCTGGAACAGGCCGAAAGTGGGCAGGAAATGGCTGCCGGTCGCTGAAAATGAGGTAACCCTTGGTTGCCCATCATCATGGAGGTAAGTGCGGGGAAGGAGGTTCTGGGTGGGGGGGGGTGGGGGCGGGGGTTTGTGGTAGGGAAGTGGGGGGGGTGTCCCGAGGTTGGGGAAGTCTAAACTTTACTTGTGGGGCCTGAATGAATACTCCTGCTCCTCCTTGTCATGTATGTACATGCTGTTTGTAGCCACCAGATGGTGTCGTTGTTGGAGGCCACTGAGCAGCACGCACATGGTGCTGCTCTGGTATAAAAGGCCAGCTGTTTTGAGAGTCAGGCATTTTGGGCCATAATAAAGCAGAAGGTGGTTGTACCTTGTTCAGTTAAACAGCATTCAGTTTGTACCTTTATTGCTTACATAACACTCCTGGTTCCACACGTGAAAGTAAAAGAGTTAAGAGGAGGGACTCTCCAGCTTCCTAATCCTCTTCACGCTGGCCTTCATCTGGTGGGAAAGCTGTGGCGGCTTCCCTGCTCATGCCATTGTTAAAATCGCTGTCAGGGCCTACTGACGTTGTTGGATGCTGACTAGTATGTGTGAATTGGAGCCCTGCCAGCTTTGGGTGGCCTGTTTAGAAGTCTGTCTCGGAGCATCTGTTAAGATCTGAAATGGCGAGATCCGGGCGGCTTTCCAGCAGATAAGTAACCCGGGCCATTTTAACTGCCTACCAGGCGCGTAGGGTAAAAATCCCTCTAAAATTATTACCTGGCTCAGTTGGTAGCATTCTTCCCTCCAAGTTGGCCTGAGCATACAGTCTAGACTGGCACTTCAGTGCAGCAATTGGAGAATGCTGCATTGTTGAAGGTGCTGCTTTTCACACAAGATATTAAACCGAGCCCCAATCTGGATGGAACTAGCAGAGTGGACAAGGGAGAACCAGTGGATGTGGTGTATTTGGACTTTCAAAAGGCTTTTGACAAGGTCCCACACAAGAGATTGGTGTGCAAAATCAAAGCACATGGTATTGGGGGTAATATATTGACGTGGACAGAGAACTGGTTAGCAGACAGGAAGCAGAGAGTCGGGATAAACGGGTCCTTTTCAGAATGGCAGGCAGTGACTAGTGGAGTGCCGCAGGGCTCAGTGCTGGGACCCTAGCTCTTTAATGTATATTGTAACGATTTAGATGAAGGAATTGAGTGTAATATCTCCAAGTTTACAGATGACACTAAACTGGGTGGCGGTGTGAGCTGTGAGGAGGACGCTAAGAGGCTGCAGGGTGACTTGGACAGGTTAGGTGAGTGGGCAAATATGCATGGCAGATGCAATATAATGTGGATAAATGTGAGGTTATCCATTTTGGGGGCAAAAACACAAAGACAGAATATTATCTGAATGGCTGCAGATTAGGAAAAGGGGAGGTGCAACGAGACCTGGGTGTCATGGTTCATCAGTCATTGAAAGTTGGCATGCAGGTACAGTGGGCGGTGAAGAAGGCAAATGGTATGTTGGCTTTCATAGCTAGGAGATTTGAGTATAGGAGCAGAGAGGTCTTACTGCAGTTGTACAGGGCCTTAGTGAGACCTCACCTGCAATAATGTGTTCAGTTTTGGTCTCTGTTCGAGAGAGATTTTCCCCTAGGGCAACGGCACCTGTAGCATAGATGTCAGAATGAAATATATAATTGTAGTATTAAATGTGTGTGTGTAAAAGGTACAAAGATGGCTGCTCGTGGATTAGCAAAGCCCCAAGGGATGTCAGCCAGCAGAAAAGAGACTGCTTTCTTAGGTACTGATAATAGCTGTGTTCACACGCAGAAACACACCACAGCTTTGCAGATGTTCCCCAGACGAGAAGTCCTGATCTATGATAGAACAATACGACTCTGTAACAGGATTAGAATAAGGAGACTGCCCAAAGAACAGCACCCAAGGACAGTAAGATAAAGGGGGGCCTGGACCATGCCACAAGATTGTGTGTAATTGTTAGCAACACATCTCTTAGCAACACATCTCTTGGCAACACACGAGCCACCTAACATTTAAAGACTAACTCTATTGGTTTAATTGAATCTATATGTAATCTATAATCAATATGATTGGATAGTGTCCAGCCGAAATGGACTGATGTAACTGTAGTAAACTGTTGTAAAACATATAACAATCCATGAAACCCTTTATTCGGCGGAGAGAAGCGCCTGAATCGTCCAGTGGCTTCATCTCCCCGCCATTTTGACGTTTGGATCCGACCCAGAGCTGAGTGATTTTTGGAGGGTACATTTGCGCTAACAATGGCGTCACGAACAGGATATTGCAGAGGCCGTGGGGACACCCCTGGAGAATCCGGGTGAGTATGGGCAATAAATCCCGGGGGGAAGGGACCTGGTGGTGTCCGGAGAGCGACGCAATATCCAACCTGTGGGAAGGGTCAGACCAACCGGCAAAATGGTGGTAGGTAGTCGTTAAGGAGGCGTAGAACACTGCAGGAATTGCTTAAACGTGTTTTAAGAATTGCGCGAGTGTGTGTAATAGGATATTCGTAACCTGACAGTAGTTAGATAATGGCCTACTACAAGTCACGTCGGTACACACTGCAAGTCACGCTGGTGTAGGCGGACCTCTGAGAGTGGAGCTAAACGGCCTATTACAAGTCATGTTGGTACATGCGGAGCGCTGAGAGTAAGGTGTTCCACTACAGGTCAAGCGCGGACCCGTGAGAGTGGATCTTTAGCGAGCTACCCATACAATATCTGAGTTAGAAACAGCCTCCTACAAGTCACGCTGGTGCAGGCGGACCGCTGAGAGTTAGACCTTTAGCTATCCCCAATACTAAATATGGCCAATATAACAACTGAACTCGAGTGGGGACCCGAAGGGTCCCTTACCCGCCACCTGGCGGAGAAACAAAAGAAAGTAATAAAAAAGGTCTGGGTTCTAATTCTTCGAGCCCATGTAAAATTAACAGAGAAAGTAAATCAATCATGTATTAATCTATCATCATGTATTAATTTTTTTTTAAAATAGAGCCAGCCAAACAATAAGCGTTGTTGAATGAAGAGAGACTTTTGTGAATGTCTGTCTTTGAGTGAGAGTACCTGTGTGATTTTTTTTGACTGCGGAATGAATTTTTCATGTGTCTGAAAGCCTGTTTGGAAAAGTGGTGGAGCTGTCTGTTTGTTTTAGCTCCAACCACTCTTTCAGACAGAGTGAAAGTTTTTTTTTAACCCTTTTTTAGTGTTGTCCTATATGTAGAAAGTTTTTTGCCCTTTGGTGTTCTGCAGCTCTACCCATATAGATTCCACATCATTCAAGCTAATGTCATTCCTAACTATTGTATTAATCTCCTCTTTAACCAGCAATGCTACTCCACCTCCTTTTCCTTTTATTCTATCCTTCCTGAATGTTGAATACCCCTGGATGTTGAGTTCCCAGCCCTGATCATCCTGGAGCCATGTCTCCGTAATCCCAATCAAATCATATTTGTTAACATCTATTTGCACAGTTAATTCATCCACCTTATTACGGATACTCCTTGCATTAAGACACAAAGCCTTCAGGCTTGTTTTTTTAACACCCTTTGTCCTTTTAGAATTTTGTTGTACAGTGGCCCTTTTTGTTCTTTGTCTTGCGTTTCTCTGCCCTCCACTTTTTCTCATCTCCTTTGTTTTTTGCTTTTGTCTCCTTTTTGTTTCCCTCTGTCTCCCTCCATTGGTTCCCATTCCCCTGCCATATTAGTTTAACTCCTCCCCAACAGCACTAGCAAACACTCCCCCTAGGACATTTAAAACTCATGCCTACATTTTCTCTAAAGTTAGTGAAGCTCAGAATTTCACCGCCACTGGATAATAATGTAGAGTTGCTATGCTTACAAGTGGGTCTGATTCAAGTGAAGTAGGTGCTGTCTCTTTGATCTTTCTTTTGTCTGCAGGAGGGCCTGTAACTTGTGATCCTGTGCTTGGTGGAGGCAAATGGAAGATCTTGGAGCGGTCTTGTGAAGCAGTTGACCAAGGTAGAGTATCCTGTACCCACTTAGCAGGGTCTTCCCACACAGCTTTTCTTCCATATGTCTAAGACAAAATCGGAAAGATTATAGATTGTAACAAATGTAGCCATGCAGCTCATATATTTATTTATTTAATGTAAAACAATGTTCTATTAGAGGTGACACCTAAAATAAATTTCTAAAACCAATTTTGGATTTAAATCTGAATCGACAGATGATATTTAAGCATTTGGTTCTTTTGAAACAGAGGTTCATTTAAACATTTCCTGTTGAATGTATACTGTTCTTCCCTCAAGCTTTGGGCAATTGTAAACTTCAAGAGAGTCTAACTTCAGAAAGATAGTTTGACCTCATTGACTATTTGAATGCTCTAGATACGAGGAAATATTTCAACATAATATCAAAGTGTTTTCAGGTACAGATTATGTTTTCTTTCCCTAAATCAATCGTGTGAATAATCAGAACTAAACAGCAAGAATCAGACAGCTACTTGGGAAGTCTGGATGTTCTCAGATGACATTACTCTGGGTCCCAACAAAGAAGGTATCCCATGGGAAACTACAGCATTTGGGGTGTTACTTGTACATTGATCATAAGTCATGATTTGGACACAAATGGCAACAGAATGATACGCAAGAAGTGTCAGCCAGTTTATGACATGTGTGGATTTCGGAGGAGGACAGGAATGGTTCTGCTGCATGCTGTCCACAGTTAAATAGCCTATCAAAACTCTCTGTCCACAATCACGCATGAATAATAGTCACTTGACCAAGGTACTCAGGTGTGGGTGCACCCACAAAACTACAAACTATCAGCAGACAAAGCCTTAATCAAAAGAGAAGTAGAAAAGATGAAACCAAAAGAAAAGAAAAAAGGAGAACTTGAAGCAGATTTATAAATCTTTGTAAATTGAGTCATAATGGAAATCATGTTCACACATCTATCCACCTGTCATGGGCTAGAAATCTATGTTCTACAGATTGACTATGTACCAATTCATCATCAAGCTGTGGCCCATAGCAATCCAGGCAGTTCCACAAATCTAATCTCTCATGTTTCAAATCATTCTGAAGACTGCATTGTATCAAAACCACCTCCTCAAAAGAATTAATCCATTATGTATGTGATCTAATTCAGTATCGCATTCCTTGAACTAGTTCTTGTATTACAAATTTGGAAATACAATCATATCTTTCAATTTTCAACACATATTGTAGCCATCTTTTTTAAATAGTGATTGATGGTGATGAGATCACCTCTCTCATTTGAGTTATTTCTCTCCCTTCATTCAGCTATGTAGTAGTCAGCAATACTAATTCTAACTACAGGATAATTTAAAATCCACATAGTCCCTTCACCTGCTTTTATCATCAAGGTCTCCAACTCCTATTTGTACAACACATGAGAAATGGAAGGAGATGCAGAACAATTTACATGTGATAAATCATTTTATCACATATACAGATTTAAAATACTCGCAGCTGAACTCTGGCATCTGAAATAAAACAATATAAAGATACTGAAAGGTAGTGAAGTAGCCCTGAGCAAAGTAGCAAACAACATTCTTTGTGACTGTCATGCATCATCCCTCCTTGCCCTGCACTGTGGAGCACAGAATCTGGCTCTCTTCTGTCGTCCAGCTCAGAGGGACAACCAATACTTGGTTCCTCTCTTTATTCTCGGGTTTCAAACTCGTTGGCAAGGCTGGCATTTATTGCTTATCCCTTGTTGCCCCGAGAAGGTTTTGGTGAGCTACCTTCCTGTTGACACAACAGAGTGGATTGTAAGGCTAATTCAGAAGGCAGCTTAGTTGTGTCAGCCAATTTGGTGGGAGACTGGAGTCACATGTAGGGAAGAGTAAGTAAGCGCTGCAGGTTTCCTTCCCTAAAAGGCTATTAGAGAACCAGTTGGGTTTTTATGACAATAGACAGCTTCACGGTCATTTTCAATGACAGCAGCTCTCTGCCTCTCCACTGGCCCCCATGTTTTCAGCTGCCTGGACCTCACACTCTGGAAGTCCCTCCCTGGGAATTGTGAACTTCTTATTTGTGAAGCAAAAAGTAATCTTTGCTATGAATATATTATGAAAGCTGAGAAGGTGTAATATAAATGTTAAACACGGTGCCTTTGCGTTTAAATAAACACAAGGGCTAGTAGCTCCTGCAATTGGAAGTTGGGTTCCCACTGAATTGGCCAGGTTCTAATAGTAACCTTAACAGGCATTTGAAGATTGCACCTCTACAAATTAATTTTAATGGTTTTCAGTCAGGTCACTCGGTGCCAGATGGCTAGATTGAGCGCCTCTCAGTAACAACGTGCTCCTCTCAAGCACTAGTGGGAAAACAAACTATCAGAGCAGCCTGCATCTACCCACTAAATGTAAGTCCCGCCCAGTCAGTATGGAAGGACAGTGACAGTATCTGTAAATAATTCCATGGTCAAAGTCATGCAACTTTCCAAATGGAAGGATACTGGGGTGGATTAAAACTGTAAACAAAACACTGGTAGAACCATTTTAAAAAGAAATAGCAGAAATAATCATACCAACACACCATAGAAACAGCTTAACAAGATATATGCATTACTTTGATTTCTATCTAGATTGAAAAAAGCAATTTTCAGGGTGCTAGCTTACCAGATTAGTAATTTAAATTTCACTAACAAAACAGAAAATACTGTAGTACTCTTAACTCTTTTTGCTACTAATTTGGAAATGTTTAATTGTGTGGTCTTTTTTGAAATCACCCCATGTGCCTTTCCAAAATGATTCTCTGTACTTGGCTAACAGGATCATTTATTTTACTGCAAATCACATCTGACTTAGTTTACTAATGAGATTGCCTATAAAGGACTTCGACCCGCCTTGACCATGGCTGATTTTCTGGCCCTGGGATCATCACATACTGGAAGTAGGTTCCTCTGCCTCCACCAATAAGCCTCACCAAACCTGAGCTGTAAGACTTCAATAGCAAGCCTTTGAGGGAGCAGGCAACCTCCAAACTTCCTGGATTTTTTTTTTAAACAATTGTCCACCCCAGATACCATTGGGAAAGTAGTGGAAAGGGCAGTAAAGACGAGACTACACTGTGCAGTTTCACATGCTTACGGTTTTTTCATACAGCTAAAGTTCAGTCTCTTGATCTGGTAGAAGAAAATAAGTGCTGTTCCTATAAATATAGTTATTCAATCTATACATATATACCTTGATACCATCATTAACGCCTTCCTGAAGATAAGGGAGAATGGAATAGTTCCACAGGTCAATGAACCAATCTCTGAACTCAGCCACGTTTACTGGAGAGGACAGGAAAAAACAAGGACCTACGAGAGAATGAATAAAAAGCAATGTTAATGTTCCATAAAGGCTACAACATGTCTCAGACTCTTGGGACAAGAAATTCATCTGTTGAGTGCCACTCCATAACGACATGAAATGGTGATAAAATGGTGGCCGCTGCTCTTTTGCCAGCTGGTGGTGGGTCCCGCAGCAGCCACCATATTCCTCTCTCTTTGTGCTGCCGGTAACTGGAAATAAAATGGCAGCGTGGTAACGTCAACCGGCGTGCAACACTGCCTTTGCTGGCGAACACGAATTTTTCCCCCTTAGTGTTTTGAAATTTAATATGAAGCAAGTTGAACAAGTTCAAATATTTGATGAAATAGACCGATTGGCTGATCACTTGGACTTTTCAGCTCTATTCACTGTGCCACCAATTACAGCAGAGATCATGGAACAGAAAACAAAGTATTAAAAAAGGTATAGTCACACCTCATTCCAACAAACCCTGACCACTGAGGATTTTGAGTTAACTACGGTGTCAGTCTTGGTATTTCACTCAATATTCTGTGGCAGCAGTATGAAGGTACCAGCAGTGCTCAGCAAAGGGTTGCACTGGGAGTTTTTGTAAGAAGAGCGACACATTTTCAATTTCCATTTTTGTGCCAAGTTCAATTACAGCGGACTTGAATCTAGTAAAGCACTGATGTTATCTGCCATCTAATGTAATTATAGAAAAAAATGACTTGGAAAGAAGAACAAGAGTAGCTGGGAAGATCTAATTATTTAATGCTTCCCTAAATTCCTACCTACATAACTACAGGTATGTAAGATTTCCCTTGGCAGAAAAATAATTAGTTTTCCTGATAAAAATGAATCCAGAACAAAGGGGCATATTCTTAAAATTAGGGCTAGGCCTTTTAGCAGTAACCTGCGATCTCCACTACCTAGAAGGAGAAGGGCAGCAGGTGCATGGGAACACTGGCACCTCTCAGCTCTCCTTCAAGTCACGCAGCAACCTGACAAAGACATTCATCACTTTTCCTTCATTGTCACCGTCGAAATTCTAGAACTCCTTACCCAACAGCAATGGGGCAGTACCTTCATCACATGGACTGCAGCTGTTCCAGAAGGCCCACCACCACCTTCTCAGGGGCAACTAGGGATGGGCAATAAATACCAGCCTTGCCACTGAAGCCCACATCCCGAATAATGATAAAACAAAAATCACACAAAGGTTAGTGAAATCTGGAACTCTTTCTCCTCTCTCCCCTCCCCTCCACCCACCCACCCATCCCCACCCTCCACCAAAAGAAAGCTGTGGATGTGATTCAATTTAAATTTTCAAGGTTGAGATCGATAGATTTTTTACTTGGTAGGGGCTACAAGGGATATGAAGCAAAGGTGGATAAATGCAGTTGAGGTACAGATCAGCCATGATCTGATTGAATTGCAGAAAAGGCTCGAGGGGCTGAATGACCTACTCTTGTTCCTATGTTCCCCAATGATTGGCTTAGACTTCGTACCCTGTCCAACCAGAATACTTCTAAATCCAACATACGAGTACAAATTATAAAACTAATGGCTGAGGCAAGCAAAGCTCACTGTGTACAGCATAAGTCAGCTATTGTGGTATTGTTTCCACACACAAATTCTGTTTGCACATTGAGAGGATATATCACTGCTGTTCATTACTGCAAATGTTTTCCGTGATCCTAGCTGGATTTCACCACAAGGAGAAGAGTGCAAAGTTCCTCAAAGATTCGTCTCGGATATAAAGGACTCTGACTTTTTCCCCATGAAGTAAGCCAAGATTCATTAATACATTAACTAAAATAATTGACATCAAATTAACGAGTAATCTATTGATGGTAATCAAATTATCATTATTGCCATCTATGAAACAGCACCTACCAATAAGGAAGTCAGATGTACTGTGCATTTCCAGAAATGTGTGCAGATGGTACCATAGCTTGGACACCCAGTTAAGAATATTGAGGATTTCATTATTGTTTGCATTTGCATCATTCTCCGATTCAATCAGTTTTCGTTGTAAGTAGCGACTTAAGAATCCGTTAGCAGGCTCTGCATTGTTAGAAAATGGCACCAGCCTAGAGATCAAAATTGGGCATTGTTATTCCATAATTGTACTGGAATTGTAACTGTAATTGTACTAAAGAAAATACTGCAGAAACAGCAATTTCATCGTGGTGCAATCTCTGGAAGAAACTACCACAAATTTTCAATTTATGAAGGATAGAGCAATACTCTCCCACTCTACAGCTGCAGTTCATCAACTGATTTTCTGCAGTTATTGCTGTTCAACTAAAAAAGACATGTCAGCAATTCAATGGAATATAACCGTCTCATTATATTATGAACAAAATGACAAATATACTTTCTCTGTTTGGAGTTCAATCTGTTACATTTTCCAGTTAGCCTTTCCTTTAACTTTCTCAATCAACTCTTTAAAGTATTTCATTTTTACTTAAATAAAATATTCAAAACATTGCCTGTTGCGACAAATTAAAACATGCACATCTTAATGGATGGTGGAGGTCTGCACAAATTAAAATATTACGGTCTTGAAATCCCAGGGCGATTTGCTGGTGCAAGTGCAGCAAAACAGAATCCCCATCCACTCCCAAGCCAGAAACCCTGCCCCAAATCACCAGGGGCGAGGTCACTTGCATGGCCAGGACAGTTGCATCCGTGACACCTGCCCGGAACAGCAGCCAGAATGTTGCAGCAGCACCATGTCGCTCCAATAGCATGGTGAGATCCTGAAGAAAACTGTCCTCTTATCATCATCTCCAAATGGACCAAGTGGGCATCTTTGGGAATGTAATCAATCTTCACCAGGATCAATCGTCTTTCCCTGGTAAAAGTTTGAGGTTTCTTCAGGCATGTGTTCTGCTGAGGTCCCCCAGAGGGTGTTATGGACCGTATTCCTGGGAAAGTCCATAAATTCCCCCAAATACAAGCCTTTATGTACAGGGTGTGGGCAGTTGATCCAGCACAACTCTGATCTAGTGAAATTTAAAAGGCTAGTGCTATTGGGGTGGGGGGGAATCCTAGTGTATTTGTTCAATTCCTGCCTCCCCTTCTGCCCTTCCCAGCCCCAGACCTTTTGGGCCCTATGTTCCAGATAAAGACAAATGTGCATACAATCAAATTATATTGCAAGATCCAAGAAAATTCTCAAGGAATAAAGATCAGAGAAGGAGCATATAAAACAATAGTTAATTAATACAAGTTCCTTGTTGTGGGGAAACACGCTAACATACGCAAGAGTATGCGACCAAAATAGTAACCAGCAATTTCTCTTTCCGACATTGATAGGCCAGCATGTTTTGTTTTTATTTCCGACTTCCAACATTCATAGTTTTATCTCGACAGCATGAGTGAATGAATGGTTTGGCCTAAATTAGTTAAAACTTATTCTGTTTATTTTATTGAACATGAGAAGCCAATCCGTAATATGAAAATTAAATTAACCTCACATTAATCGAAGGCATGATTACCATGCAAACGAATTTCTAAATATATAGATCCGTACTTTACCTAAAACTGAGATGAAGGCCATGGTTTGGTGTTGATTTGACAGGCTGGTTGGTAGTTCCAATTACATATGGGCTACATTGCAAGAAAAACAACACACAAATTAAAACCAAAGATAATACAAGGGGCAATATCTAAACTACTATAAAGATAGGTTTCCAATTTCAGAATTGTAATTAACTTTTTCTGCAGTTGCAAAAGGTGTCATTTTCTAATACCCATTTAACACCTGCAACGGATTAAACAGAAATATGCGTTATGCTCAGAAAAATCGCTTAGTGTTAATGAGGAAGGTTGTACAGGTCACAACAGTTACTCACAATATGTTAAACATGAAACACAGAACACAAAGTTATAAAAATCTAAGAGTCCATCATCTAATAAGGAAGGTTGTTTCATAGTGCAGTTAAAGGTTTGGTATCAGCAGTAAGGGGTTAATTTTCCAAAATGAGCTGGCAATGGAGGAACTTCGCCCACAGTCGGTGCAAACCTGGAATACTACCCGCTAAATGTTGAGAGACTTGGATTATAACTACAAGGCTTTTAGCTGAACAAGATCATTAGAAATTGAACAAAGAACATTTCTGATGTTAGGGTTAAAATCTGGTAAAGTATAGGCCGTTGAAGTAACCGGTATGTATTAATGAGTGAGGGGCGTGAATTAGGAATGTACAACAACAACCTGTGTTTATATAGCGCCTCTAACGTAGTAAAACGTCCCAAGGTGTTTCACGGCAATGTTATAAGACACAACAGATAAATTTGAATGTACAAAGAATGTTAGTTTTTTTAAAAAATAGTTTCAACCACCACATGTATTAAGCGGGTAACATTTGTCAAACAGAGTTTAACTTCAATGCAATATTGTAGAAAAATAGAGTCAAATTTATTTCCATGGAATCTTTCACAAACCAAATTCATCTTTCCCCAATTACTGATTAGATTTCAGGAGAGAAGTTACTGTGTGTGATTTTGATGGATGGGTTCACCATCCAGTTAATAGTGAAGAGGGGAAATTGGTATGAATGTGTTAAACAGTTGTACGACAATATCACTGTAGTTTCTCAATCCATACAAGTTCATTTATAAGTATGCTTCTAACCAACTGCACTTAAAAGTATACCACTGAATGCAAGTTCTCTCCTGTGAATATAGCATTAACTCCAGAAAGAGAGACAGGACCCATAAAATTTAGGAACTGAATATTGTTTGGTGGCTATGTATGTTAGGTTGGTAATTTACTGTAATGGCAAATTCCCAGTTAATATCAGTGTAGAAGGGCTACAACAAAATGCTGCTATAATTCTTAATTGGTATTCAATGTTTCTCAACAGGTTTTATTTGAAACTGTAACAAATGACAATCTACTCAATATTTAAACAGAGAACAGTTTCCAGACTCAATGATGGAGACAGACAATATTGGGCTAGATTTTGGCCGACTTTGCGACCGGGTTTTTGCCACGATTTGACTCTCCGCAGCGAAAACCCGGTCGGCGGGATCCTTGGTGACTGCTTTGCAGCGACGCTTCCACGTATAGCTGGGGAGAGGTGTGCCGACGTGCAACAACGCAAATTGCGTTTGCGTCGCACTTTCAGCTCTCTCGGGACACGTATGTCACACCCAGAATACCGACAGGGTCAAACCTGTCGGTACAGCCCTTCCAGCAGCGGTAAGTACGAAGACCTGCATAAAAGGCAAGTTAAAGTTTTTATTTTTTTAAGTATTTTGCAGCGATTTAGTTGGTAAGTGGTTTTTGAATGTTTTGCAATTTTTTTGGGTCTGTTTTTCCCCCTCCCAAGGCCTCTCTCGCAGTGCTATCTGCCTCGGACTAAAGTTGCCGAAACTCGTGGTTTATGCTGCGAATCTTCGTGCAATGCCGATTTTACCGAAGTAAAGGCTAAACGTTAGGTCTGAAAATGGTAGCGCAGCAAAAACGGTAATTTTGGCGTAAAATTACCATTTTCGCAAAAACCCGAAAATCCAGCCGTATATACAAGTGTAAGGGTGTAAAGTATAAAGTAGACAGACAGATGGTCACCAAAGTGGATATTGAAGGCAGTAAATTGATCTGATACGTAAGATGGTTCAGATTAAAAGGGCTTATCAGTATTCGGAGGTTGTGAGGAGTCGGGAGTTCCTCCATCTCAAGGTAGGGATTATAATATATTGCCGATTGACAGATTGTATGTAAAACTTGCTTATAAATGATAGAAAATGGCCGCATAACATAAAATGAAAAGTTTACATATTCAGCACATTCAAGGGAACGAATGGCAGAGTTGACAACACCTACTAATAAATCTCTAAGGACAGTAGGGAGTAAGCTGTCTGGAAACATAGATAGGATAATAATAATAGCAGTAGCTGAGCTCATGGGAAAGGGATAGTTTTGGCTGATACGAAACCAGGTGCAGAACTAGCCATGGGAAACCAGGGCAAGGTTAAGACTGTTGAACAACACATTCCAGAAGGCAGAGATCAGCCCCACATGCTATGGGAGATGGAGAGATTGAGAAACCACTCAGCAGCCAGTCTGATAAGGTCAACAAATCAATGTAGCTCCACTGATAAGCTATAGGTCAACCAGTGGTCGTAGGAGATTTTGTAGGAGGGTCGCACACCTGGAAAACTGTATAACTATGTGTGTGGAACCCTTGTTCTTTGAATGTTCATTTGGAAGTCTTCCCCTCCATATGCTTGAATAAAGATCAGTTGAACCAAGGTTTCGTCTGAGTGATTCCGTGGTCGCTATACGGGCTGGTGTTGACTCCTTATTTCAAGAAGTCCACCTTGAAGAAGAGAAGTCTTCTTTTTACCCCAACACAAGAAATTGAACCTACAAGTGTGACGATGCTAGAGACACATGTATTGTTGCAAAGATATATCCTAAAATGAAATGCTGTATGTCGCTTCGACATCAGAATTTAGTTTTTCATTGACATTTAATAATCTCATATGAACTGAAATGTTTGTTAATATACATCCCAGTAACATCAATGTGTGTGCTTTAGCAAGGAAATTACAAAGCTAGTTGTCTAGACGGCTGAAGGCACGGACGCCAATGGTGTGGCGAGGGAAGTGAGGAATGCATAAGAAGCCAGAGTTGGAGGAGGGTTGTAGGGTTGAAAGAGACTAGAGAGATAGGGATGGGCGAGGTCATGGAGGAATTTGAACACAAAAATGAGAATTTCAAAATAAAGGCATTGGCAGACTGGGAGTCAAGGTAGGCCAGCGAGCACAAGAAGTTGACTGAAGTAACTTCTGGTAAATTATTTTTGTGGGCCCCACATCCTTCTGGTGTGCTGATATGATTGGCTCCTTCGGATGGATCAGTTGCTTGGCAGACAGCAGGCTGGGGATGAAGTCATTCCCAGCATGGGAAACCACTCAGCCCTAGCTCCACCCGTTCTGACATCAGGAGCTATGTTTGGGATGGATGGAAGTTCCACTTCAAACAGCCAACACCACTGGACAAAACCTGTAGAGAAGGTTGAGATCTAGCATATCTGGATCCTGGCTAATATTCTGCTCCCTCTTCTGCACTCCTGGATATTCAGGCTCTCCATCTTTCATCTCACATTCCCCATGGTTGCTACCTTTGCAATTGTACGCCATTGATTTAGTGTTTCTTTTTGGCCTCTCATTCATGGCCTTCCACTCCTCTTTCATTCTGCCTTTAGTATGGACTTGTTCAGTACCACCATCACCACTTCCATAACAGCAACAATACAGAGGACTAATATTGAATGCTGCATTGCAAAACTGCTTTACTTGGCATCAGACTAGGGTTATTATAGTGCCAGCTGTGCCTCAGTGGGTATCACTCTCATCTCTGAGTCAGAAGATTGTGGGTTCAAGTCCCACTCCAGGGACTCGAGCACAAAAATCTAGGTTGACACTCCAGTGCAATACTGAGGGATGGGGCGGGTTAGATTATAATTGGGGCTTTTGTTTTTCCTAATATAAATTCTAGATGTTACCATAAGCTTTTAACAATTGTGTTCTTAACTGTAAATCAAATATCATGACCCAAGATACCTTGTGAATACAACTTACTTTACACTAGCATACAATCAGTAAAAAAAAAATGCATAACTACCATTTATGATATTTGCATGTAAGGGCACCATTGACAAGTTCACTTAGAGAACCAGGCTCACTGAGGTCGTCAAGAATTATTACCAATGGTACATTCCCTGTGGTGGTTTCTCTGTCAATTTGATTAGCGAGGTTGGAAAGGTATAACTGCAAATCCTACAGGGAAATAACAGACACATTAAAACGAAATAACATGTTAAATTTCCTTCACCATAAAAACATTGATGAATGCAGCTATAATGACATTTTGCTTAGCTAATAAAATTATGTAAAGCTCATTAGAACCAACATCATTTCTCTTTAAAGCATAAACACTAAAGATTTATGGGCCTTAAAATGACACTGAATATTAGAGCACAACATTTCAAATTCCTTTGTCTCTTACTTTAACTGCGATGGTATCTCATTAAAATAATGGTCAGGCATTGAACATTTGGGGCCCGATTTTTGGGTCTCCTCCGCTCTGTTTTTCACCCCGGAGCAGCGGCAATAGTGGTGGTGAGGTGTTCTGGCCGGGCGGTCAGCCTCCCGTGCCCCGTAACTATCCTCGGGTCTGGTTTAGCGGCAGCGTCGAGCAGCACCGCAACGCCCCTGGTTGTAATACCGATGCGGGTTTTGATTCTTCCCTGACCCGTACGCCGCAAAGTGCCTCGCACTGATCGACTGGGAAATCGGGCGGTTCAACGATCCCGACAGCGGAGAGATAAGTAATGGACTCCTAAGGTAAGTGAGATTGTTGTTTCTTTTAAATTTCTATTACCATTTGTGATGTGGTGGTGTGGGCAATGTTTTGGGAATGTTTTTGTGGTATATTTTTTAATTTTTTTCCCCCTCCCCCAGGCATCTCTTGGAGCGCTCCTGGCCCGGCTCTTTAGCTTGGGAGTGTCCCATCCTAACGCCCTAAGTTAGGTTTACAACGCCTCCCTTAGCGCTGCGCCATGTGACTCAGGGACCAGCTGCCCAAACTTATCTAATGAGGCGTAAACTATTTCCGGGTGCCAACTTTCCCGCCCGTTTGCCATTATCATCCCAAAAACATTAAAGCCAAAAATCCAGCCCCAATTGTACTATAATTTTCACAGTGTCATTTCAAGGCTAAGTGCTTTTCAACTCACTGCATGATAATGTCTTTCTAGTCCACCTTACATAGAATTACAGCACAGAAACAGACCATTTGGCCCAACTGGTCCAGGCCGGTGTTTATGCTCCACACGATCCTCTTCCCATCCCTAATCTTCTAATGCTATCAACATATCCTTCTATTCCTTACTCCCTCATGTATTTATTTAGTTTCCTCTTAAATGCATCAATCCTATTTGTCTCAACTATTTCTTGTGGTAGTGAGATTCACATTCTAACAACACTCTGGATAAAAAAGTTTCTCCTGAATTCCCTATTGAATTTTTTGGTGACTATCTTAAATTTATGACCACTAGTTTTAGTCTCCCCACAAGTGGAAACACCTTCTCCAGGTCTACTCAATCAAACCTCTTCATAATTTTAAAGACCCCTACGCTGTATTAGGTCACTTAGAGAAAAGAACTCCAGCCTGTTTTCTGCACACACAAAGTTGGTTACTTTGAGTAAAATTAAGTTTGATTATTTCTTCTATAAACTGCAGTAGGAGTTAACCAGCACGGTTACAATTTAGGCTGCCTTCCAATCCTTTTAACTCATATTCACAGTAAAAAGCAGTTTCCATAAACAGCTCCTATGACATGTCTCCTATGTATTGAGTGATGTGATTTGGATAGAATGCATCATGTGAGTTGAGTAGCATGCCACAATATTAACAATGACCTTTTTCACAGCATTATGCACCAGAGACTATTCTCTGACCACATTCTGTCCTCATTGTCAGACCAGAACATTCAAGATACTGATTTATTTACAAGATAATTACGCAGAAGCAGAAAAACACAGAGACCCAAACAGTATAATACTTGAGTTACTCAATGTATAAATTATTTCAAAACAATATAAAGTCCCAAATATTCAGTAGTTCCTTTCAATACATTCCGAATTAATTCTCTAAGGGATCATTATATGGCAAAGATGACTTGGAGCCCCTGTTGGCCAGCCCCACGGTGTGAGGTAGTGCAAAGTAGGGAAATAAAGTCCTTGGTAAAACTTTTTTCAGACCTAAGATGAAAAGGGTTCTTTATCAATAGTTGGGCAATCGGGACAGTTAATCATTTCTACTGCTGAAGTGGATAAGCTTCGAATAGTACTCTCTTCTGACTATTTGGTGGTTTAATTTGCTTTTGGTGGCAAAAACACAAAGGCAGAATATTATCTGAATGGCGGCTGATTAGGAAAAGGGGAGGTGCAGCGAGACCTGGGTGTCATGGTACATCAGTCATTGAAAGTTGGCATGCAGGTGCAGCAGGCGGTGAAGGAGGCAAATGGTATGTTGGCCTTCATAGCTAGGGGATTTGAGTATAGGAGCAGGGAGGTCTTACTGCAGTTGTACAGGGCCTTAGTGAGGCCTCAACTGGAATATTGTGTTCAGTTTTGGTCTCCTAATCTGAGGAAGGACGTTCTTGCTATTGAGGGAGTGCAGCGAAGGTTCACCAGACTGATTCCCGGGATGGCAGGACTGACATATGAGGAGAGACTAGATCGACTGGGCGTATATTCACTGGCGTTTAGAAGGATGAGAGGGGATCTCATAGAAACATATAAAATTCTGACGGGACTGGACAGATTAGATGCAGGAAGAATGTTCCCGATGTTGGGGAAGTCCAGAACCAGGGGACACAGTCTAAGGATAAGGGGTAAGCCATTTAGGACTGAGATGGGGAGAAACTTTTTCACTCAGAGTTGTTAACCTTTGGAATTCTTCTACCGCAGAGAGTTGTTGATGTCAGTTCATTGTATATTTTCAATCGGGAGTTAGATATGGCCCTAACGGCTAAAGGAATCAAGGGGTATGGAGAGAAAGCAGGAAAGGGGTACTGAGGTGAATGATCAGCCATGATCTTATTGAATGGGTGCAGGCTCGAAGGGCCAAATGGCCTATTCCTGCACCTATTTTCTATGTTTCTATGTTTGACAGAAACCTGTTGGAGAAACCATCTTTAATGTCTGATGGATTGTGGCTGGAGCTGATAAAAATATCCACTATCCTTCAAAGGCTCAATAATTGAAAAAAGCATCCACCCCTCCAAACAAAGTGGTTGCTTTTATTACAAAACACCAGCTTGCTCTCATCTAGCCAGTTTTCTTCAGGGCTACTGCTACAATAGAGACATTATCACTGGGTGGGGTGGGGCGGGAGGGTGGTTAGCAGGGGCTAAAGCCATTTACGCTGGATTTTTCCTTGTTCTTGAAGTCCCAGTGTTGCCCGGGGGGGGGGGGGGGGGCGATGGCGTTTTTGTGCTGCTCCCCCCTTTGGAAGTAATGCCAGAGAAAGAGGCAGGCTGGTATCCATGTATCAGCCAGCCACCAACCAAGTGACTGCCACAAGGAAAGCAACCTTCCTAGAAATAGTAAATCCATGTTGGTTTTATACTAGGGTGTCATCTGTGGCTCAGTGGGTAGCACACTCGCCGCTGAGTTAGAAGGTTGTGGGTTCAAGTCCCACTCCAGGGACTTGAACACAAAAATCTAGGCTGACATTCCAGTGCAGTGCTGAAAGAGTGCTGCATTGTTGGAGGTGCTGTCTTTCGGATGCTCACAGTGGATGTAAGAGATCCCATGGCACTATTTTGAAGAGCAGGGGAGTTATCCCCCAGTGAACTGGTCAATATTTATCCCTCAATCAACATAACAAAAACAGATTATCTGGTCATTATCACATTGCTATTTGTGGGAGTTTGCTTGTGTGCAAATTGGCTGCGGCGTTTCCCACATTACAACAGTGACTACACTCCAAAAGTACTTAATAGGCTGTAAAGCGCTTTGAGATATCTGGTGGTCATGAAAGGTGCTATATAAATCCAAGTCTTTCAAGACTTTCTTTACTTTGACAGGACTAGTGGACACTGGGTCCCAGCAGCTGGCAAATGCTGTAATGTCCTCTTTGCCCAACTATCAGGTGACCCAGCTCCATTGATACTGCAAGGGTACCGACCCATTTTATTTAAAAAGAAAAAGCCCATCCTGGGGATTCCAAAGGGATCAGGGGTGTAATCAGCCAGTGAACAGGAAGTCCTGCTTCGTCTTTTTGGCAAAACAGGATTTCGGGTTTCCGGGGCTCTTGTCTCTTACAAACTAATTATTTGGCTACCTCAGACTATAACAAAAGACCTTTTCTAAATATACAGCTAACTTAAGTCAGACTTTAAATCACATTATCTAGTTTAATGAAGACATTATCCAAAAAAAGATTGAATACAAAAACCTTTCTGTTTGAGGCATAATGGAGCTTTGTTTTTGTCACAAACAAGCAGTAATTCAGAGCACACAAAGAAACAAAATCTGCACATTTGCAAAGTACCAATTTTAAAACTTCAGCCCCTCCGCTTCTTGCAGCTTCTAGTCGAAGTAAAACACACCACTGCAAAGGTGATTTAATAATCAAATAGTGAGCAATACCTTCTAAAAAAATTACCTTGCATGAGTGTGTATCCATATTAAATGTTACAATGATTTCATCTGTGACCTCTCGTCCTGATCTCTGAACCAAGTATTCGGCCAAGCGAATAGATAGGTAGGACTTGCCAGTCCCACTGGGGCCTGACAAGATAAGCCTTCGATGTTTGAGCAGAAGACTGATGTAATGCTGCATCATTGGTTTGGGAATTAAGGTTTCAAAAACCAAACTGTCTACACTTTTCTCTTGTAATCCTGAAAATAAATCACTTTGGTTAATTCTCCATTTTCAAAATTGTTCAACGCATGCTTACTTATATCACTTTAGTAAAATTGTAAATTAGGCTATACCTGCGAGCAGTACACTGTATTGACCTGTGTGTTTCCATGTTACAAGCTTCCTATGGGAGTAAAAGCTAGGTTTTCCTCTGCACTTACCCATTAGAAATTTTCTGAAAGATGTTACAAGTCCGATGCAACCTGGTTCCAAAATTTGCAATACATGGTTTAAATAAATCACATTATGTTGTGCATCATGGGAGAGATTTTCCTCGGAGAGCACAGCGGCAGCACAATTAGAAGTGCACACGTGTATCTTGCATCACGGGCGTGGGGGAAGAGAGCCCCTTGGTATTTTCCAAGGTCCTCATTTAAATTATTATGCAGCGCTCCGGACATTGATTGTGTCATGTGCTGGAAGGGGAGCGGGGAGGGGGAGAATATCCAGAGCAACAGCATAAAAGATCAGATGTTGTGTCTTAAAAGAGGCACATGCACTCACCATGGCGGTGAAATTCACTGTTTGCCAATTGCTTTTTGCTAGATCATTGAACACATTCTAGGGGATTCCAAGGGTCTGCAGAGGAAGGGGGACTGCTCCAGTTTTCATGTAGAGCCATTGAGGGAATACTTGGAGAGGTAAATCAGAGGAGGGTTGCAATCTCTGGGTTGCGAGGGTACCATCCTCCAAACAGAGCTGTGTAGACCGTGTAGGAAGAGATGGCGGAGCAGGTCGACACAATGAGCTATAAATTGCGGTCAGAGGCGTGCCTCCGACCCGCGAAGCCATTACAAAAGTACCTCTTGGCGTCCAGACTGCGAAACGTTGTGGTCTCAGGCCTCGAGATGGAGGGCAACATATTGGCCTACGGATCCCAGGGACGCAGGAGGTTCGGAAGCGAACCTGGGATCACGTGGGCCCGATCCTCCAATCAACAAGCAGAATTCCATTTCAATCATTTACGAAGGGAATCCGCTAATGATGTGCAATGGAATCGACAAATCTAATAATTATACAATGTATAGAATTGGAATTTTATTCATAAGTACCTTCATTGCACCTATCTCAATAAAAATTAAATTTTTTTGATAATTTTATACATCATTAAAACTGTAATCCAGGCCAATATTTGCATAAACTTGTTTAATAGAGTGTATGTGCATAATTCTGGATATGAAAATGTTTAATTTTAGCTTTGGATAACGCTGATGCAAACAGCCTCTGTCTCTGCTTGAATCAACTGTAAAGTTAACATGGGCAATTGCTGGCCAATCTCTGAGCAAGTAGCCCAACTATGCGCCAGGGATTGCTTTTTCGGGGCCCCCGCAGATGGCCCTTCAACGTATAAAGTGACAGGCCACAGGTTCCATATTTTGTGCATGCAGAAATCTAGAACTTGTGGGGCATTTCAAAGGGAATACGATGGTGTACTCAGAGTAGATCGTCAGCGATTCTGCAATTTCAGGATCAGTTGTGCAAGAAATTTTACCATGGCAAGATTTGCATGCCTGACTGCAAGAGGTTACGCAGTTCCAAGACCGTCTTCCCCGCTGAAGCAAAGCTCCTTGGACCTGCCCTTGGTAGGAGCAGTTCTGCTGAGCACTTCTCCAATATAGTCATACCTGCCTCTGCTCATGCCCATATAAGCTGCATGTAAGAATGCCCATCCAATGTAGTGAAGAGTCGCTTCTATACAGAGGACAACTCTCCTGAACAGTAGGAGCAGAAAACAAAAAAAGAGAAAAATCAGCATTGAGCAAGAGTCCTAGCCTAAAAAAACAAAGGAATGTAAATAACACCTGAAAGAACTAACCCCGAAGCCCCAAAGCAATGTCAACCTTCCAGCCATTTGCAATATTAATGGACATGACTGCTTTAACAGCTTTTCTTCTTGGCCCAAGAAGTCAGCTTCCAATTGTATGCAGGTGCATGCTAGAGGAATGAATGAATGGGAAATATAGGCTCAGAAAACTAATTCTAATTTACATGCGTTTGGAACCTTTGACAGCGTTCATGCAGACGAGTAGTACGAGCTTTCCCTGCCTCTGGTGCTGTCTAGTCAGAAAATGCTGAGCAGTGGGGCACCCCCGTTTTTGGCGCTATAATAAGGCACCTAATTTTCCAACCATGTGCTTGCATCACTCATGCATCAGATTGGAAAACTTTCCCTTACAATGTTACATTACAGGACCACCCACTTCATTGCTTCTTCTCCTCTTCTGAGGCAGGCCCTCGGAGTCGAGGATGACTTCCTTCCACACTAAAATGAGTTCTCAGGTGGCTGATGAGTCCAATGTGGGACCTACACTCTCACAGATGGGGCAGGCGGTGATTGAAGGGACGGATGGGTGGGGTGATTGGGTTGTCGTACACTCCTTCCGCTGTTTGCACTTGGCCTCCAATTGCTCCCGGCGAAGAGACTCGGTGCCTTCCTGGATGCTTCTCCTCCACTTTGAACGATCTTTGGCCAGGGATTCCCAGGTGTCAGTGAGGATGTTGCACTATTTCAAGGAGGCTTCGTGGGTATCCTTGAAGTGTTTCCTCTGCCCATCAGCGGCTCGCTTGCCGTGTCGGAGCTCCAAGCAGAGTGCTTGTTTTGGGAGTCTAGTATCGGGCATGCTGATGATATGACCCGTCCATTGGAGGTGATCGAGCGTGGTCAATGCTCCGATGCTGGGGATATTGGCCTGAGCGAGAACACGGACGTTGGTGCTCCTATCCTGCCAATGGATTTGCAGGATCTTGTGGAGGCAGCGTTGGTGGTACTTCTCCAGTGCTTTGAGGTGCCTGCTGTAAATAGTCCATGTCTCCGAAACATAAGGAGGGCGGGTATCACTACTACTCTATAGACCATAAGCTTGGTTCCGGGTTTGAGGTCCTGGTCTTCAAACACTTTCTTCCTCAGGCAACCGAAGGTTGCACTGGCACACTGGAGGCAGCGTTGGACCTTGTTGTCGGTGTCTGCCCTTGTTGACAGTAGGCTCCTGAAGTATGGAAAATGGTCCACATTGTCCAAGGCCTCGTCGTGGATTTTGATAAATGGGGGACAGGACTGTGTGCTGGGGACAGGTTGGTCGAGGACCTTTGTCTTACGGATGTTTAGTGTAAGGCCCATGCTCTCATACGCTTCGGTGACGGTGTTGACGATGATTTGGAGTTCGGTCTCCTTGTGCGCGCAGAAGCAAGCGTCATCTGCATACTGTAATTCAATGACAGAGGATGGGACGACCTTGGATCTCGACTGGAGGCGATGTAGGTTGAAAAGTTTCCCGTTTGTTCTTTAGATTAGCTCCACTCCAACGGGGAGCTTACTGAGGGTGAGATGGAGAATTGCAGCAAGAAAGATTGAGAAGAGCGTTGGTGCAATGATGCAGCCTTGCTGGACAGTGGTCCGTACGTGAATTGGGTCTGTGGTGGATCCGTTTGTCTGGATCACAGCTTGCATGTTATCATGGAGCAGGCGGAGGATGGTGACAAACCTTTGAGGACAGCCGAATTTGAGGACACTCCATAATCCCTCACGGTTGACAGTGTCGAAGGTCCTTGTGTGGTCAAAGAAGGCCATGTGCCGGGGTTGGTGCTGTTCCCTGCATTTCTCGTGAATGTGACGCACAGTGAAGCTCATGTCCATTGTGCCCCTTAGTGGGTGGAATCTGCATTGCGACTCTGGGAGGAGCTCTTCAGCCACATAGAGAAGGCGATTGAGGAGGATTCTTGTGATTACTTTCCCTGTGGCAGACAGCAGGGAAACTTCTCTGTAATTTCCGCAATTGGACTAGTCACCTTTTTTTGAAGATGGTCACGATTATGGCTGAGATCCCCTGGCATGCTCTCCTCCTTCCAAATAGGAGAAATGAGTTCATGCATTTGTGCCAATAATGCTTCTCCGCCATGCTTTAGTGCTTCGGCGGGGATTCTGTCTGCTCCCGAGACCTTGTTGTTCTTCATAGAAACATAGAAACATAGAAAATAGGTGCAGGAGTAGGCCATTCGGCCCTTCTAGCCTGCACCGCCATTCAATGAGTTCATGGCTGAACATGCAACTTCAGTACCCCATTCCTGCTTTCTCGCCATACCCCTTGATCCCCCTAGTAGTAAGGACTTCATCTAACTCCTTTTTGAATATATTTAGTGAATTGGCCTCAACAACTTTCTGTGGTGGAGAATTCCACAGGTTCACCACTCTCTGGGTGAAGAAGTTTCTCCTCATCTTGGTTCTAAATGGCTTACTCCTTATCCTTAGACTGTGACCCCTGGTTCTGGACTTCCCCAACATTGGGAACATTCTTCCTGCATCTAACCTGTCTAAACCCATCAGAATTTTAAACATTTTTATGAGGTCCCCTCTCATTCTTCTGAACTCCAGTGAATACAAGCCCAGTTGATCCAGTCTTTCTTGATAGGTCAGTCCCGCCATCCCGGGAATCAGTCTGGTGAACCTTCGCTGCACTCCCTCAATAGCAAGAATGTCCTTCCTCAGGTTAGGAGATCAAAACTGTACACAATACTCCAGGTGTGGCCTCACCAAGGCCCTGTGCAACTGTAGCAACACCTCCCTGCCCCTGTACTCAAATCCCCTCGCTATGAAGGCCAACATGCCATTTGCTTTCTTAACTGCCTGCTGTACCTGCATGCCAACCTCAGTTGTTGGATGGCTTTTTCTATCTCATGCTGGGCTGGGGTTGTGCTGAGATGATGGTGGATAGCATGCTGTGGGATGGAGTCGAGGACACTCACGTCGAAGACAGAGTCTCGGTTAAGGGGATCTTCGAAGTGCTCCTTCCAGCATGCACTGACTGCCTCTCTGTCTTTTCGCTCTTGGCCCGCAGTGCAGTAGGGCCTTGAGTGCTTGGGCCGTAGGTGGTTTTGACTGCACGAAAGAATCTACGGACGCCCATTTTACATCCGCAAGATTTTACACTCCCTTAATGAATAACAGCTCCTGCTCCAAAATTAGCTATTAATCCCAGTTTTTGGACTCTTATCAAATTCTACCACATGGTTGTTCTGGCAGATCTCAGGCAAGGTGCACTGATAAACCAATTGCCTCGACAGAAATTATATGGGAATGTTATAATCTCAGATGCACTGCACCCAAGGACATGTAGTGTGTGACCTTGGGTGCTGAGTCGAGGCTAAAGTAGCCACATACCAACCACATATTTTCTGCCTCTGTTCTCATTGGTTTCTAGTTTCTCATTCATTAAAAAGGAATGTTGGATGTTTATGCCATGTCGCATATGCATATAGGTAAATATGCCCATGGAAGCAGGGCAGCTCCTTTTATATTGTTAGATATTACTGCACCAGGTCTTAGCATAAATAAACAGCAGCTCCTCTATACATACATTCAAAGACACATTTTGTTTGACTCCAAAAACCAAGACAGTGCAGCAACAATCATGAACTGGTCATGAATTAACAGTAAGCATAGCTGAATACAAAAAGAGAGACGTTTAGGCTAAATGTTTGCAGATTCCGTAATATTTCTTTTATTCACTGACCTTTCAAAGTTACGGAAAAGCTAGTGGCTTCTTTTCCCATATATCTATAGGGCAGCAGGTCCGGTGCATCAGTTCCAAATACTCGTTTTACATGGTCGACACTATAGCTGTAGATAGCATCTGTGCTCAACCCAAGACAAGAAACTGGGTCCACCTTCGTAATGTAGTCCTAAGAGAAAGGTACAGCTAGGTAAATTGGTGACAGGTTTCATTGAACTTTTTGGTTAACTTATGTTAAATTCTAAGGACATCCATTTTGCTGCATATAATAATTATATTATACATAATTAACAACCATTATTGAACCCTAATTTAATTTTGAGAAGAAGTTTTCTAATGCAATGTGTACACTTTTACTCAGTTCTCTATGTCATTTGTTTGGCCATTTTGCATTTTTGTAAAGCAAGATCAAGTACTTTTAAAGAAGGTGGAGTAAGAGAGAGGCCTGGGCTGTATGTACACAAATCTTTGAAGGTGGCAGGACAAGTTGAGAAGGTTGTTAAAAAGTTTATGGGATTCTTGGCTTTATTAATAGAGGCAGAGAGTACAAAAGCAAGGAAGTTATGCGAAAGCTTTACAAAATATTCGGCCTCAGCTGGTGTTTAGTGTTCATTTCTGGGCACCACACTTTAAGAAGGATGTCAAAGTCTTGGAGTGGGTGCAGAAGAGATCTACTAGATTGGGACCAGTGATGAGGGACTTTAGTTATGTGGATAGACTGGAGAAGCTGGGGTTGTTCTCCTTAAGAGGAAATTCCATATAGGTCTTCAAAATTATGATTGAGTAAATAAGGAGAAACTGTTTTCAGTGACAGAAGGGTCAGTCACCGGAGGACACAGATTTAAGGTGGTGGTAAAAGAACCATAGGTGATATGAGGTCACTTTTTTTAAAATAGCGAGCTGTTGTGATCTAGAATGCACTGCCTGAAAGGGTGGCGTTAGAAGCAGATTCAGTGGTAACATTCAAAAGAGAATTAGATACATACTTGAAGGGAAAACATTTACAGGGCTATGGGAAAGAGCAGGTGGCTCAAGAGCCGCCACAAGCATGATGGGCCAAATGGCTTCCTTCTGTATTGTATCATTCTATGTCTAAGGGTTTTAAGCATCTGTGGTACAACATAAGAATTATCTACTTATAGGCCCAAGTTTTGAGCCGCGCCTAGAACGGTGCAGCCCCGACCTGGACGCCCGTTTTTCGCGCCACAAAGTGCGCCTAAAAAAAACTTCCAGATTCTCCAGCTCCCTGCAGGTTGTTTGCAGCTCGGCGGAGTGCAGCAGGAGCTGTAGGGGGCGGAGCTAGGTCCCTGCGCTGAAAACAGTGCCGGGACCTCTGCACATGCGTGCTACAGTGGGCGTGCATGTGCAGTAGCTCCAGGCGCCCAAAACTGTGTGGGAGGGGCCGAAGCACGCAGCCCCTAGCCCTGGCCGAATGGCCTCACTGGGGCTGCGTGAATAAGGCTCCTCCCACGGCCAGCTCCTGCTTCCTCCTGACCTGACTCGACTCCCGCTTCCCGCCCCCCCGCCCGGACCCAACTCCCGCTTTCCCCCCCCCCCCCAGGACCGGACCCGACCTCGACCAGACTCCCGCTTCCCCCCCAACCCCCCCGCCCCCGGACCTGACCCGACCCGACCCGACTCCCACTTCCCCCTTCACTGCCCCCCCCCCCCACCCCCGCCTCCGGACCGGACCCGACTCCCGTTTCCCCCCGACCGGACCCGACCTGGCCTCCCTCTCCCTCCCTCCCCCCGACCCGAACTGACCTCCCTCCCACCACCTCCCCGACCCGCGCTCCCCCGACCCGACCTGACCCAATGCCACCTACCTGTAAATCTGGTGCTGGAGAAGGGCCCTGCCCGATGTCTTAGGCCCTGCCCGAAGTCTCGGGCCCGGCCCGTTCAGCCTCCCTCCCCCTTCTCCTCCCCCCCCAGCTCCTTTCCCCCCCACTTCCCTTCTCCTCCTCCCCTTCTCCCCCCTCCCCCTTCTCCCCATTCCTTCCCCTTCCCTCCCTCTGCTCTCCCCCTCTCTCCCTCTACGTCAGAAACACAGATACTGACAGACAGAGAATGAAAGACACACACACACAGACAGACAGAGAGATAGAGACACTGACAGAGACACACTGAGGGGGGGCAAGCCAGCACGCTGTTGGAGGGCTCCCGGTGCTGCAGTCGGTAAGTAGAAAATGTTTTATATATTGATTTAAAAAAGAAATTATTTCTTATTCAATTTTTTTGATTGATTTATTGGTTGATTTATTGATGTTTTTATCATTTATTATTGATGATGGCTCTTTATTTGTAAAACTGAAGTGTTTAATGTTTGTAAACTTCCCTTTAAACCGCCCCCCCCCCCCCCATTCCCTATGCCTGATTTGTAACCTACGCCTGATTTTCTAAAGTGTAGACAAGGTTTTTTCGAGCGTACAAAAATCTTCACTTACTCCATTCTAAGTTAGTTTGGAGTAAGTTTTCACTGACGAAACTTTGAAAACAGACGCAAGTGGCCGGACACGCCTCCTTTTGAAAAAAAAATTCTGTTCCAAAGTGAAACTGTTCTAACTGACTAGAACTGGAGCAAACTAAATGGCGAGAATTCCGATTTCTAAGATATTCCGTTCTACACCAGTTGCTCCTAAAAATCAGGAGCAAATCATGTCAAAACTTGGGGCCACTATGACTGAAAGATAAAATAGAAAATATTTTTTGAAACAATAATCCAAGAAGAACCCAGACATAAAAATTCATCATGTGCCCCTTGAATACAATTCACACTGCCAGTTGTATTTTGCTATGTCCTATTTTTCCCAAATCACAAGTATTTATGGATTGTTTTTTTAAAAAAAAGTATTGGGTGGTTCAATTTAAGAATGAGCAATGTTCATGAAAAAGGAGAAACTAAGTATGTAATGCTGTTCATTCAGTATGAATAGTAAGCTGTCTATTAAATTTATTTTATGTTTGTGCTCAGAGTAATCAGATTAAAGTCTCCCAGTAATTTATCTCCTTTTGTCGGAGAATAATCATGGGAGAGGACAGAACCTTGAAGTTTCTGCTGCATTCTTGTGGAAAATGTAGGCTACTGTTTGCGATTACATCGGAAGATTTACTATTTTCAGTTAAATTATAAACATATTCTTTATAACTAAGGGCAACTGTATTGCAATTACATGCAAATAATGGAAATATCATCAGTCCTTTAGCAAAACTGTGTTCAAGTGATGATTATGTCCCTGGTGTCTAGCACTACTATGAGTTTTTAAAAAAAAAAGATATTTTTATTAAAAAGTATTAATTTGATACTGCACAAAATGTAATTTTTTTTTCAGGCCCAAAACCTTGTGTGGCGTGTGTGGGGGGTGGAGTGTGCGTGTGTGTGGGGGGTGGGGTGGAGTGCGTGTGGGGGGGGCGGAGTGCGTGTGGGGGGGCGGATGGAGTGCGTGTGGGGGGGTGGAGTGCGTGTGGGGGGGGGTGGAGTGCGTGTGGGGGGGGGGTGGAGTGCGTGTGGGGAGGGTGGAGTGCGTGTGGGGGGGGCGGAGTGTGTGGGGGGGGCGGAGTGTGTGTGGGGGGGGGCGGAGTGTGTGTGGGGGGGGGCGGAGTGTGTGTGGGGGGGGGTGGAGTGCGTGTGGGGGGGTGGAGTGCGTGTGGGGGGGTGGAGTGCGTGTGGGGGGGTGGAGTGTGTGTGGGGGGGGGCGGAGTGTGTGTGGGGGGAGTGGAGTGTGTGTGGGGGGGGTGGAGTGTGTGTGGGGGGGGTGGAGTGTGTGTGGGGGGGGTGGAGTGTGTGTGGGGGGGGTGGAGTGTGTGTGGGGGGGGTGGAGTGCGTGTGGGGGGGGGTGGAGTGCGTGTGGGGGGGGGTGGAGCGCGTGTGGGGGGGTGGAGTGCGTGTGGGGGGGGTGGAGTGCGTGTGGGGGGGGCGGAGTGTGTGTGGGGGGGGCGGAGTGTGTGTGGGGGGAGTGGAGTGTGTGTGGGGGGGGTGGAGTGTGTGTGAGGGGGGTGGAGTGCGTGTGGGGGGTGTTGGAGTGCGTGTGGGGGGTGTTGGAGTGCGTGTGGGGGGGTGGAGTGCGTGTGGGGGGGTGGAGTGCGTGTGGGGGGTGGTGGAGTGTGTGTGGGGGGGTGGAGTGCGTGTGGGGGGTGTTGGAGTGTGTGTGGGGGGGTGGAGTGCGTGTGGGGGGGTGGAGTGTGTGTGGGGGGGTGGAGTGTGTGTGGGGGGGTGGAGTGCGTGTGGGGGGGTGGAGTGCGTGTGGGGGGTGGTGGAGTGCGTGTGGGGGGTGGTGGAGTGCGTGTGGGGGGTGGTGGAGTGTGTGTGGGGGGGCGTGGAGTGTCTGCATGCAATTGCGCATGTGACAAATCCCGAAGTAACGGTCAGTTTCAAAGGTGGAATGATGGCGACCTGGCAATGACAGCTAAACGCTGCCATTTCGCCATCATCCACACCTCAAATTCCACGCCATTGTTTCTTCCTTCAAATATTTCCTTTCTTTAGGCAAGGAACGCTGCAGCAGACCTCCCAAGACTCGCCGCTGCCCATCTTCTAGAGAGGAGAAAAGCTCTACTAAAAAATGCAAATGATCCTGATTAAGGAAAATCATCACTGTTCAGAATAGCATTCTATGGCTAATAGAACTTGCTTCCAGCCAACGACGCAACAGGATATTTAGGAACACAGAGTACAGCCAGATCCTTCAGCACAGAGTGCACATGTTTTGCAACTGGCCCATAGTGTGGAATATATTGACTGCCAATTTCTTCCTGAACAAGTGAACTCCTTGCTGAGATATGGTTGCATGCAAACCAATTACTGTCCAGTATCTCGCTCAAGTAGCCACTACTCATGAACCTTGATAACAAGTGCCAGCAGGCTCATCATCATAAGCAGTCCCTCGGAATCAAGGAAGACTTGCTTCCACTCTTAACATGAGTTCTTAGTGGCTGTACAGTCCAATACGAGAACCACAGTCTCTGTCACAGGTGGGACAGAGTCATTGAGGGAAGGGGTGGGTGGGACTGGTTTGCCGCATGCACTTTTCGCAGCCTGCGCTTGATTTCTGCATGCTCTCGGCGATGAGACTCAAGGAGCTCAGCGCCCTTCCGAATGTACTTCCTCCACTAAAGGCGGTCTTTGGCCAGGGACTCCCAGGTGTCAGTGGGGATGTTGCACTTAATCAGGGAGGCTTTGAGGGTGTCCTTGTAACGTTTTCGCTGCCCACCTTTGGCTGGTTTGCCTTGAAGGAGTTCAGAGTAGACCCGTCCTCAACAGTGACCGGGTCGGCTGGCCTCCCCATCTCCTTCAGCGACGACTGGACCTCTCCATCTCCACTGATGACCTAGCCTCCTCTCCTCCTCCAGCACGTGGTGAGTACCATGGCTATGACCCCCCTGCCCTCCCACTCTGAGCCAGCAGGCTATTCTATCACTGGTAGTCACCACAGGCAAGCCCAATCTTGTCTTCACCTGATGAAAGGTCATCAACCTGAAATGTTAGCTTTGCTTCTCTCTCCACAGATGCTACCTGACCTGCTGAGTGCTTCCAGCATTTTCTGGTTTCATTCTTGTCTTCTAATGTCGGATGTGCAATTATACTACTTCCAGCTGGTACTACTGGATAATGACTGGAAGCAGGAATCCTGACTGATTCCCCCGCCCGCCCTAGGAGCCTTTTGAAGTAAACTTCAAAAGATCAGCTAACTTAGCAAATGATGGGCAGCAAACCAAGCCAGTCCTCATATCTACAGCTCAGCTATTCACTTGATAAACTCAAGAGTTATAAGGAATAGAGCATGGCATTTAAACACCTCCTAAAAAATATTCTTTGATATATTTGAGTGTGGTAACTTGGTGAAGTTTGATTAATACAACTGAAAATTGGTTTATCACAAAAAACAAGCATTTTTATCAGAGGAATTAGTCACCACCTGTGAATGAGACAATTTTAAATAACTGAAAGTGACTTAAAAACTATACAGAACCATTTTCTAATTATATTGGTGTAGCGCAGTCAGTTTCTTAATTTAAGAGGGAAAATTTGGCATAAGGGGAATATACAAAATGTTTCAAGTTCGTTAACCAGAAAAGCGGTATGGCTGAAATCCTATTTTTCAGTACTCCATAAACTTCACTGTGTTTCAAGGTTTATAGACACATTGGAATGTTATCTTATCTCTCTTGCTTGACCAGATGGAGTTTTCCATTGTCACTATTGACCCCTTGCCCTGTTTACCTGCCCCTCTGGGTTTCCTGTGATGGGACCTCCTGTAATTAACCACTCAGATATGTTATTTCCTTTATACACCATTATAAAATGGACCACTACAAAGGCCGAGGTTAGCTTGTTTAAATTCCGAGCTGAGGTCCAGTCTTAACCATGGTAATTATAACAAAGTTCGATAGCCCCAATAACCAGAAGGCTGCCAGGTCAACATATTCTAGCAAGATGAGGTCACCCCAGGAAGACCTGCACTTGGTCTGTCAATCCAAGGTATTACTGATAAGGTAACCAATCAGGAGTCGTGGGAGGTTGTATTGGGGAAGCAAATGGTCTTTTGAACTGTGTATAAAAGATGGCTGATTTTGCTGTTCAGTGAGCATTTCCACTCACAGGAGGCTGTGTTGAGAAATTGCTCCCACTTTGTGATTAAAAGATCATTGAACCTTGCCTTCTGTCTCCGTCTATTGACTTCGAGGGTTGCTACATGGATTGGGACGAGTGTCGACCCCTTATATCAGGGGGCCCGCTCGTGGAAAGAGAAGCCTTTCCGCTATCCTCCTACATTTAGTAAATGTTTTAAAAATTATATTCAAAAGCTCTTAAAATGTACCTATTAATGTCCTTGCAATGAAAAAGAGCTTTATTTTAACAGCCTCCTCGAAGGCCTGTAAATGGGCATAATTAGCAGAAACTCCCAATGGTGATTAATTCGATCTGGAGGTGTGGAGAGTTTCGTGGGTGAGATCCAGCTTCTAGCACAATGTTTTTTAAACTAGCGCCAAAGATTGCAGAAACTCGATTTGTGCTGCTTGTTATTTGAGCTTGAAATTTTGCAATCTTTTGCACTGGTTTTGCCGATTTCTGGCAAATTGTGTTGAAAAAAATAGCACATCCTAGGCCTGTATATCTTGCATTTGCCTTGAATAATATATTTCTCAATAACATTTATAATTATATTGGAGTTTTTTACTCAACAAGCCAGTTTTGCAGTTATAATAGAACCATTATGTGAAGCTGCTGGGGATCAACAAAATAAACTACTGACTAGTTTATTGCTTAATTGCTCAGTTTTATTACCTAGTTTGGGAAATCTTCACATGCTATGGAAAATCTTTAAAAATAATTGGAGGATAGAAAATGAGTCTGTGCCAAAAGTAGGCATTAAACTAGGCAATGGAACTAGACAACTGATGGATCATATGGTTTTTCAGCTTCGGACTAAGGTTTGGAATCAGCTGATTGCTGATCAGTTTCACGTACACCTCGTGAAGTAGAAAGGAATTCAAAATAGAATAGTTCAGATTCGGTTACGGAATGTGATCAAGAAAATATACTGGGCGAAAGATTAATAAACTGGTTAATTGCCAGTAGGATTAGAAAAAATTGTATCTCAAAACAACTAATTAGGTAATACAATCATCTTTACAGAACTCCATTCAAATTTCTTTCCCTTACTGTAGCTAAAGATGTAAACAAAAAGCTCCACTGCAGAAGGGAGAGATTGGGAATATTATATAATATCACACGAGCACTGAAGTACCCCACGTATTTAATAACATGCATGGGAAAGGATTTTTTTTCCCATACATTCATGCCACACATGAACAAAATCATTAGAATTGATGATTATTGACCTTAAATTTTGAGTAAACTTCCTGTTTTAGGATGAAACCAATAACCACTCTGCCTTTGCCTCTATCCCAACTATTGGGGGAAAAACTCTGAAATCAGTGTTTTATTTATTGTTAAACTGTACCAAGAAAACACCTGAAATGCATTTCTTGAATTTGATTATTTCATAATTATTTTCATTTATATATGTCCCTCAAAGCTAGAATTCATGGAATCTGAGAAACTTACAGCACAGAAGGATTTTTGGACAGTGAGGGAATCGAGAGATATGGGGATAGAGTAGGAAAGTGGAGTTGAGGTAGAAGATCAGCCATGTTCTCATTGAATGGCGGAGCAGGTTCGAGGGGCCGAATGGCCTACTCCTGCTCCTAATTCTTATGTTCTTAAGGAGGCCATTCGGCCCGTCGTGCATGTGCTGGTTCTTTGAAAGAGCAGTCGTGCTTCGTCCCACCCGCCCCTGCCCCACTGCTTTTTGTCTGTAACCCTGTAAGTTCCTCATTCCCAAGTATCTGTCTGACTCCCTTTTAAAATTATTTATTTATGGAATCAGCTTCCACCACTTCTCAGGTAGGGCGTTCCAGATACTGACAACTCACTGAAAAAAAATCTCATCTCCCCTCTAGATATTTTGCCTATGATTTTAAAGCTATGACCTCTGGTTATTGACCCACTGGCCACAGGGTGTAGTTTTTCTCTATCAACTTTTATCAAGACCTCTCATTATTTTGAAAACCTCTATTAGGTCACCTCTTAGGGCTAAACTTTCCTATCATTTTTGGCGAGTTCTCGGCAATTTTCTCGGCGCTTCAGCTGTTTTTCCGCCCGGCGAAAGTTTCCCCATTTTTTTTTAAGTGGTATCACCCAATTCTGAAAAAGCCCACCGGAACCAAACGGATGTGCTCCGCCGAGAAGATCTCCAGGGCGTTAAGTTTAGACTCAACAGAAGCCCGTCCAGATCGCCCTGTGAAAGCTGCTTAACCAGGGTGGTAGTTGAGTACTCTGCAAAGAAAGGTAAATTAATGATTCTTTATTTAAAAAAATTTTTTAAGTGGCAGTTAGTTGTAAAAGTGTTTTGGGAATGCTTTTTACCTTTTTATTTGTTTATTTATTTTTTTAGTGAGAATTAAAAAAAAGGTTTTTCTCCCTCCCTAGACCCAACCGTAGCCTCAGGCTAAATTTTTTTTTTAAACTTCCGTTTTACTTAGTTTCCCCTTAACCGCCGAGAAAACTGGTGGGAATAAAAGGTGCAAGACCCATTTTCTCGCCGGGCGATTAGTTTTAATATAAAAGTGTAAATTTTCGCCAGCGTTACTTACCAAACGTTAGCGGTTTTTCTGTGCGGGCAATTGGGCGTTGAGGGGCTCTCGGGAAATTACCCCAGGGGAGCGTATCGGCTGCTGGTCGGTGCCCCCGACAGCTTTCCCCGGCGGGAAGCAGTGTGTGTCTGGGCGGCGCACCCGCCCTTAAAGGGGAGGGCGCATTGCCGCGGACGCCATTTTATTGTATTTGTTGGCCGATTGCCCGGTCGGGCCGACAATGGTGCCCATGGGTTCGGTCGGGCTGCCAACAGGCAGGCCGGCACAGCTTCTTGGGTGCCAGGCCGCTGGCCTGGCCGAAACCCTCCCTGGTGGACCAGTGGACCTAACTAAACACCACGCAGAGTTCGCAGCGGCTCTCCCCTTTAACTGAAGGGGAGGGACATTGTGACGTGTCACCATGATGTGGACCTTCGCGTTGGTTGCGCTGATGACTGGGAGGGGTAGCCGCCCCGACCGAAGGCCACTTCTGCCCCGCATCCGCCCAGAACACTGCCCTGCTGGAAAACAAAATTCTAAGACCTGAATTTCTGTCGGATCTAGGCAAAGAAACTTTTAAAAACAGTGAGTGCGCCTGTTTGGGGTGCGGCTCAATTTCGGCTCCTATGCCTCCTAGTTTCTATCTCTTCCTTGAATGCCTTATATTGCGCCATTACTGCTATAGTCTGCAATCGCCTTTTCTAATCTACCAGTGTTCGTTCCCATCTCAAATCACTGAAATTAGCTCTTCCCCAGTTGAGCATTTTTACCTTTCTGGTCTCTTTCCACAATTATTTTATGTTGTGGTCACCATTAAGCTCGATGATCCCCCATTGAAACACACTCCACTTGCCCTACTTCATTTATCAGAACTAGATCCAGCGCTGCTTCCTTCCTTCTTGGACTGGAAGCATATTGATCGAGAAAGTTCTCCTGTACACATCAGAAATTCCTCTCCTTCCCTTAATACATTTTTCCAAAGGGTAATTCAAGTCCCTAATACTACTCTAATTTTGTTTCATGGCTTTGAAATTTGCTCATCTATCTCCTTCTCACCGTTTGAAGCACGCTAAAAACTTCCCAGCTCTGTTCCTCAAGTCAAGCCAAATAGATTGAGTTCTAGACCCATCTAGTATATTCTTTCTATTTAGAACTGTAACATCTTCTTTTAATCAATACGGCAACACCTTCCCCTTTTTTCTTCTCTATCATTCGTGGCTATTTGGTAACCAGCAATATTAAGAACTCTTTCCTGGCCTTGTTTGAGTCACATTTCTGTTAATGCAAACATGTCATAATCCCATGTGGTAACTTGTGCCTGCAGCTCACCAACCTTATTAGTTACACTATGGACATTGACATATATAATTGAATCAGAAGGCAGTGGAAATGGAATGAGATTGTATGTTGAAGAAAAATGACAAGCTTGTCATGAGTAGATTTCCCGGAGGGAATAAGTGGAAAAAGGATGTCAGTAATTTATCTCAGAAATCTAGAGACTGTGAAAGTTCATCCATGCAAATACAGTGATGGGCATCAGCTGGAGAAAATAGAATATATGGGGGAGAAATTGGCCTGCGTCACACCCTTACGGTGAGGTAAATTATGATTTGGGGATGCAGTTTGGGCAGCAATCTCCTCGACCCGATTTCCCCTGTGGAGCTAGCTGCCAAATTGGAAAGCAGCAACTTCAGAATGTCCAGGAACTCCACGGTGTTAAGTGCTTGAATATGCTAAAAAGGGTCCAACCACCTGTTTTAGGACGCACTTCAGTTTCTCCATGTCTACTGTGACCTAACCAGTAGTCATGAAAGGAACTGCTGGAGGCTGCTCAGAAAAAGGCAAGTAATTTTTTTTTCTTTATAACCCATACAGTACTGAGGGCTGCTGCCAGCCTGGGCTTATGGCTCTCCAGTTAGCATCTTCCCCTCCCAGGACCTACTTGTGAGCCAGCTTGGCATTTAGGTCGGCTGACTTTGAGAAGGCCCTGACTGCTGAGCTGCATCGAGAGGCCCGATTGGTGTTAGCAGCTCGCCGGTTTTATGTAAATGAATCTTTCACCGGGTATGACAATTTTCAGAATTGTTCCTAGGTAGAAAAGTTATCATATATAGCAATAAAGCAAACAAACCTTAAATAGTTGGCAGATAACTCCATCTAACATAGTCCAGTCAGTTGTTCCATTTACTTTGGTGGAACCAATGAAAAACTCTTGCTGCTTTGTGGTCTGTTTGGAGAGAGAAAACAATCTGTTGTATCTGGTAGGATCCTGTCTCTCACCGGAATATTTTGAAATATTTTATTCTGTATATACACATATATACATATACACATATATGTATTTGAAAAATGCGTTTGCTTTGTAATTGAAGTTTAAGTAGGTAGAGAACTAAATTTAGAAGTGGATCTTTTCCAGTACTTGAACTCATAAATTTCCTGACAGTTGCAAAAATTGGAAAATCAATCAACCAAACCCTGTGCACTTGGGTTAATTTAAGAAATAGTATTTTTGGAGTTAGGCAATAACATACAAAGCAGGCGTACTATATTGGGAACTGAAGAAAAAGGTGCAATTGTAAGTTAAGCTTTTCAATCAACCAGACCAACTTCAATTCCCAGATCGACTAGAAACACATTATTCCTATTTAAGTAAAATGTTGAAGAAATTGACTGCCTTGCTGAAGAAAGCAGATATATTTTTGTGATAAAACTGGTGCTGTTTTCACCTCAGACTAATATCAGTACAATGTAAGATGCAGGATCAGGCAGTTTTTCAGAATATCTAGAGACTATTTTCCTCAGCTTAACACTTCGCATGCCCAAGTTTTTGGGCAATAGTCAGGGAAAAAGTAGCTACAGCCCATAATATTGAGTCTCCATCTCATTTGTACTTGATGCAAATGATGTGGGAATGATGCCACAATGCTTCCCATATTATTTTCAGCGAGAATCAACATTCAAAAATTACGCTAGAATACTGGGTATCAGAGTAGTTTAGAGGACCTGCAATTCCTGGAAAAGTAGTCTTTTTTTGAGACAGCAGAGATGTATTGCAAGGCTTAGGCCATAGGTTCCTATACCTGGCAGGAGTGAACACACCTCAATTTCACCTCAAGTTAACATTGCTACAGGCTTTTAAGGAGGACCACTGGACAACTTTCTGGTTTCATTTGGAGCAACCACCAAATTCTGCCCCACCCATTACTTAGTCAACATTTTTATAACAGCTTGGGTCAACCAAGTCAAGTGCTTATGAAAAGCATACCACCCGATTTAGGCTGGGTGAGTGGTGGTAATCTAATTATAAGTGTCAGCTGTGGCTTAGTGGGTAGCACACTCGCATCTGAGTCAGAAGGTTGTGGGTTCAAGTCCCACTCCAGGAGCTTGAGCACATAAATCCAGGCTGACAGTCCAGTGCAGTGTTGAGGGAGTGCTGCATTGTGGAAGTTGCTGTCTTTCAGATAAGACATTAAACCAAGGGCCCGTCTGACCTCTCAGGTGGATGTAAAACATCCCATGGCATTATTTCGAAGAAGAGCAGGGGAGATATCCCCGGTGTCCTGGCCAATAAATGGTGCAGGTCTGATGACATCATCGACGACTCGCTTCATATTTAAAGCAGCTTTGCAGTGATCTCACTTGAAGATTGCCAGAGTAGTTTTATATATTTGGAAGGCCAGGCCAGGTCCAAGACCACCCCAACCTCTGTCGTCGAGCATCTGCGCACATACTGAGGCTGAACTCCAGGACATAGTCGACGTATTTACTGAGGCATATGAAAGCATGGGCCTTATGCTAAACATCAGTAAGACAAAGGTGCTCCAACAGCCTGTCCTCATCGCACAGCACTGCCCCCCAGTCATCAAGGTCCACGGCACGGCCCTGGACAACATGGACCACTTCCTTCATCTCGGGAGCCTCCTATCAACAAGAGCAGGCATTGACGACGAGATTCAACACCGCCTCCAGTGCGCCAGTGCAGCCTTCGGCCGCCTGAGGAAAAGAGTGTTTGAAGACCAGGCCCTCAAATCTGCCACCAAGCTCATGGTCTACAGGGCTGTAGTAATACCCGTCCTCCTGTATGGTTCAGAAACATGGACCATGTACAGTAGACATCTCAAGTCACTGGAGAAATACCACCAATGATGTTTCCGCAAGATCCTACAAATCCCCTGGGAGGACAGACGCACCAATGTTAGCGTCCTCGTCCAGGCCAACATCACCAGCATTGAAGCACTGACCAGACTTGATCAGCTCCGCTGGACAGGCCACATAGTTCGCATGCCAGACACGAGACTCCCAAAGCAAGCGCTCTACTCGGAACTCTTTCACGGAAAACAAGCCAAAGGAGGACAGCGGAAATGTTACGACGACACCCTCAAAGCCTCCGAGAAAGTGCAATATCCCCACTGATACCTGGGAGTCCCTGGCCAAAGACCGGTCTAAGTGGAGGAAGTGCATCCGGGAGGTCGCTGAGCACCTCAAGTCTCGTCGTCGAGAGCATGCAGAAATCAAGCGCAGGCAGCGGAAAGAGCGTGCGGCAAACCAGTCCCACCCACCCCTTCCCTCAACGACTATCTGTCCCACCTGTGACAGAGACTGTGATTCTCATATTAGACTGTGCAGAAACTTAAGAGCTGATGCTAAGAGTAGAAGCAAGTCTTCCTCGATCCCGAGGGACTGCCTATGATGATGATACATTTGGAAGGATGGACAGCCAAAGGCAAAGGGCTGCCCCATGCTTCTCTGATTCATCTCTGCATACTCTGTTGGAGGCTGTCGGAGCAAACAAGGAGATCCTCTTTCCTGCTGCTAGGTAAAGGAGACCTTCACAAGAAACAAAAAGAACCTGACTGGTTGTCGCCAAGGGCGTCAGCAGCAGGGATGTGGTGAGGAGGACCTGGATAGAGTGCAGGAAGCGCTTCAATTATCTCATGTCAGGAAAGGTGAGTGCAACGCCACACTCTCCCTCATCCTGAAGTGCCAGTCACCACATCCCCATCAGTAACCTTCCCAAGCATACTCCTGCACATCATTCGTCATACCAACCTACCTTCCAGGTCCACCCATCCCTCTCTCTCTATCTATCTACATACTCACATCCCCATCTGACTAACCACCCCTCACACTCATCCTAATGCAATCAAAGCAAGTAACACCACAGAAGGAGGCCATCTGGCATTGGCACCCCACTCCCTCACAGTCACCCTCTACAGATATAACCCATCCATTCCTTACACTCATTCCATCACTCTCAGTCAAATTTCTCTTCTTTCCCTCATTGCAGGAGAAGAGAGTCCACAACAGAGAGAGAGGGAGAGAACCGGAGGTGGCCCTCCAATAAAGTAATCGCACATCTTATAGCAGCAGAGGCAGCGGCTATGGAAATTTCAGTAGCTCGAGAGACGCTGGTGGTGGAAGGTGGAGAGAGGGGGTCATCCCAGCAACCTGGTGACAGGATCATATCTCAAAGTTACATGGCATATGGTGACTGATGTTAGCAGCCAATGAAATGTCATCATGTGCATAATGGTAAAATTACCCATTCTTATCATAATATTTCTAATTCATCTCTTTACTCTCCCACAGGTCCCACAACTATCCCCCACCCACTGTCCAGCTGGGGGAGGAAGACGACTCCTCAAAGGAGCCTCCAACCTCTGAGGCTGCACCATTACCAGACCCAAGCATAGCCAGCACAAGCGCGGTTACTCACACGTCGGTGGGTCCTTTGCGCCAGTGAGTAACTGCTCTGGTACTGGAGTAGAGTGGTCACCCGGTGTCTCACAATTCACAAGTGAGAAAGAGCAGGTGGAGTGAACATGGACAGCAATGGAGATTCCTCACCAGAGGGCGCAGGACGCTCTAAGCTCTGCTGAGCTGCAGGCGGATGCTAAGCCTCGGGGACCATCGAGAAAAACAGTGATCTTGGAGGGGCAGCAACAATTGCATGAGGGTCTGGCATCTTTTACAGCCACGATGTCTGCAAATGTTCAGAGAATGGAGGAGTCCATCTCCAACATGAGCACCACCATGTCGCAGGCGATAGCGGCGATGTACTCCTCCATGGAAAGGATGACCACCTGTACAGAGCAGTAAATGCGGCAGTCACATGAGCACATGCTAGTTATGGACAACAGATGGCAGGTGCTCATAGACCTCCTCTCTTGGAGGGATGTAACCGTTGACTTGGGCCTTCATCGTCCCACTGCTGTGCAGCAAGGTGCTCACCAGCTCCTTGCTAGCAGGGAAGTGCGGTGACCCGTGAGAGGGATGATGGCACGAGAGGACATGGAAGTGGGGGCTCTTCTCAAAGCGCAAGTTAAGTAAATCTGGTCATAATGAGGCCATCCCGGGCAGCAATGTGTGCTGCTGCTGGTGCCATCTGCATCTCGGGTTCCTCGTCCTCCTGTTCGTCGTCCTCCTCTGTGCTCTGCAACTTGCTCCTCCTGCAGCTCCAATCCTCGCTGCTGCAGTTTGTTGTGCAGTGCGTAGCAGACGGCGATGATTCTGGAAACCTTGGCTGGTGCATACTGAAGGGCTCCTCCAGATCGGTCAAGGCATCTGAAGCGCATCTTCTGCATGCCAATTGCTTGTTCTATGACACTTCTGATATGGCTCTCATTATCATGCTTCTCGGCCTCATTACTTGGCCTCCTCAGGGGCGTCATGAACCATGTCTTCAGTGGATAGCCTTTGTCCCCAAGCAGCCAGCTAGTAAGTTTGTTTGAAGGTGCGAAGTGCTGAGGGAGGGTGAACTGGTGCAGCACGAAAGAGTCATGGCAACTGCCAGGGAATCTGGCGCACACATGCATAAGCATCTTTTTTGGTTGCAGACAAGCTGCACATTGAGGGAGTGGAAGGCTTTGTGGTTCACAAACACTATGGGTGATGATGGGGAGCCTTCATGGCCATATGTGTGCAGTCGATGACACCCTGCACCTGTGGGAAGCTAGCCAAAGCTGCAAAGCCGAGCGCACACTCAGTAATACTGGTTTCATCAGTGGCAACCTTGATATAATTGGCTGACTTGTGAAACATGGAATTGGTCACCTGGATGTTACATCTGTGGGCGGTCGACTGAGATCTCGCAAATGTCTGCTGCAGATCCCTGGAAGTAGCCTGAGGCAAAGAAGTTTAGGGTGGTGACTTTCACAGTTACTGGTAAGGAGAGGCCACCAAGATCTCTGGGCAGCAGGTCTTGTTCCAACAAGCTCCAAATGTCTGCGACAACCTGGCGCAGCCTCCTGAAGCACTGCTGCTCAGTCTTGTTGAGGAAGCTCATTCTCTGCCTGTGTTAGGGGTATCGCTTCTGGCATGGTGCAGCCTGAACTGACCCCCTCTCTCCTGTGGAGCATCAGGTCATTGAGGAGAAGGTTGGTGTTGTGATTCCTGGTCCTGCTGGTGTGGCTGGTGGTGGTGCTCACCTTGGTCTGATTCGGAGGATCAAGGTGAGACAGTATAAGCGGCACGTGGCATGCTGATGTCATAGATGGCAGGTCAAGTAGCGATCAGAGGGCCAATCCCTCAATGTTCTAATACTGACTATCAATGTGCTGAGAGTGGCTTTCGAGGTTGGAGAAATGACCTGCAAGCTCCAGAATCCTAAATCTGTGCATCAAATGGAGTCAGCAAGAACCTTTCCCTTCGGCAACGAGTGAGGTGCAAGGTATGTGTATTTATGTGGTATTCCCAGCTGTCAATTAATGCCCTTGCACAATGGCCACTGAGTTTCCACCTCCCCTTCACAGCCGAGGTTCCCGAGCTGCGTGCTTCTTGTGTTCATGTCATTAAATTCAAAAGCTGCAGTTAAAAACCCTCTTAAGTGTCTGATAACAAGCAGTTAAATGAGTTGTGTAGATCGCCCGCCTCTACCGATCGGGTCCGTGGCAGTTGGGGAACTTTCTCAAGTTAAAGGAGCGAGGAGGCAGGATGACGGTAGGTTCCCGATGCGCTGCCTATTCTCTGACATTCTTACAGCCAGTCCAAGCTCCAAACCCACACACAGCAACGGGAAAATCCCGCCCATTGTCTTACTTTGTAATAATCTCACATGGGGTGTGTCAACTACATAACTTGTTCAATAAGTTCTTATTAGTTTTATTCTGGTAAATCTGTGCCAGGCTGTTTCACCTTTCACTTTTTGTTGGAATGAGGTAAAACTGCAACAAGGCTTCTTGCCTGATTAGCCGGAAAAAAAAGTTTGTGTGTTGCTTTAACCCAATTAAGTTTTCTATTTTAGTGTGGCTAGTCCAATGTGAAAATGATACAAGTGTAGATCAAAATAAGCAAATCAAAATATTTTCTTAATAATGAGAAACTAGGAACTGTGCAGGAACAAAGGGATTTGGGTGTCCATGTACACCAATCATTAAAAGCCAATGCACAGGTACAAAAAATAATCAGAAAGGATAATGGAATGTTGGCTGTTATCTCACAGGGCTGTAATACAAAATGGAGGAAGCTATGCTTCAGTTGTACAGACCTTCGCTCACACCCCACTTGGAATACTCGTTCAATGTTGGTAACAGCACCTCAGGAAGAATATTTTGGCATTATAGTGTAGATTCACCAGAATTATATCAGGGCTTAAAAGGATTACATGATGATGACAGGTTGTATAAACTTGGCTTACTCTGTCTCTCCCCATAGTCCCTTCTTAATCTTCTCTAGCAATGCTCATCTCCATTACTCCTGCCAGCAAATTTAGCTCTTGTTCGAACAGCTAATCAATCAGCTAATCTACTGCCTTTCCCATGTACCTGCCTCCAACTGCAGCCACTGAAACCGCCAGAGATCCAAGAGATGCCAGCAACCTTCTCTCATCTAAAGAGGTGAGTACCAAAGGCATTAAATAGGTAAGTCCTGCATTGCAAGCACTTTAAGACCAGAGACAGTTGATGGGATCACTGCAGGTGAGTTGAGTGCATATTACTGATTGATTGTCATTTGGGGGGACAATAGTTCCCATCAGGGAGCTCTTTTTCCAGCTCTGTTGAATCTGCGGCCAGGCGTGGTGGGAAAATTATGAGCTGATCAGATCAGATCAGCCTACTGTTCAGCTACTGTACTGCCAGCTAATCTTGCTGGCGGAAGGACCATAGTTTAAAAAAAAACAATTCTGCTACTCCTAATTCCCATTGATCTCCCATTATACATCAAAATCCTTGTGGATAATGGACAATACAGAAAAGATGATCGAGGTTTTGCTTTAAATAACACATTAAAATAGAAACATGGGTCAATTACTTTTTTGTCCATTCCTTTTCTTTTTCTGCCAATATTTTCCCCTATTGCACCCCCCCCCCCTCTCGTTGTCTGACGATATTAACTGGGATACAGTTCCCCAGACGCTGGTCACCCTACGCTACATCACCCAAGTGGCAATACGTCAAGTGGGAGCTAAGATCATAGGGTAATTTTTCCCAATCTTCCCCCAGCACCAGCATGCATGGAAATATTGCCATGGCGATTTTCTGATTTTTATGATACATGGCGAGCATTGGAAAACTATTTGAGCACAGGGGTCACGACAGCTGAGCCAGATTCATCTGACATCAAAATGTGTGCACTTGCTGATAGCAATTGGGAGCAGGAACATTAGCTGACTTTCCCCTTCTTAACACAAGAGTACAGAAGTCAACACTAGTGCTCTCACTGCTACCTATAATGCATTCAACTACTTCAACACAGGACCAGGGATCATAACCAAAGATCATTCTGCCTGTATGGATTCAGCTATTCATAGTCTTGACTGGGGAAACCTTGGTCAATTCATTTTCATTGTATTGTAGATTCCAAATTATGTCTATATTAATATGCATCTTACTTCATTACAAATCTGCTCTTCAGTCAGAAGGACCACAATTCTAACATTTCTTTCTTCTTTCAGGGATGAACTGGTCACCCCATCCATTGGGGATACATCTGAATCAGAAACAGAGAAAAATAGTATTACTATAAACCTGAATTTAACTAATGGGACCACATCTGTACCATCATTTTCATGCAACACCAAATTATGTATCTTATTCATATGTAGGGATAAGAAACATTCATGCCACAGAAGGATAAGCATCACTAAAGTCAGATAAAAGTAATTTCTTAAACTAGACTGAAATTGTCCATAACTGGTTGCCTTAATAAAAAATTCACATTGCATCACTAATTAAGATAACTAGGTATGTTATGTGGGGTTTTATCTGATATTGAAAAGTCAGATAACTAAGTGTTAAAATACAATTTTACTGGACTGCTAACACTAGGAAGCAGACATAGACTGTGGAGTAAAAGTTCACAATGGACACTAAGACAGGGACAAATCTTTTCTGTCGCATTTATGCTGACACAAACACTGACAATAAGCTTAAGTGTGCATTTGTTGTTCTATAATGCATTGTGCGACACTCATCGCTGAGTGCATGCAAATCAAGTGCAGGCAGCAGAAAGAATGTGCGGCAAACCTGTCCCACCCTCCCTTACCCTCAACGACTGTCTGTCCCACCTGTGACAGGGACTGTGGCTCTCGTATTGGACTATTCAGCCACCTAAGGACTCATTCTAAGAGTGGAAGAAAGTCTTCCTCGATTCCGAGGGACTGCTTATGATGAATCTGCACGGCTCTCCTTTTTGGACATGGATGTTAAATCTGTTGCTCTCCACATCACAATTTGCCTATTTCAAGAACATTGACCGACTTGGCTAGAGCCTTTGCATTCTCCTCTCTTCCTTCTTTCAACAGGTTGGGTGCATGTCCTTGGGACCCAGTGATTTATTCACCTTGGGTTCCACTAATATTATAAAAAGAATATAGAGGCAGTGGAGAGGGTGCAAAAAAGATTTACACGGACGATACCAGAACTGCGAGGTTATTTTAGATTTCTAGACACAAAAGACATCAAGGGGTATGGCGAAAAAGCAGGAATATGGTGTTGAAATAGAGGATCAGCCATGATTATATTGAATGGCGGTGCAGACTCGAAGGGCCGAATCACCTACTACTGCTCCTATTTTCTATTTTTCTATGTTTCTATGATGATGATGATGATGATGTGCGACAATGGAGGTGAACTGACTCTATTTGGCATTTTAATTATAATAGATGTGTAAATAAAGTGAATTATACATACATCTACTTTTTTTACTAAAATCAGTAAAGAAAATAATTTCACTCCCTCTGTAACTAAATGCAAATTTACACACTTCAACGCACATCTACTATCGTCACCAGCTCCATTACTCAGCACCAGGAAAGGTTGGGCCATTTTGCTTTACATTGGTATTCCTTACATGTATTTAATGAGATAGAATCAGGTGTGTAAAGAAAAATAAAAGTACAACATACAAAGAAACCAACATAGTGGCCACTCCATCAAAACTAGCATTTTACAGAGTTCTCGGTAAAAGGCATTTGTCACACCACTAAAAATATGAGGTTTTGTTGATGCCACAAATAGCAGTGAAACACACCAAATTTAAATGGATGCCCTATTTTGCAGAAATGCCAATTTTCACCAACGCTGCATACTTATTTTGGATTGTGCTCGATCCATTTGCACCAAAACATCTAACACAATTTATTTGCACTGTAGTAAATATAGAATCAAGTCAACTGTGGTTATGATTATATGGAGTCACAGAATGTTACAGCACAGAAATAAGTCTTTAACTCCATCAAGTATGTGTTGGTGTTTTTCTCCATATGAGCCACATGGCCGAATCCCATTCTGTTCTGCAGACCCCATACCTTTTACTGGGCGTGCTAAGAGCTCTGTAGGGTTGCACAAATCAATGTCCACTCTAAATGATTTTTGATACATAAAACCAGAACAATACCATGAAATGTTGCTGCATGAGCATTTACAGAAAGGCTAGTTTCCATATCCCAAAACACCAAAACAAATGGTTTCATTTGTAACATTAGGTGATTCATATATAAATTAAGGGGGCCAAAATTGCACACCGCCGGAAACGAGGCGCACCTACCTTTTCGATGTGTTCTGGCCGCCCATGCATTAGGGCGGCCTAATCGTCGAAATTCAGCTCTTCTGGGATTTTTTGCGAGCCGGGTGGAAGTGGCCTCATCACGGGGGTGGAGATGGGGGCGGAGCAGAGTGCCCGTAAACAGCGGGGAAGAATAGCCGAGGCTGTCGGTCATCGCGCTGGCGCGTTACATGTCTCTCCCCTTCAGTTAAGGGGAGGACCACTGTGAACCTCTGCAGCCACTTTAGTGGCAAACATTGGGCCACAAGGGAGGATTTTAGCCAGGCCAGTGGCCTGGCACCTAAGAGGGGGGGGGAGGGCGGGGGTGGAGGCAGGTGCCTGTTGGAGGCCCAGCCGAACCCACACTCATAACTGCCGGCCCGACCTGGCAGTCGGCTGACAAACAAAATTAACATGGCGGCACAGAGAGTGTACCAAGAGCAAAAGCTGTCGGGGGTACCAAGCTGAGATGGGGTCGTTCCCGTGGGGCAATTTCGCAAGGGGGTCCCCACCAGTCAGGAAGGAGTCGGCACGTGCACGCCGCGGCGGGAAAACAAGCGGAGTGATCCTGGACATTGCTCCAAACCCGAGGTAGGGCAATTTCCAAAATGGTGGCCCCTCCGCGGAGAGTTCACGGCCATTCAGAAGGGGCAATTTCGGCCCCAAGATGTCTTATCTACACTCTTTATATTTCTAACAGCAAACACTTAAACATTCGGCAAGTTTACATTTGAATGATTGAGGCGGGGTGGGTGGAGTGGAGGTGCAGAATTGCACACAAATTAAATCCTAGAAGCAGATTTTTGTCTTTATTGCCTGGGCATGAAGCATAGCCTGGGATCAGCACAAAGAGGAAAATCGAGTCGGGAGGAAAGCTTGGCCTTAACATAGCCTGCAGGATCTTCCATCCACTTATTTAGTTGGGAGGAAAATCAGGCAGGCTCTGTTGTGGGTGTGCAATCCTTTCCGCCTGTATTTCTGTCTGTGCTCCAACCAAGTAATATTTTACACCCAAGTAATAAAGACTAAAATCTACCCCCTACTGCAAATATTTATCAGTGTACAATTTATACTAAAGATTTTTATATAAGTGTTATCTTAAATCTTATTATATACATATGCATATATATTATTCATGGCATTAAAAATGTTTTTGCTCTTGCTGACTGATTCTGTCATTACTGGGGTTCATTGGAGTCTGATTTTATTTGTACAAGATATTTCAATGTTGATACCTTTATGCTTTCTTCAATTCTACTTTGTTCTTTTGCCTTTGATTACCATTTCCTTCTCTTCTATTTTTTGCCTTTTTATGTTTATTTTTACACTATAAAATTCATCTCTACCTGAAATTTGTGTTATTCTATTAATTGTCATTCACTACCGATTCGAGAATGGCAAAACCCGAGAGCAAGGTGCAGCTGACAGCATCCGACTTTTATCATCGGTTGTGCTTGCCTGCTACTTGGAATCTGCCTCCCAGGAGGGAGTTCTCCACACGCATGTGCAAGTCCACCCGGTGGCTATTCTTAATGCTATGAGTGTATGGGTAGCACGGTTTCCTTTCCAACAACATTAAAAAGATTCAATACCAAGTTATTGTAGTGCCAGGAGACCCAATTTCCCATAACACTTGTAAACATAACTTGAGACTGGACTGGAGTTATACTCCACCTGTGTCAAAGCAACTTTCTAGAAGAGGTCTCAAATCACTTGGATTTATTGGATCTGGGAGTCAGATTTTGACCCAACATCAGTTATACTGCCACTTTTACCTTAATGCATACCAAAACCACTTTGCATTAATGTGAAAGTGGTAGTGTAATAACAGCTTCAGTCAGGCTGGAATCCATTGAGTTAGTGAAGCCCAGCAGAATTTTGTTATAAATATCTCTTCTCTTTCTCTCGCTAAAAAAAAGTAGTTTCCATTTTTAGGACATCTACCACACTCAGTAATTCCAAGTTAGGGACCTAAAGGCCTGCATTATGGGTTACTCTATTCCTAGCATCTCATCTTTCAACCAACAGGAAGTAGAATTGAAGCATGAAGAGTCAGCCAAGATCAGGCCAGGTTTAATGATAGCTGTTCCCTCTAGCGACTGAGAAGTTGTGAAATGACACAATTCCTACATAGCAACAGTAAATGCACTTCAAAGAAATTAATTCTATGTATGAAGTACTTTGGGCCATCCTAAGAGATTTGATAAAGGACTATATGAATGCAGCTTCTTTCTCCTCTTTCTCTCTTCAACGGAGATAACAAACGCCTTGTGGATGAGACATTAAACTGAAGCCATATCCGCTTGTTACATGTGGACAACTGAAGGGGAAATTTCCCAGGATCCACAAACAGGCGCACAGGATCGTTTGGGTAGTGAATATTGGAGAATTAGGTGGGTCGGAGTACTGGCCTGTGAAGGTACTCATACACATTTCCTCCATTAATTCAAATGGAGGATTTGATGGGATCCTTTACAGGTGTGTGCTACGACCCATTCAATGTTCGAATAAATGCTGCGCCCATGTGATCTGGCGCACCTGGGTGCTGATGTAGGAAAATCGACCCTTATGCATCCTATTGCATTATTCAAAGAAGTGCAGGATGCTCTATCAGTGTCCTCGCCAATAGTCCTCCTTCAATCAATGTTGCCAATAAACAGATTAACTAGTTATGTATCTCATGGCTGTTTGTGGGCTTTTTCTGGAGCAGAATGGCTCCCATATGTGCCGGCAGAGCAACAATCACTGAACTTCAAAATAATTCAATGCATGAAGCACCTTGAGATATGATATGCAAATATTATGAGATTCCCAACTAACAGGTAATCATGGGACTTGAATGTTAAGTAAAATGATTGAGCGCTTGAAACTGATCAGGTTCCCATCAGTGTCTGATGTCAGATTTCAAGCAGGCTGATTAACCATGAGTAAGTCAAATGAAAGACTGAATAAAAAGGGAGAGGCCAAGCAGAAGTGCAGTAATAGCAGATGGGGGGACGACAGCTGCCGACTGTGGGGGAGGGAGATGGGGAAAAGAGCTTTCAGCTCCGCCAGTTTAGGTCACATAATATGCCAGAGGTGATGACCACGATATGAAATCAGTTCTGCCAATCTTAACAACATACTAGTTGACCAAATTCCTCTTGTAAGACAGTAGATTTCAGAGACTTTTCTGTTTTATGTATCAAAAATCTTTTCAAGACAAACATGAGAATGCAGTACAAAGTGTATTTATTATTACCTTGGTCAACAGAATCTGTAAGACTTAGACTGAATGAATGAGCTAAGGTGAGCCCTAATGACCGCCGAGGAGAGGAAGTGGCTGACGATAAAGTTACAGCCTGTGGAGCTCCAGTACCTGTATCTGCTTTGAGACGGTCATTTTCCAGTTTTAATGTTTCAATTTCCACCTACAAAAGATAACAGTAATTTAATAAACATAGTTGCCTCCGATTTTGTGTTGGGATGACTGGCAAAGTATCCAAGTCATAACAAAAACAGACTGAAGTTTCTACATCTCTATCATTTTGATAAAGTATTAAAAATATCAAAACTGTAATTCAAAATTATTCTTTGTTTGGAACTAGCATCCAATTGGCTACGTGCAGTCTCATATTTTACAGAAAAATATATTTAGATGCTGTTAGTGTAGTTTAAAAAAAATTATAACTTATCCTCTCTCAAAATCTAAGCTAGAAACTGTGATGAAGTAAATATTTTTATGAAGGGTTTTGCAACAAAATATCACACAAATGAAAGATTACACCAATCTTTTGAGAAAGTTACTGGTGTAGATTTAGCATCGTTGCTACTTGGGCAGTGGTCTGGCAGAGTAGGATGCCTGACCGCTGTAGAACCCGCCTGCATTTTAATTCCACTGAAATTAATGGCATGGAAATCAGGTGGGTTTTATAGCGGGCAGGCAGGCAATCCATTCCACCAGATCACCACCCGAACGGTAAAGATGAAAATCTACCACACTTAATTATTCTGATCACGCAGTTTAGTTGTGGTCACATAATTATGAACATAAAGATCAGTCCCCAACCGGTTATGTTCCACTTGAACAGCAAATAAATCCTTTGAAATTTTGCTTCACAAAATATAACACAAGAAAAATGGCAGGAAAAGTAAATTCCCATCCACAGTTACACCATCACAACTTAAAAAAATAAAAAGCCAATACAAGCAGTGATCTGGTTTCAAGCATAACACTCATGTTATTATAGACCACGAGAAAAAGAGGTTTCACACATTAGTCAGATTATAAATTTCGTGGCTATAGCAAAATCAGTATAAGTAGAACCAGATTGACATATTTCAGCTTAATTCTTACTTTGTGTAAAAATTAAGCAGCTCTAATTGTACTTTGCATTGAGTGTGTGGCCAGTGGCGTAATAACTTAAAAGAGTAACTGGGTGTAACTTTGTGACAATAATTCTCTGCACAGCAAGTTCTCGATTCCATCTGGACTGTCAGGTACTGAGTGAGGGAGAAGTGTTTCTTCATGGGAAGGAGGAAAAGAAAACCAGAGGGCGATCTGATCTTGGCCCACTCTTGCAATGTTCCCAGTGATCACTTGGAAGGGACCGCCTGTATGTGCCCAACTGTTCTCTCAGCTGAGAAGCTGTGCGTGGTAGATAGGGGTCTAAAAATAGCTTTTAAATGTGGGAATGAATGCAGTTTTTATTTTCGATGGATTTTTCTGTGAACCAACCTTCGGGACATACTGAAGGTGGGAGACTTGATCGGGAGGCTGGATACCTTGCGGCATGTTTGTATAAATTATGTTTTTTTAAATTACATACATAATTTAAGGAAAAACAGGACCTTATGAATATAACCTTTCGAAATATTGTAACTTCTCATTACTGCAGTGTCTCAATCTGGCAATTATTTCCGACATGTTCATGAGTATAACATGCCTACACTGCATTTATTACCATCCAATGCACAGTGAATCACCATCTGGTACATGTGCAAACTATGATTGTTTGATACTAAATCAAACATTTTAATTGCTTATTGTTTTCAGAAGTACTCCTAATAGCAAAAATTAGAACTATGTGGGAGTGAAGCTACAATCCAAATTTTACAAATAATTTAGTCTGACTATCACAAAACCATTTCTTTCAAAGTTCAAAACAATCAATTTTCAGTACACACACTTCTTTCAAGATATTACTTCAAATGAATGAAAAAGTCTATGAAATATCCAAAGGAAAATGTCAATGTTGGGCAACTTTGAAAAAGCAAAATTAGACTAATGACATTAGCAAAGCGATACGGGCTCTCAAAAACTAAAGACGGCTAAGATATTCACAGATGCTCAGTGTAGAAATTATCAGCATGTCCTTCAAGTCTTGCCAAAAGCAGGTAAGTGCTTAACCCCCCATCGAGCAGTTACTGCTGTTGTCAGATACATGTGCCCTTCAGCAAGGCAAACTGCAAGTCAAATGCAAGAAGCTTCCACCTTAGAAATCACGGGCCTGACAATGCTACTGAATACTAACTGTTCTCACACAATTATGTCTTTGTTGCTGTTGTACGTCACAATAAATCTGCAGCAAACTTTGACTGCTTTTGAATGCACTTAGTAACCAGACAAGCATTAAGATTGACTCAATGAGACAACATTTGCTGGCAAGCAAACTCTCTGCTTTTGTACGTTTTATTACCATATACAATATAAAACATACCTGCATATTATGCATGGCTTCTCGTAATTGCTCCAGCTGGTGAGCAGAACTAAGAGCCTCCAGGCGAATATCCGTTAGTTTCCGTTCCTTATCCCATAACTCACTCCGTAGGCATGATACCTCCTTCAACTCAGTGTCAGCGGAATTATAGACCCTGCATAAAAACATGTTCTTATTCTTCTCAGGGCTACAAGAGTGCTTTCACACCAAGGCAGAAACTCTCCAGTTAGAACTGGTCAGTTTAATTTGCATTTCTATGGCACGGCTTTGATGAGCCGAATGGCCTCCTTCTGTGCTGTAACCATTCTATGACTCTACATTATAGCGCCTTTAACATCGTAAAACACCCAAGACACTTCACAGGAACGTAATCCCCCAAAAATTGACACCGAGCCGTATAAAAAGATGCTTGGTCAAAGAGGGAGGGTTTAAGGAGTGTCTTAAAAGGAGGGGAGAGAGGTAGACAGGTGGAGAGGTATATGGAGGGAATTCCAGAACTTGGGGGTTAGGCAGCTGAAGGCAAGGCCGCCAATGGTGGGGCAATGGAAATCAGCGATGTGCAAGAGCCAGACTTGGAGGAGAGCAAAGATCTTGAAGAGTTGTCGGGCTGGAGGTGGTTACAGAGATAGGGTGTAGTGAGGCCATGGAGGGATTTGAACACAGGGATGAGAATTTAAAATTTGAGGCATTGCCGGACTGGAAGCCAATATAGGTCAGTGAGCGCAGGGGTGATGGATGAACAGGTCTTGGTGCAAGTTAGAATACAGATAGCAGTGTTTCGGATGAGCTGAAGTTTACAGAAGGTGGGAGATAGGATGCTGGCCAAGGGAGCAATGGAATTGTCGAGTCTGGAGGTAACAAAGGCATGGACAAGGGTTTCAGCAGCAGATGAGCTGAGGCAAGGGTGGAGACGGGTTATATTATGGAGGTGGGAGTAGGCGGTCTTGGTGATAGAGAGAATATGGAGTTGAAAGCTCAGCTCAGGGTCAAATAGGTTGCGAACAGTCTGGTTCAGCCACATGTGGCCAAGCAGGAGGATGGAGCCGGTGGCTAGGGAACTGAGTTTGTTGCGGAGACAGAAGACAATGATTTTGGTCTTCTCAATATTTAACTGGAAGAAATTTCTGCTCATCCAGTAATGGATGGCGGACAAGCAACCTACAAATCAGAGACAGTGGAGGGGTTGAGAAAGGTAGAGGTGGCTGTCATAAATCTAGTAGAATTAATTAACCTAAACTGACCAAATATGTTAAAATATATAATTATAGATATTATATAATAGAAATTAACATGGCAAAATATAATCTGAGGTGATCAGTATTTGAAGAATAGCTGATCTTTTTTACATTTGGAGTTATTCTTACATTAGCAATAAACTCTACAAATACAGTGGATTTCGACATTTTTAATTCTCAATTCTTTAGCCTTGTATTAATAATTAAAGCACTGTTTAATGCTATTTATTATGTAACTTGCTATCAAAAGGGTTCCATGACTCGTGGACTAAATCGGATCCTGGATTCAAGAGCTGAGCTTGTACCAGTCATGTGTCCTCCCTTTATTTTATTTCAGTACTTTGGAATAATGGAGCACCTATTGGGAATCATCCTGAATCAATCAAGTCTGGTCAAGGAGGAAGTTTGTTTATGGACAAGGAGAGTTAGGGGAATGAAACTGAACTAAATTTCCCTCTGATTGGTGGACGAGCAGCAGTGGAGGACACTTGACTCCTCGTTTAACCTGCCACATTTTCAGCCTAGAATCCTTATTGGTTGTGCAAGGTGGGTTTGAAGCGGTATTACCACTCCTCAAGGTTTCCTGCCACTGGTCAGAAGGGAAATGCAGTATTATACCAACAAAAACCTTGCAGCCAAATAAAGGAGCAGGAGTGTGAAATATGACACACACAGCAGCAACTGCCTCGGGAATGTCAACAATGGGAAGGGTCCCTGTGGAAGTCCTTTTGGTAGAAGTGAGAACCAGAAGCATAAGACAATTGGAGTCTGAGTAGGATGCATAATAGGGTTGCTCAGGCTGTACGGAAAAGGTAGATGCAACCTCCACCATCTCAAAAACTGACACGGTACCTGAACAGCTTCAAAGATTTCACAAGGGTAGTTAAGATAAGCCAAAGCTCTATTGTTAATCCATATCCTATACCGCTGACAGAGCCTTCACTCACCTCCTTACCTCACTCACTGTTTTTCTCAGAACCTGGGTGTCAGGGGAACTTACTTATGCAAAGGGAAACAATTACATGCACTCAAGAACCATTGTTACTCAAAACCACTCTGTTAACTCTCATTACTTGCAAGAAATACTTCTGTTAGTCTTCAAGGGTACTTCATTTAAATGGTACAATGTACCTCTCATCATCATGGGATGCAGGCACTCATACGAGGGAAGTTTTAGAAAGTTTAGGACTCATGTAATACTTTCTACCACTTCACAGAGCTTCACCGATCTCTTACATATTTAAAAATGGACTCCTGAATTGCCTGAATATCTGCAAGAATAATGTGTTATAAATATATAGATTTGGGAGTCGAGGAGAATTTTTTCACCCCGAGAGTGGTGGGAGTTTGGAACTCATTACCTGAAAGGGTGGTAGACAGAAACCCTCATCACATTTAAAAAGTACTTGGATATATACACTTGAAGTGGCGTAACCTACAAAGAGCTGGAAAGTGGGATTAGTCTGGATAGCTCTTTTTCGGCCGGCTCAGATACGATGGGTCGAATGGCCTTCTTCCGTGCCGTGAATTTCTATGATTAAATAAACTGTAAAACAAACTAAACAAGCTCTGTCTGCCCACTCAGGTGCATATAAAAGATCTCATAGTAAGAAACGATATTGGCTCAAATGATAAGGGTGCTGAAACAGTTTGGGTGGAGATAAGGAACAATAAGGGGAAAAAGTCACTGGTGGCAGTAGTCTATAGGCCCCCTAACAGTAGAAACTCTGTTGGTTGGAGCATAAACCAGGAAATAGTGGGGGGCTTGTAAAAAGGGAACAGCAATAATCATGGGTGATTTTTTTCCTCCATATTGATTGGACAAATCAAGTTGGTCAGGGTAGCCTTGAGGAGGAGTTCATAGAGTGTATTGGGATGGAGAGTGACACAGTTAATTCAGAAACTCGGGTCCTGAACTTAAGGAAAGGTAACTTTGATGGTTTGAGGTGTGAATTGGCTAGAATAGACTGGCAAATGATACTTAAAGGGTTGACGGTGGATAGGCAATGGCAAACATTTAAAGATCACATGGATGAACTTTAGCAATTGTACATCCCTGTCTGGAATAAAATTAAAATGGGGAAAGTGGCTCAACCGTGGCTAACAAGGGAAATTAAGGATAGTGTTAAATCCAAGGAAGAGGCATATAAATTGGCCAGAAAAAGCAGAAAACCTGAGGACTGGGAGAAATTTAGAATTCAGCAGAGAAGGACAAAGGGTTTAATTAAGAGGGGGAAAATAGAGTACGAGAAGAAGCTTTCCGGGAACATAAAAACTGACTGTAAAAGCTTCTACAGATATGTGAAGAGAAAAAGACTAGTGAAGACAAACGTAGGTCCCTTGCAGTCAGATTCAGGTGAATTTATAATGGGGAACAAAGAAATGGCAGACCAATTGAACAAATACTTTGGTTCTGTCTTCACGAAGGAAGACAAAAATAACCTTCCAGAAGTACTAGGAGACTGAGGGTCTAGTGAGAGGGAGGAACTGAAGGATATTATTATTAAGCGGGAAATTGTGTTCGGGAAATTGATGGGGTTGAAGGCCGATAAATCCCCGGGGCCTGATAGTCTGCATCCCAGAGTACTTAAGGAAGTGGCCCTAGAAATAGTGGATACATTGGTGATCATTTTCCAACAGTCTCGGGATCAGTTCTTATGGACTGGAGGGTAGCTAATGTAACACCAATTTTTAAAAAGGGAGGGAGAGAGAAAATGGGTAATTATAGACCAGTTAGCCTGACATCAGTAGTGGGGAAAATGTTGGAATCAATTATTAAAGATGAAATAGCAGCGCATTTGGAAAGCAGTGACAAGATTGGTCCAAGTCAGCATGGATTTATGAAGGGGAAATCATGCTTGACAAATCTTCTGGAGTTTTTTGAGGATGTAACGAGTAGAGTGGACAAGGGAGAACCAGTGGATGTGGTGTATTTGGACTTTCAAAAGGCTTTTGATAAGGTCCCACACAAGATATTGGGGGTAATATATTGACATGGATAGAGAACTGGTTGGCAGACAGGAAGCAGAGAGTCGGGATAAACAGGTCCTTTTCAGAATGGCAGGCAGTGACTAGTGGAGTGCTGCAGGGCTCAGTGCTGGGACCCCAGCTCTTTACAATATACATCAATGATTTGGATGAAGGAATTGAGTGCAATATCTCCAAGTTTGCTGATGACACTAAACTGGGTGGTGGTGTGAGCTGTGAGGGGGACGCTAAGAGGCTGCAGGGTGACTTAGACAGGTTAGGGGAGTAGGCAAATGCATGGCAGATGCAGTATAATGTGGATACATGTGAGGTTATCCACTTTGGGGGCAAAAACGAGAAGACAAAATATTATCTGAATGGTGGCAGATTAGGAAAAGGGGAGATGCAACGAGACCTGGGTGTCATGGTTCATCAGTCATTGAAAGTTGGCATACAGATACAGCAGGCAGTGAAGAAGGCAAATGGTATGTTGGCCTTCATAGCTAGAGGATTTGAGTATAGGAGCAGGGAGGTCTTACTGCAGTTGTACAGGGACTTGATGAGGCCTCACCTGGAATATTGTGTTCAATTTTGTTCTCCTAATCTGAGGAAGGACGTTCTTGCTATTGAGGGAGTGCAGCGAAGGTTCACCAGACTGATTCCCGGGATGGCTGGACTGACATATGAGGAGAGACTGGATCAACTGGGTCTTTATTCATTGGAGTTTAGAAGGATGAGAGGGGATCTCATAGAAACATATAAGATTCTGACGGGACGGGACAGGTTAGATGCGGGTAGATTGTACCCAATGTTGGGGAAGTCCAGAACCAGGGGACACAGTCTTAGGATAAGGGATAGGTCATTTCGGATTGAGATGAGGAAAAATTTCTTCACTCAGAGAGTTGTTAACCTGTGGAATTCCCTGCCGCAGAGAGTTATTGATGCCATGTCATTGGATATATTCAAGAGGAAATTAGATATGGCCCTTCTGGCTAAGGGGATCAAGGGGTATGGAGAGAAAGCAGGAAAGGGGTACTGAGGGAATGATCAGCCATGATCTTACCGAATGGTGGTGCAGGCTCGAAGGGCCAAATGGCCTACTCCTGCACCTATTTTCTATGTTTCTATGTTTCCTAGAACAGTATGTAATGGAACCAATCAGGGGGCAGGCTATCTATCTGGTCCTGTGTAATGAGACAGGATTAATAAACAATTCCCTAGTAAACTATCCCCTCGGAATGAGTGATCATAGCATGATTGAATTTCAAATTTAATTGGACGGTGAGAAAATTGGATCTTTAACCAGCGTACTAAGCTTAAATAAAGGAAACTATGAAGGTATGAGGGCAGAGTTGGGTAAAGTGGACTTGGAAAATAGATTAAAGTGTAGGACGGTTGATGACCAGTGGTGTACATTTAAGGAGATATTTCACAATTCTCAAAAAAAATATATTCCAGTGAGGAGGAAAGGGTGTAAGAGGAAAAGACAGCCATCCGTGGCTAACTAAAGAAATAAGGACGGTATCCAATTCAAAACAAGGGCATACAAAGTGGCCAAAACTCGTAGGAGGACAGAAGACTGGGAAGCTTTTACAAGCCAGCAAAGAACGACTAAAAAAATGATTAAGAAAAGAAAGATAGTCTATGAAAGTAAACTAGCACAAAATATAAAAACAGATGGCAAGAGTTTATATAGGTATATAAAAAGGAAAAGCGTGGCTAAAGTAAATGTTGGTCCCTTAGAGGACGAGACCGGGGAATGAGTAATGGGGGATATGGAATGGCAGAATCTCTGAACAAATATTTTGTATCAGTGTTTACGGTGGAGGACACCAACAATATCCCAACAGTGGATAGTCAAGGGTCTCTAGGGGGGGAGGAACTTAACACAATCACAAAGGCGGTGGTACTCAGTAAGATAATGGGACTAAAGGCAGATAAATCCCCTGGACCTGATGGCTTGCATCCTCGGGTCATAAGAGAAGTAGCGGCAGCGATTGTAGATGCATTAGTTGTAATTTACCAAAATTCCCTAGATTCTGGGGAGATCCCAACAGATTGGGAAACTGCAAATGTAACGCCCCTATTTAAAAAAGGAGGCAGACATAAAGCAGGAAACTATAGACCAGTTAATCTAACATCTGTGGTTGGGAAAATGTTGGAGTCCATATTTAAAGAAGCAGTAGCAGGACATTTGGAAAAGCAAAATTCGTTCAGGCAGAGTCAGCATGGATTTATGAAGGGGAAGCCATGTTTGACAAATATGCTGGAGTTCTTCGAAGATGGAACGAACAAGGTGGATAAAGGGGAACCAGTGGATGTGGTGTATTTGGCCTTCCGGAAAGCATTTGACAAGGTGCCACATAAAAGATTACTGCAACAGATAAAAATTCACAGAGTTGGGGGTAATATATTAGCATGGATAGAGGATTGGCAAACTAACGAAGAACAGAGAGTGGGATAAATGGTTCATTCTCTGGTTGGCAACCAGTAACTAGTGGGGTGCCGCAGGTATCAGTGCTTGGACCCCAACTATTTACAATCTATATTAACGACTTGGAAGAAGGGACTGAGTGTAACTAGCCAAGTTTGCGGATGATACAAAGATGGGAGGAAAAGCAGTGTGTGAGGAGGGCACAAAAAATCTGCAGAAGGACATAGACAGGCTAAGTGAGTGGGCAAAAATTTGGCAGATGGAGTATAATGTTGGAAAGTGTGAGGTCATGCTCTTTGGCAGAAAAAAAATCCAAGAGCAAGTTATTATTTAAATGGAGAAAGATTGCAAAGTGCTGCAGTACAGCGGGACCTGGGGGTACTTGTGCATGAAACACAAAAGGATAGTATACAGGTACATCAAGTGATCAGGAAGGCCAATGGTATCTTCATCGTAATTGCAAAGGGGATGGAATATAAAAGCAGGGAAGTCTTGCTACAGTTATATAGGGTATTGGTGAGGCCACACCTGGAATACTGCGTGCAGTTTTAGTTTCTATTTACGAAAGGAAATACTTGCTTTGGAGGCAGTTCAGAAAAGGTTCACTCAGATGATTCTGGGGATGAGGAGTTGACTTATGAGGAAAGACTGAGTAGGTTGGGCCTCTACTCATTGGAATTCAGAAGAATAAGAGGTGATCTTATCAAAACGTATAAGATTATGAGGGGGCTTGACAAGGTGGATGCAGAGAGGATATTTCCACTAATGGGGGAAACTAGAACTAGAGGGCATGATCTTAGAATAAGCGGCCGACCATTTAAAACAGAGATGAGGAGAAATTTCTTCTCTCAGATGGTTGTAAATCTGTGGAATTCGCTGCCTCAGAGAGCTGTGGAAGCTGGGATATTGAATAAATTTAAGACAGAAATAGATAGTTTCTTAAACGATAAAGGGATAAGGGGTTATGGGAAGCGGGCAGGGAAGTGGAACTGAGTCCATGATCAGATCAGCCATGATCTTATTGAATGGCGGAGCAGGCTCAAGGGGCCATTTGGCCCACTCCTGCTCCTATTTCTTATGTTCTTATAGCACTATTCGGAAGAAGAGCAAGGGAGTTCTCTCGGGATTCATGTCCAATATTTATCCTTCAACCAACATTGCTAACCACAGATTATCTGGTCATTATCACGTTGCTGTTTGTGGAACCTTGATGTGCGGAAATTGTCTGATACATTTCCTACATTACAAGAATGACTTGACTGTAAAATACTTTGAGATATCCTGAGGTGGTGAATGGCACTATATCAATACAAGTCTTTTTGTTCTTTTCATATTTTCACGATAATTCAACAAATTAATTTTGCATAAAGCCAACTAATAATGCACCGATATGAACAGTTCATAAAGAAAACAAGTTCAAAATATTTAAATCTTTATTTACTCAGTGGACGAAAGTGATGGTTTCATGGAGAGAGATGATGATTCTGCATCTTCACGCTGTACTTTAGGGGATGATGGGACTGAAGAGTCTGGTGTTGCGATCTCTTCAATGTCAGAATATGAGGATGCTGATTTGGGTGCCTTTTTGAGGGTAAAGGCTTGCTTAAACGAGCTTCTCAGCTGAAAAAGAGTAGATTTTCACAGCATGGTGTAACACTTTATCAAACATGCAAAGGTGACAGCTTGCAAAGCAATGGGCTTCATGTCTGCATATGCGCCTTCTGTTTAAAGGAAAGATAATCAAAAGGAAAATTATGCAAGTTTGGGAAATGTTTAATCCTCAAAGCTTGAAACACATTTCTGTGAAAGCTTCGAAGCACTTTAAAATGAGGGGCAAGAGCGTTTTACCTAACCAAAAAAACTTCAAACATTTATTTTCCTCTTTTCATTCTTTTCCTGTGCCAGAGTCTTCCTTTAGCCAGGAGATAGATTGCTCTGGGACATGAAGTCCTCCATAGTGACTTGCTGTGTGCTACACCAGCTGTTTGGTAGCGTTGGATTTTTTTTAACCTCCCCTGAACCTCAATAAGGAACTCCCACCCAGGCATCCAACTGAAATCTGGCAAACCTCACTCAAAAGGAAGTTGCAGAATATGAACAGAAGTCTCAAATTTTAAACCCAAGCCTGCGAACAGAAGACCACTGCGACAGATGTCAAACTATCTTTGTCCCCACACATTTCATTTGAGTATTTTAGCTCTATTCCCTGTAAAGACTCAATCAGGAAGCAGAAATAAAAAGATTGATTGAGATTTAAAAGGCCCAATTTGTCAACTGAAATTTAGTTCTGCCTATTTGACGTAAAAAATTTAGAATTGCAGAAAATGATTCCAAAACAATTATACTTCAGAAACATAAATAAAAGAAATGTCATTTATGCTACATCAGAGGGTTAAACAAATCTCAGGCACAAGTTGTAGAATACTTGCTGTCAGATGTAATCCTGTCTGATGTAAAACTGGCAACAACTTTAGTAATATGCAACTTTACAAAGGAATACAAACTGGGGTTACACGTGATGATTTTAGGGCTGTCATGACATAAATGCTTTGAATTTAATTACAACTTTTCCCTCAAAAAATGCATCTTCTCCAAATACAAGGTGATGCAAGAGTATACTACATTAATAAATAATAAACACCAAATTAGAATGTATGTTTTGCAACTGGTATTAACAAAAACCTGCTTGAAATAAACTGACATCCTAACAAACATGGGAATGAATTTCCTGCCAAAACAAATGCTTTGCGTAACATTCCATTTTGTCAAATGCATATAATCAGATAAATGTGAACAGCAAGAGGGAAAAACATAAGTTGAATGCCAAGATTACAATGGGCGAGTTGAATAAAAAAGGGTACGTTCAACCCAAAACATGCCTTCAAGATTTTCTCAAACAAATGATTCTTCAGTTTTTAATTTTTATGGTAATATGAACAATTCTACTGAATTGGGTGAACAGCATAATAAATATATTCAAAACGGTGCATTACTGTGTCGAGTAGCAAATGAGAACGAGAAAAAAGATTTTATCTTCATGAACAATTTTACAATTACTGTTTGTGGGGAGTAATGAGTGAAATCATCTGCCCACAACAAAACAGATGGTACTGTAAGTGTCATGTTTTGGGATTTATGAGCCACAAATGATCTGGGTATGATTTATATTCAAGTATTACTTTTAAGTTAAATTCAGTTCACATAAAGCCAGAACTGAGAAGAGGAAAAAGATATGTATTGAAACCAAGGCAAATGGATCAAACTTCAAATCAAACAATGGAAGTCCATTTAGACTTTCCTGTGAACCAACCAGACTCATTGTGTTGGGATGACTCTATTCATTTTGAGTACAGCAGGTTATAATTGCTTCGGGCTTCCTGCTTAGAGACACTGGCCGGTTTAATTAACAGCTCTGATAACCAACGCCTATACAGGGAAGGAGTCAGAGATCGAACGGTCAACTTCCTGTCATGGAAGAGAACAAAAGAAGGAATTGAGACATTATCAGTGAGTCAATTGAACAAAAGGCTGCTGAGGGAGACAGGTAGGAGGACAAGCTTCCATTAAGAGGAGAGCTGGGCAGATTCAGTGATAAGGCTGACCAGGATAAGTTAAGTTAGCTTATTAAGATAGTGTAGCATGCTTTGTTGTTTTATATGTTATGGGAAGTGTCACATAAGACGTTAAACAGCTGGAATTACTACTCTGTTCAGTCAATTATAATTTATGAAATGAACCAGCTTCATGTTTTTTCATCGACTTTGTTTGACCAGCTTGTTTGTCAGTTCCACCTCTCCGAGGATTGGAAAAATGCACATGGTTTATAGGCGAGATTATGGTATCCAGTTTCTTGTATAATGTTGAGCTTTTTATTGTTACAGCCCCAAGTCACGCCATGGCAATACGAGATATTGGGTTATAAAGGTAAGGGATTGTAAGGGATACACAACCTTCCTACGAGACCCCATTGATGCTGATTCTGAGGGAAGACTTGGAGCAGACCTGAACTTTGGTGAAAGTGAAATTACATTCATTCAAAAGATTTGCGTCTATAGAGGGAAATTTGTGGAATTTATTAATTCCACACAATAGCTCTCGTGAGAATTTTGTTTGGCAGGCAAGTAATTAAAAAAATAATTAGGTTGTAAAATTATTTCATGAGTTGCCTGTAAACCATCCTAATTAAATGTCCATATTTTATTAAGACTTATTGCAAAACTGACTGTCAAAATTGTTGAGGTTTGCATAAATAAAATGAAATCATAACATTTATAAAAAATAAATGTGAAGCCTGATTATACAATTCATTATAAAATCTCAACTCAAAATTAGAAAATCAGATTTTTATATATTTATTCACAATTGAAGTACATTGGCACACGTGTACAGCTTGATTTCTGAGAAAATCCAAGGGACAACATCCGACATAAGTACTGGGAAGCGTCCACCAGGAATTACCACCACTGATCGCAGCGGACTTTCTGGAGACGGGGGAGGTCCCCAATTTGAATACAAATAGCGGGTGCCCACACCACTAGGGACACACTTAAGATGCTCATCAGTCGAGAGAGGCCACAAATTGTGGCAGAATGTGCCCACTCAGGGAACTCCCAAGCTTCCCATTCCCAACCACCCCAGGAATGCGTACAGTGACTCATTGGCCCTTTTTTACAAGAGGGGTGACAAATCTCAAAGTTTTCCAACATCTTGGTGGATGTTGAACATTCTTTCCTACCCACCAACGTTTACACAGCCCTCCCACCACACTGACACTGTTAGAAACGAAACAATGCCTAAAAATGTATAAAACTGATAAGGATGCTGTTTTAAATTGTTGTTTTGGACTGGAGATGAGGTGTCTCCTTACAATGATAGGGAATGCTTAGAAATGCTAATTATCTGTGGTTTTCAAGTTAAAGCTTCATAATTTTTAAGTAAAAGATAATTTGTATCGGAAAGGCTTAGAATCGAAGGAAGTTTGTAGGAATTAATGTAAACACAGGCAGTTTGCTATGTCGTGAAGAAGTTGACCACTGGTTAAGGTGGCAAAGCTCTGGTTTGGGTTCATAAGTTCAAAGGATAGAGGACTAGGCTATGTATTGATTGTACCCAAGACAATAGAGAGAGAGAGAGAGAGATCAAAGGAATTCCAAGGAAAAGTGTCTTCAGGAAGGTATAAATGATGACACGTGACCAAAATTGTAAAACATCTTTAAGGTGGATTCTTGAAACAAGTATCGAGACAAAGAACTAGAAGCCTTATTAGATATTATGTTTTTAGGGAACCTCTATAGGTCAAATGGACTTATCAATATTCCCATTCAGGCCCACCCATAAAATTGGTTAAAAGTGACCTCTGGGAGAGCACGAGAAGAGAGAGAGAGAGAGAGAGAGAGAGAGAGAGAGAGAGAGAGGCGGGGGAGGCGGAGAAAAGCGAGCGGGGGAGGGGGGGGGAAAGAGAGAGGGGGGGGAGAGAGAGGGGGGGGAAGAGAGAGTGGGGGGGGGCGAAGAGAGAGCGAGGGGGGGGTGGGAGAGCGAGAGGGGGGGTGGAAGAGAGAGCGAGAAGGGGGGTGGAAGAGAGAGCGAGAAGGGGGGTGGAAGAGAGAGCGAGAGGGGGGTGGAAGAGAGAGCGAGAGGGGGGGTGGAAGAGAGAGCGAGGGGGGGGGGGGAAAGAGAGCGAGAGGGGGGGGTGGGAGAGAGAGCGAGAGGGGGGGGTGGGAGAGAGAGCGAGAGGGGGGTGGAAGAGAGAGCGAGAAGGGGGGTGGAAGAGAGAGCGAGAGGGGGGTGGAAGAGAGAGCGAGAGGGGGGGGTGGGAGAGCGAGAGGGGGAGTGGAAGAGAGAGCGAGAAGGGGGGTGGAAAGAGAGAGCGAGAGGGGGGTGGGAAGAGAGAGCGAGAGGGGGGGTGGAAGAGAGAGCGAGAGGGGGGGTGGAAGAGAGAGCGAGAGGGGGGTGGAAGAGAGAGCGAGGGGGGGGGTGGGAGAGAGAGTGAGAGGGGGGGTGGGAGAGAGAGCGAGAGGGGGGGTGGGAGAGAGAGCGAGAGGGGGGGTGGAAGAGAGAGCGAGAGGGGGGGGTGGGAGAGAGAGCGAGAGGGGGGGGGTGGGAGAGAGAGCGAGAGGGGGGGGGGGGAGAAGAGCGAGAGGGGGGGTGGAAGAGAGAGCGAGAGGGGGGGTGGAAGAGAGAGCGAGAGGGGGGTGGAAGAGAGAGCGAGGGGGGGGTGGGAGAGCGAGAGGGGAGTGGAAGAGAGAGCGAGAAGGGGGTGGAAGAGAGAGCGAGAGGGGGGTGGAAGAGAGAGCGAGAGGGGGGGTGGAAGAGAGAGCGAGAGGGGGGGTGGAAGAGAGAGTGAGGGGGGGTGGGAGAGAGAGCGAGAGGGGGGGTGGGAGAGAGAGCGAGAGGGGGGGGTGGGAGAGAGAGCGAGAGGGGGGTGGAAGAGAGAGCGAGATGGGGGGTGGAAGAGAGCGAGGGGGGGTGGAAGAGAGAGCGAGAGGGGGATGGAAGAGAGAGCGAGAGGGGGGGTGGAAGAGAGAGTGAGGGGGGGGTGGAAGAGAGAGCGAGAGGGGGGATGGAAGAGAGAGCGAGAGGGGGGGTGGAAGAGAGAGTGAGAGGGGGTGGAAGAGAGAGCGAGGGGGGGGTGGAAGAGAGAGCGAGGGGGGGGTGGAAGAGAGAGCGAGGGGGGGGTGGGGGAAGAGAGAGTGAGGGTGGGGGGGGGAAGAGAGAGCGAGGGTGGGGGGGGGAGAAGAGAGAGCGAGGGTGGGGGGGAAGAGAGAGGGAGGGTGGGGGGAGGGGAAGAGAGAGGGAGGGTGGGGGGGGGAGAAGAGAGAGTGAGGGTGGGGGGGGGGAGAAGAGAGAGTGAGGGTGGGGGGGGGGAGAAGAGAGAGTGAGGGGGGGGTGGAAGAGAGAGCGAGGGGGGGGTGGGGGAAGAGAGAGCGAGGGTGGGGGGGGGAAGAGAGAGCGAGGGTGGGGGGGGAAGAGAGAGCGAGGGTGGGGGAGGGGAAGAGAGAGGGAGGGTGGGGGAGGGGAAGAGAGAGTGAGGGGGGGGTGGAAGGAGAGCGAGGGGGGGGTGGAAGAGAGAGCGAGGGGGGGGTGGAAGAGAGAGCGAGGGGGGGGTGGAAGAGAGAGCGAGGGGGGGGTGGGGGAAGAGAGAGCGAGGGGGGGTGGGGGAAGAGAGGCGGAGGGTGGGGGGGGGGGAAGAGAGAGGGAGGGTGGGGGAGGGGAAGAGAGAGTGAGGGTGGGGGGGAAAGAGAGAGCGAGGGTGGGGGGGGGAGAAGAGAGAGCGAGGGTGGGGGGGGAAAGAGAGCGAGAGGGGGGGGTGGGAGAGAGAGCGAGAGGGGGGGGTGGGAGAGAGAGCGAGAGGGGGGTGGAAGAGAGAGCGAGAAGGGGGGTGGAAGAGAGAGCGAGGGTGGGGGGGGAGAAGAGAGAGTGAGGGTGGGGGGGGGAGAAGAGAGAGTGAGGGTGGGGGGGGGAGAAGAGAGGAGTGAGGGTGGGGGGGGGGGGAGAAGAGAGAGTGAGGGTGGGGGGGGGGAGAAGAAGAGAGAGTGAGGGTGGGGGGGGGAGAAGAGAGAGCGAGGGTGGGGGGGGGGAGAAGAGAGAGCGAGGGTGGGGGGGGGGAGAAAAGAGAGCGAGGGTGGCGGGGGAGAAGAGAGAGCAAGGGTGGGGGGGAAAGAGAGAGCGAGAGGGGGGAAAGAGAGAGCGAGAGGGGGGTGGAAGAGAGAGAGAGAGAGAGAGAGAGATGGGGGGGTGAAGAGAGAGAGAGATGGGGGGGGTGAGAGAGAGAGAGATGGGGGGTGAAGAGAGAGAGAGAGATGGGGGGTGAAGAGAGAGAGAGAGAGATGGGGTGGAAGAGAGAGAGAGATGGGGGAGAAGAGAGAGAGAGAGAGAGAGAGAGAGAGAGAGAGAGAGAGAGAGAGAGAGGAAAGAGAGATGGGGGGAAGAGAGAGAGAGAGAGATGGGGGGGAAGAGAGAGAGAGAGAGATGGGGGGGAAGAGAGAGAGAGAGAGAGAGAGATGGGGGGGAGAGAAGAGAGAGAGAGAGAGAGAGAGATAGAAGAGAGAGATGGGGGGAAGAGAGAGAGAGAGAGAGAGAGATGGGGGAAAGGGGAGAGAGAGAGAGAGAGAAAGAGAGAGAGAGAAAAAGAGAGTGTTGTGTATTGTCTAGGTACATTAAATGTATAATATAAGTACAATGGTGCACCACAGAGGGCGCTGTGGTGGGAGACCTGGAAGTACCTGCAAGAGGCAGTATGAAAGGCTGCCCACCACACCTGAGAGGCACTCTGGAGCTGAACAATAAAAGGGCCAAGGTCACTGCAGTTATTACAACACCAGTCCGTGTGGAGTCAGTGATTTGTGTCTTACATACATTACATTGGCGACAAGGACACGGACGAACTTCACGCATCATGCAACCATGGCTACTCTGGGCTCGTTAAAGGATTTTACAGTGGGAAATGATTGGGAGGCCTTTACGGAAAGGCTCGAGTACTACTTCACAGCAAACGACCTGACGGGACACACGGACGCGCTGAGAGAGAAGCGTAAGGCGATATTGCTTTCCAGCTGTGGTGATGAGGTTTACTGTCTCGTCAGGGATTTGCTGGCACCCGCGAGCGCTCGGGACAAGTCATATGAGGAGCTGATCGTGTGGATATCTGAACGGAATATATGGAATTAAGGACAGTAAAGTAAACTGGATATATGAAAATGTATAAGCCATGGAAGAATAGCTGGGAGAATGTCAGATTGCAAATAGTGCAACATCAGCACAGTTAACAGTCTTTCCCAAGGTTTCAAGTTACTAATCCTGCCAATAACATAAATTGTAACATGAAATGAATATATGGATAAATCTGCAGAATTGCAAGGTCTCAGTTGGTAGTCACACCACTAAATTGAAACATTCAGAGGCAATGCTTGAGCTTTCGTAAAAACATCTCATATAGATTGACTAATGAGTGGCTGAGTTAGAATGTCAATCTAATTGTATTTTGTTATCTATTTTCAAAACTGTATAACTGTTGTCGCTTTACGATGTAACTTCACTTATCCGTAGGGAGTGTGTACGCTCTATCGAGAGAGTATATCTTCTGTCTGATAAGTCTTGCCGGCCGGTAAAATAAGGACTGTTTTGTTCAAAGCACAAGAGGTATTCGACTCAGTAATTTTACTGAACCAGATTGAGAGAAAAGAATCTACATTTACATTCGCACTCATTCGTGACCAACTGAAACCGAAAGAGAACATCCTCACGGCCCGGTACAAATTCTACCACCACTGCAGACCTGAGGGCCAAGATGTCACCAAATATGCTGCGGACCTCAGGGGACTCGCGGCGCCTTGTGATTTTGGCACACACCTTGAAGACGCGTTGCGAGACGTTTTTGTTATGGGGATTGGCCATGAGGGTCTCCTTCACAAGCTGCTATCCACAGAACCTACAGTCACCCTGAAGCAAGCCATCACCATCAGCAGGGCATTTATGACCTCGACTTGCAGCACCAAGCAGATGATCCACACGGTCTCGAACCCGGCAGGCACTGTCCACAGGATAGCGCCCACCACGGACAAAACTGCAGAACATGGCTCTGCCCAGGGCAGAGAGCAAGGACCTCGGGGTCCTGGAACTCAGAGTCCACTGAGGGGGGCCAATCAAGCAGCACCATGCTGGCGCTGCGAAGGAAGCCATGGGGTTCACTGGTGCAGGTTTGCGGAGTACACGTGCAATACCTGCCACACTAAAGGCCACCTTCAGCGTAATTGTAAAAGAAATCTGACTCACCGCGTGGCTGAGGAGATGGTGGATGATCCACTGTTCAGCGAGGAGCAGGTAGAAGAGGATGAGGTGTTGGGACTGTATACGCCCCCAGTGATTATGGAAGTCAAAATCAACGGAGTCCCAGTGAGTATGGCAGTGAACATGGGATCGGGTCCGTCGTTGATGAGTCAGAGAACTTTTGAAAAACTGTGGGGTAACAAGGCTGCACAACCCAAGCTGGTCCCAGTCCTGGTGAAGCTGCGTACTTACACCAAGGAACGGATACCTGTTCTTGGCAGAGCGGACGTGCAGGTATCTCATGGGGGCGAGACGCACGGTTTACCCTTGTGGGTCATTGCAGGTGATGGGCCGACACGACTCGGCTGGAGATGGATGGGGAAAGTCCGTGGGAACTGGGAAGACTTCATTCCTCCACAGACTGCTGCTCCCTGGGTTCCCAAAGAGCAGTCTTGTAGGTGCAGGCCGATTGCTGGGCTGCGGGCCAGCGGGGAGCTGCAGGCGATGAGCGGGAGGTCCATCGTTGGCCAACAAACCTGGGGGGGCCCACGCAGAGAAAAAGTCGGGCGGCGATAGAGACTACAGCAGCGGCCGGAACTAGCAGGAGAGGAGGCTACAGCGGCGGCTGGAACGGCAGGAGAGGAGGCTACAGCGGCGGCTGGAACGGCAGGAGAGGAGGCTACAGCGGAGGCAGGTATGACCTGGGAGAACGCGACAAGTTTCAATTCTAAGATCTTTCCAGACGGGCTTCTCTCTCCGCACGTATAATCACACAATCGAGCCAGCCTCCTTAAAAGCTTCCACTGCTTTGCTATGTGTTACTTCCCCTACATCTACATCAACTACCCGAAGGACGCAATCATTCCACCGCAGTCCCTCCTACCATGGTTGTTGTAATGAGGGGGCTCGGATCATCACCAATGTGCAGATTATCGGTGCTACCTGCAATGCTGGAGCCGAGGCAGAATTTCCCCCCGCTTCAAGCGTGACTTTATAATTTCTTTCTTCTTTGTCAGCGAGCTCAAGATGGCAGCGGCCTCGTGGCAGCAGTGCTCGGCAGACAAAGGCCAGCAGAGTGACTAAAATGGTGGAGCCCAAGGAAAGGCTCGTGGGAACCACAAGATGGCGTCTTAAAAGGGCAATGCACCCAGAAGCCTTAAAAGGGCCCCACATCATTGGTGGTCACCACAAAGATACTTTTGTAAGGCAAAAGCAAGTCTAGAGGAGTAATGAGACTGGTATGGTGACATGTGTGGATAAGAGTTACATTTTTTTGTGTTGATGCTGGTTGGTTACCGTGTTTAAAAAGGTGAAACGAGGGATAACCGTAGGTTAGGGTTAGGACAGATAGTGAATGGGTGACCAATAGACAAGGCAAGAGCAGGAAGGTAGTGCAGGAGTCCCCTGCGGTCATCTCCCTCCAAAACAGATATACCGTTTTGGATACTGTTGGGGAAGGTGACTTACCAGGGGAAGGCAGGTTCATGGGCATCATGGGTGGCTCTGCTGCACAGAAGGGCGGGAGAAAGAGTGAGAGAGCTATAGTGATAGGGGATTCTATTGTAAGGGGAATAGATAGGAGTTTCTGCGGCCACAACTGACATGGTATGTTATCTCCCTGGTGCAAGGGTCAAGGATGTCTCGGAGCGGCTGCAGAGCATTCAGGAGAGGGAGGGTGAACAGCCAGTTGTCGTGGTACATGTAGGTACCAACGATATAGATAAGAAGCGGGAAGAGGTCCTACAAGCTGAATTTGGGGAGCTAGGAGCTAAATTAAAAAGTAGGACCTCAAAGGTAGTAATCTCTGGATTGCTCCCAGTGCCACGTGCTAATCAGAGTTGAAGGAGCAGGATAGTTAGAATAAATACGTGGCTTGAGCAATGGTGCAAGAGGGAGAGATTCAAATTCCTGGGACATTGAAACCAGTTCTGGGGGAAGTGGGGCCTGTACAAAAGGGACGGTCTGCACTTGGGCAGGACTGGAACTGATGTCCTAGGGGTAACATTTGCTAATGCAGTTTGGGAGTGTTTAAACTAACATGGCAGGGGGATGGGAACCTATGCAGCGAGACAGGGCGGAGTAATATGGAGTCAGAAACAGATGGTAGAAAGGTAAAAAGCAATAGTGGAAGGCCGAGTAAACAAAGGCAAGAAAAAAAAAGGGCACACTACATCATAATTCTAAAAGGACAAAGGGTGTTAAAAAAACAAGCCTGAAGGCTTTGTGTCTTAATGCAAGAAATATCTGTAATAAGGTGGATGAATTAACTGTGCAAATAGATGTTAACAGATATGATATGATTGGGATTACAGAGACGTGGCTCCAGGATGATCAGGGCTGGGAACTCAACATGCAAGGGTATTCAACATTCAGGAAGGATAGAATAAAAGGAAAAGGAGGTGGGGTAGCATTGCTGGTTAAAGAGGTGATTAATGCAATAGTTAGGAAGGACATTAGCTTGGATGATGTGGAATCTATAAGGGTAGAGCTGCAGAACACCAAAGGGCAAAAACCGTTAGTGGGAGTTATGTACAGACCTGCAAACAGTAATAGTGATGTTGGGGAAGGCACCAAACAGAAAATTAGGGGTGCATGCAATAAAGGTGCAGCAGTTATCATGGGTGACTTTAATGTGCATATAGATTGGGCTAACAAAACTGGAAGCAATACGGTGGAGGAGGATTTCCTGGAGTGTATAAGGGATGGTTTTCTCGACCAATATGTCGAGGAACCAACTAGGGGGGAGGCCATCTTAGACCTGTCTGGGTGTTGTGTAATGAGAGAGGATTAATTAGCAATCTCGTTGTGTGAGGCCTCTTGGGGAAGAGTGACCATAATATGGTAGAATTCTACATTAGGATGGAGAATGAAACAGTTAATTCCGAGACCATGGTCCAGAACTTAAAGAAGGATAACTTTGAAGGTATGAGGCGTGAATTGGCTAGGATAGATTGGCGAATGATACTTAAAGGGTTGACAGTGGATGGGCAATGGCAGACATTTAGAGACCGCATGGATGAACTACAACAATTGTACATCCCTGTCTGGCATTAAAATAAAAAAGGGAAGGTGGCTCAACCGTTGCTATCAAGGAAAATCAGGGATAGTATTAAAGCCAAGGAAGTGGCATACAAATTGGCCAGAAATAGCAGCGAACCCAGGGACTGGGAGAAATTTAGAACTCAGCAGAGGAGGACAAAGGGTTTGATTAGGGCAGGGAAAATAGAGTACGAAAAGAAGCTTGCAGGGAACATTAAGACGGACTGCAAAAGCTTCTATAGATATGTAAAGAGAAAAAGGTTAGTAAAGACAAACGTAGGTCCCCTGCAGTCAGAATCAGGGGAAGTCATAACGGGGAACAAAGAAATGGCAGACCAATTGAACAAGTACTTTGGTTCAGTATTCACTAAGGAGGGCACAAACAACCTTCCGGATATAAAAGGGGTCAGAGGGTCTCGTAAGAAGGAGGAACTGAGGGAAATCCTTATTAGTTGGGAAATTGTGTTGGGGAAATTGATGGGATTGAAGGCCGATAAATCCCCAGGGCCTGATAGACTGCATCCCAGAGTACTTAAGGAGGTGGCCTTGGAAATAGCGGATGCATTGACAGTCATTTTCCAACATTCCATAGACTCTGGATCAGTTCCTATGGAGTGGAGGGTAGCCAATGTAACCCCACTTTTTAAAAAAAGGAGGGAAAGAAAACAGGGAATTATAGACCGGTCAGCCGGACAGCAGTAGTGGGTAAAATGATGGAATCAATTATTAAGGATGTCATAGCAGCACATTTGGAAAGAGGTGATATGATAGGTCCAAGTCAGTATGGATTTGTGAAAGGGAAATCATGCTTGACAAATCTTCTGGAATTTTTTGAGGATGCTTCCTGTAGAGTGGACAAGGGAGAACCAGTTGATGTGGTGTATTTGGACTTTCAGAAAGTTTTCGACAAGGTCCCACACAGAGATTAATGTGCAAAGTTAAAGCACATGGGATTGGGGTAGTGTGTGCTGACGTGGATTGAGAATTGGTTGGCAGACAGGAAGCAAAGAGTAGGAGTAAATGGGTACTTTTCAGAATGGCAGACAGTGACTAGTGTGGTACCGTAAGGTTCTGTGCTGGGGCCCCAGCTGTTTACACTGTACATTAATGATTTAGACGAGGGGATTAAATGTAGTATCTCCAAATTTGCGGATGACACTAAGTTGGGTGGCGGTGTGAGCTGCGAGAAGGTTGCTATAAGGTTGCAGAGTGACTTGGATAAGTTAGGTGAGTGGGCAATGGCAGATAAAGTATAATGTGGAAAATGTGAGGTTATCCACTTTGGTGGTAAAAACAGAGAGAAAGACTATTATCTGAATGGTGACAGATTAAGAAAAGGGGAGGTGCAACGAAACCTGGGTGTCATGGTACATCAGTCATTGAAGGTTGGCATGCAGGTACAACAGGCGGTTAAGAAAGCAAATGGCATGTTGGCCTTCATAGCGAGGGGATTTGAGTACAGGGACAGGGAGATGTTACTACAGTTGTACAGGGCCTTGGTGAGGCCACACCTAGAGTATTGTGTACCGTTTTGGTCTCCTAACTTGAAGAAGGACATTCTTGCTATTGAGGGGGTGCAGCAAAGGTTCACCAGACTGATTCCCGGGATGGTGGGACTGACATATCAAGAAAGACTGGATCAACTGGAGTATTCACTGGAGTTCAGAACAATGAGAGGGGATCTCATAGAAACGTTTAAAATTCTGACGGGTTTAGACAGGTTAGATGCAGGAAGAATGTTCCCAATGTTGGGGAAGTCCAGAACCAGGGGTCACAGTCTAAGGATAAGGTGTAAGCCATTTAGGACCGAGATGAGGAGAAACTTCTTCACCCAGAAAGTGGTGAACCTGTGGAATTCTCTACCACAGAAAGTTGTTGAGGCCAATTCACTAAATATATTCAAAAAGGAGTTAGATGTAGTCCTTTATACTGGGGGGATCAAGGGGTATGGCGAGAAAGCAGGAATGGGGTACTGAAGTTGCATGTTCAGCCATGAACTCATTGAATGGCGGTGCAGGCTCGACAGGCCGAATGGCCTACTCCTGCACCTATTTTCTATGTTTCTATGTTTCTATATGAAGGATTTACAATGCTGAATGGGTATTGTGTTTAAATATGATGGACAGAAATGATTTGCGAAAAGGGTCACATCACAGGATACAGTAAAATAAGTAAAAGGGTTAACGGACCAGTGACTAATAATGCAAGGGTTCAGTGGCTGCATATGAACCGTTAAGGCGACTACTGAGCACAGAGACAACGCACCAGTTGCGATACCCTGTCTCAGCGCAGCCCAGTAAAAAGGGGGCAGTATACCGCCACCGTACCTTACCCAGCGGAGCTGGGATTAAACAACTGTTCAGTGCACCTGCAATCTTTTGACATAGCAGCTGTACCGTACTAATGAACCGTCTATGTATACCTGTTTTCTGTTGGAGGTTATACCTGACACTTCATCACCCATGCGAGGACTGTAAACACTACATGCTTGCACCTAATAATCTCTGCATGGGATGGTCATGGACTCACACTCACTAACCCACCAGGATGAATAAGGCCAAGGTTACCGGCAATGGCCTTTGGAACTGGGGGTGGGGGGGGTAGTGAGATGTTGTGTATTTTCCAGGCATATTAAATATATAATATAAGTGCAATGGTGCACCACAGAGGGCGCTGTGGTGGGAGACCCGAAAGTACATGCAAGAGGCAGTATAAAAGGCTGCCCACCACACCTGAGGGGCACTCTGGAGCTGAATAATAAAGGACCAAGGTCACTGCAGTTGTTACAACACCAGACCGTGTGGAGTCAGTGATTCGTGTGCTACATACATTACAGAGAGAGAAAAAAGAGAGAGAGAGAGAGACTGTCCGATCGATTTCAACTATTGTTATGGTCGTATGTTTTGCTATATAACTAATGTGTTATATTCTGTCTTAAAATCTGATTAAACACAATACATCCATACATCCACCATATTGGTTTACACTCGAACCTGATTATTTAAAGTGAACAGAGATAGCAAGAGGCAATTTCTAACAAATCACAACATTTTGGATGTTGAACATTCTTTCCTACCCTCGAAATTTACACAGCCCTTCCACCACACCGACACCACATCTCACCTAAATGCAAAGCAAACTCGCTCCGTAGAATATACATATTGAACCCCAGCTCCACGGAGTGCCTGCATCTGACCACCTACAATGTAACATCCTCAATCTTACAATACAACTCAGTGGCACACCCAGCATCTGAACACTACTTCAGGTCAGCTCACCATTCAGTACATTAATCACTCCAATTTATAATGAGCTTAATTATTCATTAAAATTTTAAAATTAGTGACTCACCAAATTAATCAGTTACTCACTGCATGCAGCTTAATTAATTTCATTAATTTACCAACTGCATATCATTATTAATTACCACATTTGTAAAAATCCAAATTTGCAACATATTTTTAAACATTCAATTTGTTATCAAAATTAATTAACACATTCACACACAGAAATTCCAACACGAAAACAGGCCATTCAGCTCAACTCATCCATTTGGTGTTATCCTCCCAGCAGTTAGAAGTCTTATTCCCATGTGCCCACCTTCTTCCCATATCCCTTTTCTGTCAAGTACCAATCTCACCTATTCTTAAATGTTGACAGATCTGCTTTAATCATTAATCATCAGCGCATTCCACAGCGCACTAGAAAATCCTTGGACAAGGTCAAAGTGCATGCATGCAGTTCCTGCTCACTCAATTGCATATCGTTAAATGCAAAATCTGCCATGAACCAGCACAATTGGACAGCATTTTAAAATGTACATTTAAAAAAAAATTGTTTAAAAAAATATTTCTTGATATATTTAAGAGTGGGATGTTGGTAAAGTTTAATTAATACAGCTGAAAATAGGTTTATCACAAAAAATAAGCAGTTTAAATCACTGTCAATCCACTACCTGTGAGTAACCAGATTTTAAATGACAGAAAATGACTTTTAAAATATATACAAAATTATTTTCTTTTTAGATTGGGGTACAGTAGTCAGTTCCTTATGAACTCATTCAACACTTTTCAAAGCATACCTTTTAGTGTCCTTGCACCCAAAAGTTCCAGCTTAATTTCTGGAGCCTCCTCAAAGGCCTGCAATCAAACGCAATTAGTGGAAACTCCGAATGGTGATTAATTCACTCTGGGTGTGTGGCCAGTTTTGTGGGTGGCATCTGCTTCCAGCACAATGGCGGTGAAATTGCCACTTTTATGGCACCATTCGGGGGCGCTAATGGCCGGAGGAGACTTTTTGCCCGGAGGAGGGGGGGGGCGCTACCGCCTCCTGGGAAATTGCCCTGGAATTTGCGGAGGCGCTGGCATGGCAGCACCATACCCCACGGTTAGTGCCCCAGGCCGCCGCGCAACCGGCGATGATGTCATTGCTGCGCGTGGCGACCCCTCAATGCCCTGCGCCTATCCCAACACCCCGCAGGGGAAATTGCCCTGCTGGCCACGAGGCTGGTGAGAGCAGATATCAATGCCAGCTTCAGGGGTCTCGAAGCTGGCCGACATCCATTCTCGGGGCACTCCTTAAAGCGCCCTTGTCCATCTTTTTTGCCTGCCGACTCTCGGATCGGCTCTACGATGGCAGCCCTAGCGTGGTCCATGCCACCATTGTGCAGCTGGCACTCTGTCTTGGGTGCCGGGCTGCAGGCCCGGTCCCACGCTGCCTTGGTGGCCTAGTGGAGTCCATCAGAGACCATGCAGAGTGCACAGAGGCCCTCCCCTTTAATCGAAGGGGAGGGGTGTTGAAGTTTATCAGCGCTACATGGAGCATCCGCCTAATGCTTCCCTCAGTGACCCGGTAACCACCCCCAAAGGAAGTGGAGCATGTGAGATTGGGCTCTGCTTGCGTTGAGGGGCGGTAAGGGCAATTACACAGTGAGGACATGACCCAGGTGGTTACCGCATCACAGGGCAATTTCGCCCCAATGTTTTTAAAACTAGTGCAAAAGATCGCGAAACTCGAGTTCCGCTGAACGCAATTGGCACTTAAAATTCCACAAATTTTTTGCGGCAATTACGCCCACATTGGCCGAATTGCACTGGAAAAACCAGGCCTATATATTTATTCTCAACCTTGCAATCTCCTTTTTCAAAATTATCCCATGGCTGCTCCACAGCTCCCTGTGCCAACGTAGCTTTCTACCTCACCTAAGCTTATTCCTCATCTTTCTAAAAGCTGCATTAATTCCAATCTGGTGCACTTAGTTTTGTACTAACTTATTACTTTTCTATTTCGACATTAAACCTCATTACATTATGGAGTGTGATTTTCGGGTGACTGATATCCCGGGTCAGCAGTGGCTTTCCGCCTGCCCAATAGAATCAGCCCGACCAATTTTCATGGTTAGGCCTCATTTCCGAAACACAGTTTATCAACTGGAGGATGACAATCTGATGTCTCCAGCTGGCTCTTAGCTGCATCTGTAACACATTACTGGAAGTTTCTCATGAAAATCTGTCTCAACAGTTCTAATCCCATACCCTCCTCCTCCTCCTCATTTCTCCCACCCATCCCTTTACTCCCACCCGACCTCATTGCCCTCCCATTACTCTCTCCCCTTCCTCCCACCACCTATTTCTCTCATTCTCCTCACTTTATATCCTTCCCTCCTCTTGATTTCCTTAGCGAGGCTTTGCTTTGTTTTAAAATTAACGTTCTTGTTTTCTTTTAAGTGTTAAGACTTCAAATATAAAACTCCTTTTTCTCTAATTTTACCCAGAAACAATGTTGAGATCTCCACTAATATACTAAAAACTTGTATTACTTTTAAATAAAATATCTTGAATAAAATGGTAATTTATGCAAAATAAATCACTTACCTTATAGCTTGATAACTTAACTAGATTTCTAACATTCGTGAATATTATGGTCAATACCACACGGTGATTTATATTGCAAACATACTTGTTCTCGCCATATATTCTTTTCATTTAATCTTAATCTTCGCTATCACTGTAAATGTATACTTGGCTACAACCAGGAACAGCTCAAGAGTTTCAGGGAAATTTAGTCTTCAATTCGAAACAAAAAGAATCCGGTTTTAATCTAATTTGTAAAATTTTCATAATCGAACATTCATGACAGCCCTATTTGTGAAATTATCTTAAACAGCAAAGAGAGTGCAATGAATAGTTCATTACTGAAATAGCCAGTTCACTCTGTTCACAATGACACTAATGGATGCATATTTTTCATACATATTGTTGATACCCACCCTTAAAGCACGTGTTACGAAGTACAATCACATAATTATTTTAATTTCAAAATGTAATAATGTATAGTTAAATTAGTAACTTGCAGTCCTGCCAATTCCAACAAGTGATACTGGATAGTATAATAAAAATGTTACAAAATAATTTAAGAGACACAGACCACAATGAAACTACTACAATACAAAAATGCCAATAGTTAATAAATCATGAGGACACACATCACTGCTGAACTGTGAAAGTAAGTAACAGTGCTTTAAGAGTCTCGATGGGTCTGATGGATTCAGATGTCAGTGGATGGTACAAATCCACACTGAATGTATTATGTGATTTCCTCGCATGGTTGACATATTGAGAGCACTTACCTCATAAACCTGAAAAAAAGTTTGTGTCAGCATGGGAGGAAAAACAAAGCAATACTTGTTACCTTTCTATGTATTTTAGCAATCCAGCTCTCTTGTGAATTTTGAATTATGAAATCAAAATATGTGTCTAATGTAATTTCAAATGTAAAATGCTTACTCATTAATAACATCTGTGTTCCTGAACAATATCAATCATATTTTTTCAAATTTGCAATGTTCCATTTTTGTTAAGTATATTATTAAATTGTTTAATTACTAATGACTGTATTGCAGGCACAATTAGATTTAGAGATTTAAAGAAAAGTGGAATTGATATTTAAACTTCATAATTGCACCATTTCTAAATGGCAGCTGTGGCTGGAAGCTAGAAATCAGCAACATCACGTGTGTTCAAACCAGATCATTGCAGAGCTTAGTTCCCAAATTACGAAAATCTCAAACAAATCACATTTTCACAAAGGGTGGGAATGTCAATATTGAAATACAAATACCAGCATCAGTACCTCTTTTAGAATTATACAAGTGATTGTTCCAATTCGAAGTGATATCAAAAACCTAAGGGGAGATCTTTTTCTGGGTCTGTGCCAAGATATACTGGATCATTTGACATAACAGAAAATCAGACAGATCAGAGCCTCCATTTAAATGATTGAATGGGAAATCGGACAGGTTCTTTTACGGGCGTGTGCTGCAAACCACTTGATTTTCCAGTATTTGCTGTGCCTGTGTGATCCACTGCATCTGGTACAGACCCAGGAATATCTCAAAATAGTTTATCCAGACAGTAAGTATCACAGTTAGATCATCAGCAGCAATGGCTAGGAGGAGTTAATGGGCAGAACAGTGTCATGGAGCTGAATTAACATGTACAGTCCCAGGTGATGTACCTTGTATTAACAATTTTTGCTGATATTACTTCAGCTCTCACACTGCTGGGAAAAATAACTCCGAGCTAACACACAATTCCCTACAAGCCCATCTCTGGATGCAGCTGAAAGCATCCATTGTTTAAACAAGAAACAATAATGAGAGAAAAAAACCCAGTAAGGTTTTCAAATGCCAATTACAATTCAATTTGGGCTTCTGCATGATGGTTTGGAAAAGCAAACCAAAGTTTGATTTGGGTGCTCCAATGACATGGCCAGGTCAAACTTTAATATTCAGTCTCCTCATTGGCTGGAAAACCTGACCTATGGAAACAGTCTTAGGCCAATCAGGGACTAAATTTTATGTACATGGGATTCAGGTGAAAGCAGAAAAATAGGCAGAATGTTATTGTTAAACAGTAAAAAGAAATAAGGCAGGCAGAATACAGTAAATACATTTTTTAAAATTTTGAAGGCATATTGGTATTGCCTTTATATTAGAATCAAGTAGCTCTATTTGACAGCTCAGTAGCATTTCAACCTCATGGTGTGTAAGCTGAGATCTTGAGGGGAATAAAACCCTGGGGAGCACAGGGAGAATTTCTGGAGTTTCTGGTAGGAAAAATTAAATGCCTAGCTGTATGACTTCGCTAATATTAGCAAATATGTAGATAACAGTAAAAAAAAGTATATTTAAAATTAACAATCACAAATAATTTATCTATAATTCCTGCTGGTATCACTGTTATGTCTAGTTTGGAGTCAGCAGTTGCATTGTAGCTAAGACCACTGTTTATTCAGATCTACTTTTTGTTAAAGTGAGAACAATAAGGAATTTCATCCACATATTGGGCCCAAGTTTCGGCCTCAGTTGCTCCTGATTTTTTGGAGCAACTGGTGTAGAATGGAGTATCTTAGAAATTCAAATTCTCAGCATTTAGTTTGCTCCAGTTCTAGTCAGTTAGAACAGTTTCACTTTGGAACAGAATTTTTTTTTCAAAAGGGGGCGTGTCCGGCCACTTACGCCTGTTTTCAAAGTTTCGGCAGTGAAAACTTACTCCAAACTAACTTAGAATGGAGTAAGTGAAAATTTTTGTACGTTGGAAAAAACCTTGTCTACACTTTAGAAAATCAGGCGTAGGGAATGGGGGGGGTGGGGGTTAAAGGGAAGTTTACAAACATTAAACACTTCAATTTTACAAAAAGAGTCATCATCAATAATAAATGATAAATACATCAATAAATCAACCAATAAATCAATCAAAAAATTAATACAAAATAATTTTTTAAAAATATCAATAAATAAAACATTTTCTATTTACTGACTGCAGCACCAGGAGTCCTCCAACACCATGCTGGGATTGCCCCCCACCCCGTGTGTCTCTGTCTCTATCTCTCTGTCTGCCTGTCTGTGTGTGTCTCTCTCACTCTGTCTGTCAGTGTCTGTGTTTCTGACAGCGGGAGGGGAGGGGGGAGGGAGGAGGGGAGGGGAGGGGAGGGGAGGGGAGGGGAGGGGAGGGAGGGGAGGGAGGGAGGGGAGGGGAGGGATGGGGAGGGGAGGGGAGGGGATGGGAGGGGAGGGGATGGGGAGGGGAGGGGATGGGGAGGGGAGGGGATGGGGAGGGGAGGATGGGGAGGGAGGGGATGGGGGAGGGGGAGGGGATGGGGAGGGGAGGAGGGGATGGGGAGGGGAGGGGATGGGGAGGGGAGGGGATGGGATGGGGAGGGGATGGGGATGGGGAGGGGATGGGATGGGGATGGGGATGGGGATGGGGATGGGGAGGGGATGGGAGGGGATGGGGAGGGGAGGGGAGGGTATGGGGAGGGGG